>NC_142594.1:21865658-22170033 GCF_965207765.1 Zootoca vivipara
TCTATATCTGTCCGAACCAACAATGTCACGTTGACAACCATATGTCAAAACAAATGTGCTTTTCACTTCTTTGGAACAAATCCGGCTTCTTCCAAAAACACTATTTAATTCTCTGAGGCTAGGCAAGTCACCTAGCAGCACACTCCATTGCAGGTCTTGCTTCTCAGTAAACATGCAGAGGATTCTTATTCTGGCTTTAATCCTGCCTGCAGTGTAACTCTGTGAAATTCAAAAGCTTGCTATCTTTAGCCGCAACATAGACTCCCACTCTCCTCATTCACCAACAGAATTTACCGCTGCATTTTATTTACACTCCCTTGACCTTTGTGATGATGGCCCTGTTCTTTGCGCTCACTGTATTTAGAGCTTCAAAACCTTCCTCCTATAATAAAAGGTTTCGTGGATCACATGTGATTTTATTTCCCCCCCAGATGGCAGATTAAAGGTTTGACGCATGGCTGAGTGCCACGAGACATGATATAAGCAGGCATTTGTTTTTAAACCATAGTTTAGCCACAATGAAGGAGTTTTCCGTCTAGTCTGAGGCCAATTATGACATGTGTGCAAACCGTCATTACCAGCGATAACACGCGCGAGATGGTATCTTTTACAGAACCAACTTACTTGTTGATGATATTTCACACTTTCAGACTTGCATTTTCCATATGCAGGCATTCTGAGCAAAAAAAACCAATGCACATTTCTCGCTTGCTGCGCACAGGATGAAGGAATCCTGCCTGCCTAGTGAGCTGTTTGACATGCAGTGCTCATTTTGTGCTTTTCTATCCTATGGTGTTTTGTGCAGTAGCATCAAAGCGATGCTTGTTGTTGTGTCTCATAATCACTGCGTAGCATATTTCAGCATCTGGATACGGCCTTCAAGAAACATTTGTACAGTAACTAGGAAAGAAAAATCCCCACTTTCTCACTCAACTATTCCCCTCTCTAACCCACAGCAACCTGGACGCTCAACAAAAGCTTCTGTTCTCTAAGCTCAACCTACAACTTAAAGAGGTGGCAGAATAAAGGGGCAACTTTTATTTCTTTTTAATGGGCAGCCACTGATGGCATTTTTTTTTGAATGGGCAGCCACTGATGTCAATCAACAGCCACTGATGGCATGAGCCACTCTGCCGCCGCCTCTCGTCCCTCCTCCATGATGATAAAATAATAGGAATTTTACCTGAATATACCTGGAGTATATTTTACCTGAGCATACCTGAAGGAGCGTCTACAATTTACTCTGTTTTTATTTGAGGAAGAGCTTTTAGGCACAAATTACGTGGGGCCAAAGGGAAAATGTGGTGAGGGGAGGGCATTTTGTGTTTGTGTCTGGAGGGAGGGAGGGGAGCACAGAAATAGTAGCCTCTCAGACCAGTCATCCTTTTCCCTACTAATTCATCACTGACATTTATCAAACTCAGAACAACCTGATGCTAAAAATTACATTAATAAGATTCATCTTAATTGAAGGGAAGGGGCCCCACTGCTATACCTGAAGGAGCGTCTCCACCCCCATCGTTCTGCCCGGACACTGAGGTCCAGCGCCGAGGGCCTTCCGGCGGTTCCCTCGCTACGAGAAGCTAAGTTACAGGGAACCAGGCAGAGGGCCTTGTCGGTAGTGGCACCCACCCTGTGGAATGCCCTCCCACCAGAGGTCAAAGAGAACAACAATTACCAGACCTTTAGAATGCATCTCAAGGCAGCCCTGTTTAGGGAAGCTTTTAATGTTTGATGAATTTCTGTATTTTGATATTTTGTTGGAAGCCGCCCAGAGTGGCTGGGGGAACCCGGCCAGATAGGCGGAGTATAAATAATACATTATTATTATTATTATTATTATTATTATTATTATTATTATTATTTTAACAGCTGGAAAGTTTGGAGTTTGGATCTCATCTACTACAACCCCTGGCTCAGTGCTGGGTTGGGACGCATGATCTATAATTGCACACCAATGCTGGTGTCCTAAAGCTTTTCTTTGATCCTGAGTGCCATCTTAAGGACGAAACGGACCAAAATAATAAATTCAATGCATTTAAAAAACAACCACAACTTTTGTGCACATGATTTACAGAGCTGTTGCCTGTTTTTGTTGTTTATTAATGCATCCTCAATGTGCATGAGGCTTTGACAAATAAATAGGAGGTGAGTCCTTATCCTAAGGGCCTTACAAGCTAAGGTTTTGCACAGGTTTGACAGAACAAAGAGGAAAGGGAAATGGAGGTGGGGTAGATGGAGAACATGCTCTCATTTCAGCTGCACCTCGAAGGCTTGGTTACAGTAGGATTTGGAAAATGGGGCATTTGCCAAATGTCATGGAAAAGACTGTTTGGGAGGAGGGAGGCAAAGGAAGCGAGGAAGCTCCCAGACGGGGGCAAATGAGTCACTGTCAATGGGTAGTTGACAACGGAGTTGAATTTATTTTCCCCAGAAAAAGATGGGGAAGGAGGGAGAGGCAAGTTGGCATTTTGATGCCAACAACATCACATGGGCACTGCAAAAAAAAAAAAACTTGCAAGCATGAGGAGGGATGATAACCACACTAAGGGCTCGTCCAGATTTAACTTTGTGCCACGTTTTTAGACACAAGTCTGTCTTTTAAAAGCTTCATGTACAAACACTAGGGTGTTGTTGTTGTTGTTTGCCAAGGTGCATTCCCCAAGAAAACCCACTCTTTACCACTGAATCAATCCATGGAAAATCCAAACTGCCATTTGTTCCGATTCAGCATTCAAGAATGGGTTTTCCTAGGGAAAGTGACAGAGGGAATGCTCAGACATAGAGCTTTAAAGCACAGACCTGTACACTGATAAGCATGGGGCAAAAAGTACAGGCGGATGGGCCCCGAGAGAGGTGACACAATGCAGGCATTCTGGGAGCCAGTTATCTGCTTTAACCAATAAAACAGATGTCTCTTTCAGGTAATTTATTAACATGAAATGCCTCGAGCTGCAAGACACAAGTACCATAAAATACTTGGTATAGGAGAATATGCCAAAAGACTCCTACATGTAAATTCTTACGCAACTTGGGAAGTTGCTGGGAAAGGGATGTGTCCTATCACTTGATAGAGCGATATGCGATTCTGCTGAAAGTGTTATACAACAAACAACAACACTTGCTTTAATAGTTCTGAACCCCCAGAAAGTCTTCAAATATAGCGTGGCTCATTCAGTAAACAGAGCTACAGTAGCAAACTGCCTGCATGATATACAGTGGTACCTCGGTTTAAGTACACAATTGGCTCCGGAAGTCTGTACTTAACCTGAAGCGTACTTAACCTGAAGCGAACTTCCCCATTGAAAGTAATGGAAAGTGGATTAATCCGTTCCAGACAGGTCCGCGGAGTACTTAAACTGAAAGTACTCAAACCGAAGCGTACTTAAACCGAGGTATCACTGTATTATGGAGCTCTGGACTGGGGCAAGGCTTTATTTTGCAACAAAGCAGGTTAGCAGGAATTGAACAGATGTGCATAGTTGAAGCCAAACTTCACAATATCATGGAAGCCATCATAGAGTTATGGGCTTCACCCAAAGATATTTGTGCAAAATGAAGCAGCACTGAAATTAGTCCCCTACGCAAACAACCTACAGTGGAACAGAGCAGCAACTTCCTGCCTATGTGGTCCTAATCAAGCAAGCGAATTTCATGCTTTCAGAACCAAAAACTGTGTGTAGCAGTCAACAATGAGAATCATGCACACAGGACCCCACTGTGTACCAAGAACTCATCCACCCTGTGTACATGTGCAGGTAGCTTTGCTGTGTGAGGCCACTCAACTATGTAATAAAATTCTAATATATTTTACTGTATCCCAAGGAAGGCTGGGAAGGACCAGGAATAGTATATTTGACATCTAAAGACAAACAGTTTGATTGTCTATAGTAGGGTTGCCATATTTCAAAAAGTAAAAACCGAAAGCTTTTTTTTAAAGGTAAAGGTAAAGGTACCCCTGACCGTTAGGTCCAGTCGCAGACGACTCTGGGGTTGCGGCGCTCATCTCGCTTTACTGGCCGAGGGAGCTGGCGTTTGTCCACAGACAGCTTCTGGGTCATGCTGGCCAGCATGACTAAGCCGCTTCTGGCGAACCAGAGCAGCGCACGGAAATGCTGTTTACCTTCCCTCCAGAGCGGTACCTATTTATCTACTTGCACTTTGTGCTTTCGAACTGCTAGGTTGGCAGGAGCAGGGACCAAACAACGGGAGCTCACCCCGTTGCGGGGATTCGAACCGCCAACCTTCCAATCGGCAAGCCCTAGGCTCAGTGGTTTAGACCATAAGTTTTTTTTGGGGGGGGGTACAAAAATGCCAAGATTCTTCGATTGACTTGCCTAAGATCCAGAACCATGCCACAGCCCTAGTCTACGGTAAAAGCAGTCAGAGAGAGAGACTTTACAGCATATGTCTACATGTTTTATTAACACCGGGCATGTTTGTGAGCTAGAAGTCACTAAACGCTTTTGAAAAAAGGCACTAATGCCTGCCCTTTGTCGAAACTAACCTCTTCACCTTGTGGAAAGCCATAAATACTAGTAAGTAGCAGATTTTGTCAAAGGTTATTCTGCACAGTAACCATTGGAGATATTAAGTAAAGGTGTTCAAAGCAACATTAGAAAAAGTACTGTTTATCTATAGAGAACGTTGCGATTAGGAAATATATCTAATACAAATGACAAATAGGTGGGGGCGGGGTTAGTGGATTTTACTTGCTATAAGCTATTGTAGACATTTTTAAAAAATAAATGAAGATCTCATCATGAAGCTATCCATTTTAAAATGGTACATTGATACAAATTGAAAGCAGCACAAACATTTTCTACCATAGGATATGCTAGAGTACATTGCTGCAAAGTGACCTTTGTTCTGATTCAGCAGTAAATAGTGGGACAAATTAAAAACCGCTTAGACCTGAGCATAGAAAACACAGCACAAGCAGAAAACCTCTTGGACCCATGTGGGCATGGGACAAACAGAAGCATGGACAAGCCTTAAGCCAGGAGTGAAGGACCTGTGGTCCACAATATATTACTGGACTCCAGCTCCCATCAGCCCCACATAGCATGACCAATAATAATAATAATAATAATAATAATAATAATAATAATAAAGCAATAAAACATTGAAGATTAAAAACTTCCATACACGGCAGCAGAGCCATTGCCACATCTGAGGCCCTGGCAAATGATAGGGGCAATATTTTTCTTGATTTTTGATATGCTAGCTCCAGACCGGCACAACAGAGAGGCCCAGATCAAGCTTTTCCACATGTATTGTGGGGAAATTGCAGTGTTTTGCTGTCTCTTTGCAAATGTGCACACTGTTTTAACTACATGAGACTCTTTGAACTGCCTGGGTCAAGTAGATAAACAGGAATACTTCAGGAATCCTCATCACAGGGATTTGAAAACCTGGTATTGTAAGATGGAGAGAGGGTTTTCCAATTTATATGTTACAGTAAGTGCAAATATCTGCTCATATGAGTAGTCTACTCACCTGAGCAGTATAATGTCGAGGGATTAAACTTGCACAGCTCCTACTAGGAAAGCTGTGGAGTGTTCACGCACTGCAAACTCAATTAACTTGTAGAAACAGCGAATCAACCAGAAATGCAAGTTTTCCAGCCAGAAATCACACACAGCCCAAAATCAGTCCCTTTGCACACAACAGTACGAAATAGGATGCAGAGGGCTTTTAAAAAGTGCTACAAATGTCAACGAATTTTGAGCCAATTTTCTGTTCAGATACGTAAGTTTTATTCGTGCTTTACAAATTATCACCATCAGTATGTCTCTCCATACTGGAGTACCAACTTACCATATTGCAAATCATCAGCAAATCTGATGATCGGAAACCTGATCATTAGAAATCTGCCAGGCTTCCTTCTTTCTTTCTTTCTTTTATTTCCAAACTTTGTTCAAATCAATGCACTATGTACAGCTTGCCACAATTTTCCATTATTCCATTTGGTTTCTGCCCTGTGATTCATTTAACCAAATGCCATGGCCATAGTTATTCTCACAGGAGCCCTGATTAAATCATAGTGCAAGACTTTTCTGTGTGGTTTTTAAATCACTGCGTATGCACTCGTGCACACCGATAGCCTACAAAGGTGGCGGGAAGAGGGGGGCTGTGCAAACTTCAAACTATGATAAACTGTGCATTTCACCATTCCACAATTAATTTTAGACGCTCTCCAAGTTTGACTGGAAAGCAGGCAGAGTGGAAGGTGGGGCACAGCCAGGAACGGATTTAGGTTTGATGAGGCTCTTATCTACTAGAGGTAATAGGGCCCTTTATATGTCCAGCTGTCCTTTGTCAACAATAAATTGTTGCTTTTTTTGTGTTGAATATATGCTATAAGGTAATTTATGGACCTAATAGGTCTCTAAAGCCATTTGCACATAACAAAAGGCTAGCAGGCTTGGGCCATTATTTACATCAGGCAGATCCAACAGGTAGATTGTGATCTACCGGTAGATCACTGGACATCTGTGGTAGATCACTGGCTCCCCCCAAAGAAGCTCAACAAGTTTGGCTCCCCTAAAAGAAGCTCATCATTTTTACCCTGCACCCCTAAAAAAACGTGGCTTTCCCCCTCCCTAAAAAAAGTTCAACAACTTTGACCTGACCCCCTAAAAAGGAGGTAGATCACTGCCAGTTTTTAACTCTGTGAGTAGATCGCAGTCTCTTGGGAGTTGGCCGCCCCTGATTTACAACATAGCAGCCTACACAACACAAAACACTGTTGCTGTGTGTAGGTTTTATTTTATTTGTTTTTTATCTTATATTTTGGAAATGTACATCCAGGGTTTGTTTCCTTTAATTTTTTGGGGCCCCCCAAGTGAGTGGGGCCCTAAACTATAGCTTGTTTAGCTTATATGTAAATCCGGCACTGGGCACAGCCAAGTCATGGAACATCCAAATGGAATGAGAAAAATAGTTGCCTCTTTAAACTCAAGGCTGATAATCAACCAATGACATTCTAATTTCTCTTATATACTGTAATACGTTAAGGTAAATACCTGCTCAGACCTGCTCCAGGCATCCCTATCAATTTCTGCATCAGAATCCATCAATCCGTCCTCACAAAGCAGAAGTAGATTTACTGCCATTGAGTTCAGGGAAGATTTGGGCCAAACCAGATCTGATAATGGAGATCTGGTTATGGATGTCCCAACATCTTTATTAAAAGCAGCGAGGACGAGGGGAATTTTAGATTGAGGAACAGGAAGAAGGATTTATGGTTTGGTTCTTTAACTCTTTCTCTTTGGCTGTTTCCCCGATTTAAACAGCCCAGTCTTGCAGCTGCTAGTAGCAAGACGGCAAGGGGAAAAACAGGAATCCGTATTACACCTGTCTTTTTAAATCATAACCATCACGCTACTCTTACCTGCAAAGCGGGAAAGTTACACTTCCCGAGTAAATGTTTCCATGTCATACAAAAACAATAATAATAATCTCTTGATCATAAAGTGCTAATAGAAGAGATTTAAATAATTCATCTCCCTGGACACTGTTAAACAGAAAGCTGAGGTACAACAACAACAACAACACAACAACAACTTTATTATTTTGCCACCCATCTGACTGGGTGGCTCCCAACAAACCATTAAAAACACAATAAAACATCAACCATTAAAAGCTTCCCTGAACAGGGCTGCCTTCAGATGTCTTCTAACAGTCAAATAGTTGTTTATCTATTTGACATCTGATTACAGGGCGTTCCACAGGGCGGGCACCACTACCGAGAAGGCCCTCTGCCTGGTTCCCTGTAGCTTCACGTCTCGCAGTGAGGGAACCGCCAGAAGTCCCTCGGACAAGAGAAATGTAATCCATTTTTTCCGTCTGTTTCCAATGCTGGTGCTTTTATAGCCAAAACAACACCACATAAACACACAAGAGGGTGTAGGGTTAGGAAAGTCCCTGGAGTACAAAAAAGTTAAGGAAAAAGTTTTAAAGGGGGATGCCAAAAACATCACAATGAAGACTCAGCGAGCCCAGATGTTGACAGAATACTGAGGGAAGAGAGGGACAATGTTACAGAGTGGCCACAACTCTAGACAGAAAGTAGCACTCCACACTGCAATACTTAGATGCTAGTCCTGCTTGTTTTGAGTGTTTGATCATTTCAGGTCTTGTATATTGAATATAGCTGCTTCTTCCACTGAAAAGTACCATATTTTCCCGTGTATAAGATGATGCCTTTTGCTAAATAAAATTAGGCAAAAACTGGGTGTTCGTCTTATACACGAATAGTGAATGCAGAGGAGGGACGTGCGATTAATGGCAGCAGCAAGCAGGAGATTGGCAGCGGCGATTGGGCAGGTGATTGGCGGCTGCGGCAAGTGGGCAGGTAGGCTGTTGGTGGCGGCGAGCAGGCAGACAATTGGCGACTGCGGCAAGGTGTGCGATTGGCAGTGGCTGTGGCAAGCAATTGGCAGTGGCGGACAGGCAGGTGAGCGATTGGCGGAAATGACCTCCACCACCCCCGAAAAAGCTAACCAACTTAATTTCTTAATTTTGGGTTTAAAAAGAAGTAGGGGTTGTCTTATACATGAGGGCGTCTTATACACAAAAAAGTACGTATCTGCTCAATTCCCACCAAATAGTACAAAGTCACAAAGTCATTTGAATGTGAAGTGCTTCTGGAGCTGAAAAAGTGGACTCCAATCCATGTTTACTCAAAAGTAGGTCATACTGTGTTCAGCAGGGCTTACTTCCTAGCAAGTACCTTTCGGATTGCACCCTAAATGGTTTGGGGAATATTATTTTCTCTCTCTCTCTCTCTCTCTCTCTCTCATTTTAAGTAGCAAGTCTAGTTTTCAAATTGGCCGACGAGGAAGGAGACTTCTCTTTCAGAAACTCAAGGCTGAAATGGGCCTTATCTTCACAATCTGCTGGGAGGATGACATCTGATTCTTTAAACAAAGAAAACTTAACTCCCAAGCATATGTCAAGGGTTTGAATTAATGAAGCTACAAGAGTCTCTGGAAATCTTTCTAAGCTTTGAGGGAAGGAGGTGATTAAGGGGAGTTGCTCGGAATCCTCTGTTCCCACTGATGAAGGGTGTGAATACATAATACTTAGCATAACGTTGGATTATTTGATGCTCAGCACACTGCAATACTAGGCAGAATTATTGCTCCCCCTTTCTAGAAACGATATATATTTTTCAATTTGGGGGTGGGGGCAGGGGGAAGAAGTGGATGTTTTCACCGACTATGACTGGAGCTGAAATTAACACGTAGGTTTTGGCGCAGGGAACACCACATTAAAATTATATAGTGACTTTATCGTGTTAAAACATGTTTGTTTTTACACCATTGTCATGGATGATCTCAGCAGAGCAGCGTTCAGAGAATAATGGTTTAGTCAGTCACGGAGTTAGCAAAGAGAACACAAAACAATGTACTTATATTGAGGCCCGTGTAAATAATGCCATTTACAATTTTTGACAAAGGGATAATAGTTTGGTTTTAATAATTCTCTGCTGGTTATTGCAGTCTGGAGGGCTTTCTCCCAATCAGTTACGCACAGAGGCGAAAAGCACTTTACCTTAGATGCCTTGCAGAGTACACACATAGCTATTGTGCAACTCTTTTTGAATGCTATGAGGAGTTCCTGAGAAGTTTAGAATCAGCACGTTCTCAGTGCAAGGACTGGAGCTACATAAAACTAAAGAACATATAGATGAGTTTACATAAATAAGGTGTCAGGTTAAAGCAGAAGTACAACTGTGACATTTGTTTCTTTGCCTGATTTTCTTTTTTTACTTGTTTATTTTACAACTACTGCAAAATTACATCATGCATGCATGTGCGCACACACAGAGAGAGAGGAAACGCCCAAGTTCATTGAAATTTTGGAAGTCTAAGAAGTTAGCAGAAAGCAAACTGTTTCAAGAATAAGGATAATTTGATAGAAGATAGATAGATAGATAGAGATTAAAAGCCCATCAACTCATCAAAAAATCATCAAGCTCAGTCACAAGGAAAAGAAACAGAAAATGAATTGAGATCAGAAGATGAGAAACAGTGAAAATGAATTTCCTCTCAAATTACTATTCTGTACCTGTTTACCTAAAGTCCCACAGAGTTCACTGGTGCTTACATCTGAGTACTAGGGGCACCAACTAATATAGGGGTGGAAGGGACTTCAGCCCCCTCAATTTTTGTGGGCAGAGGGCTGACCCCACATATTGAGGGGGCTACCATCCCCTGCAGCCAGGCGAGCGCTCATGTGCAGGGCAGGACACGTCATGTGACGCCAGGCCCCCTCAATGTGGGGGGCAAGTCGGCACCCCCACTGAGCACACATTATAGAACCACAATGTTAATCATGTTTCCCTGGGTAAAACTCCAGCTTGTGGAATGAGAAACACAGAAAGCTGAGGTGATAAATTATAAAGAGCTTCTTGAAATTCTCCATCCTATTTGGCATATTTCATCCCATTTCACCAAAGGAGGTGAAACGAGAATTGCTGCCTCCTGCCCCACCCCAGCCCCCCTGCCCCCTCTCGGCACTTCTGCCACTGCCCCCCCCCTTCCACCACCGTGCCCTGGCTCTTGCCAAACTCAGTGGGAGCCAGGGCGCTCCTCAAAGCATTGCTAATTGGTTTCTCCACCTGCGGGTAAGCAAGACAAGTGGCAATGCTATGTGCTGGAACATCTCCTCTGTGGCGCCTCTTGTTTTTCCGCTGCCTGAGACAGGTGGTTCACCCTGCCTCATAGGTAGGCCAGCTTTGGGAAGAGAAATTGAGGGGAATCGTTTCACCAATTTTCTTCAAGGGGGCAGGGGCGTTCTGAGGGGTGGGGGGGCGGTCTGCCCCAGGTACCATTCCGAAGGGGGCAACAAGATGTTGACCATTGATTGGCAGCACCCGCCAGTGTGCTCATCGCACAACCCCCTGGACGTGTGCCACGTCCCCAGGATGCACGCCACACCATGCCCCCTGGGATGAGCACCCCTCCAGGTACCGGAGCAGGTTGCTTCGCCTCTGCCGGGGGGGGAGGGCAAATTCTGCAACAGTTTCTCAGGGGTGAGGCTGACCCTGGCAACAATACAGATGCTACTACTGCTGCTCTTTGGCCTAAGGTTTTCCTTTACTTTGCAGCAACAGCTATTGAGTTGGCAGCCTGGCCACCATTCTGCACCCTCCACAATGCCTCGGGACTAGCCGCTTTCCAGGCACTGGCCATGGCAGGGGAGAAGAAGATGGCAGCCACCACACACACAAAATGGTGGAGAGCATTCAGCTAAAATTCTACAATTGGCTTTCCTTTTCTCTGGAGAGTTGAATGAGGGAAAGAAAAATCACAGATTTTTTTTCCCTCAGAAAAAAAAGTTTTATGGGAAATTCCAGTAAAGGATAGCAATGCAGCATGTCAACAATTTGTGTGCCCTTTCTTCCACTGAAAAAGTGAGGGATGAATAATCACGTTAAGGCCACAATCCTTATTTAAGAGTAATTTCCACTGAACTCAGTGCGACTCGCCTCTGAGTAGATATATTTGGGTTCAAGCATCCTGACAAGTTTTGCATGGCTTTAAGTCTATATTTTTATGGCCTTTATTGTACAGTGGTGCCTCGCTAGACGAATTTAATTCGTTCCACGGGTCTTTTCTTATGACGAAAAATTTGTCTAGCGAATCCCATAGGAACGCATTGGATTTTTTTTTATTTTTTTTTTTTGCCCATAGGAACGCATTAATTGAATTCCAATGCATTCCTATGGGAAACAGCGATTCGCTAGACAAATTTTTCATAAAACGAATTCGTCTAGCGAGGCAACCTCCGCTCGAAAAATCCTTTCGTTAAGCGGAAATTTCGTTAAGCAGGGCATTCGTTAAGCAAGGCACCACTGTATGGTTTTATGGTTTTATTGCTGTAAACCACTTCGATATATTTTATGACACAGTATACATAAATAAAGAAGTACACTTATCTCCCAAGTAAATCTCAGTGAATTCAGGGCTGTATTCATCTCCCAACTCACAGGAATGTATATTTAGTTATGAAACACTTCTGTCTGTTTTTACGGATTACATCTGAGGAGAGCTTTTTTTTCAGTTGGAACTCAGTTCCGGCACCTCTCAGGTGGGCGCCATTCCCATTATAAGAGAACAAGGGAAGCGTTCGTGGTGAGTTCTGGCACCTCTTTCTCTAGAAAAATAGCACTGCATCTGAGTAACGACTTCTCAGTGATGGAAGGGAATGACATGTTTTGGCAGACGTTTTATCTATGGACAAATGTGGGCAAAGTATTTTTGCCAGCCCTCCACAGTGTTTTTCAGTCTGCCGTAATTGTCTGGTCCTATTCACCTTAACCACAGTTTGTCTCGTATTAATGTAGTAATTTGCAGTACACATGAAAAAATAAAAATAAAATAAAATAGGTGCTCCCCAGATCAACTTTGCAGATTCATAGTAATGCTCATATGTTAAACTACATGTAGTGCTTAATGTCTTGTTATTCTTAAAGTAATAATAGTTTCAGAGGACCAACACCTCCACTTGTTATTGGGATTACAACCTATGGAGAGGGGAGGTTTATCAGTGCAACAGCCCCATCCAAAAACCCCCATGTATGGCTACAAAGCTTAAAAGAAAAAGTTCCATTGGCACCCATGAGATTTTTTAAAAATACTAATTTTTATAGCCATATGGGTGTGATGGAGGGGTTTGTGGTTGGGAAAGGAAGGGACAGGATAAGCCCCCCCCCCTCCCGTGCTATTTGATCCCAATAACAACCCTCTCCAACCCCGCTGTTATTAGCTTAAGAAACTTTAAGAAAAACAAGGCATGTAGCTGCATGCTATATGCTATCTAACACAGCGTTTGACCATTAGTTTTGTGATTCAGGAATTCATTAAAAGGCATTACCCTGCAAACCATTACTACCTTACAGAGCTGCTGTAATGATTGCTGATATAAATAGGCCAAGCCAAGCAGTGTTAGAAACACATACTGGTATATGTAATTTAATCGCCAAACAGCACCTTAAACCTAGGTTACGGTCACCACAATGGAATGTCTAGGTGCTGTTTTAGTTTATTTGTTTTTGTTTTGCAGTGGGCTTTATTATTATTATTATTATTATTATTATTATTATTATTATTATTTCTATTCCACTTTATATTTTAAAGAATGAAGGTTTACAAATAAAAAAAATCAAACAAAACAAATTCAAGCTTCAAAGACAATATTTCAGATCCTTCTCTAAGGGGCATTTTGATATCCTCAGTCGCCAACCTGGCATCCAGAGATTTCCACGTGGTCTCAATTGGACCTGTGCCAGTCACAAAACACGCCTGGTGCCTGGCTAATTTTAATCACTGAAGTCAAAGGATAGGAACAGGTATGGAACTGTGGCCAAGCTATTTCCATTCAGGTAGGTCCCAGCGGGCATTTCAGCCAAAGCTGATAAAAGGCTTTTCGAGTCGCCAAAATCACTTGTTGATTCTTCAAAGAGAGTGTTGGATCAATCTGACCAGGGCTTCCATACAACTGGGGGGACAACTGGGGGCCTGATCACCTACAAAAGTGGTTCCGAGACCACCCACAGGAAGTCAGGTTCTGAGGCCGCGGAGCGTATGACATCACGTTGAGCGCACTGGGCCTCCATAACTGGGGCGCAAGTTGGCACCCCTGAGACTACCCCAATCTTCACGAGCGGTGCAAGATTCCAGAGCGTGCAGCTGCACTTACCAGGGTCTGTGTTCCGTTTGGGAGCAACAAGGCACAACAGAAACTGTGGTGTCTTTATGATATATGGTTTTATTTACACATATATACAACCTGCACCTAGAAGGAGGGATTGCAGAGTATTCCCACCCTTTGAGGGCTTGGCTTCCCCCTTAAGGGCAGCACTGGATTCAAAGGACAGTGAAAAGACATCCTCTGTGTCTTAGTTCCAGCCTGTCGTCCCCAGATCACAACGGATTAAGTTTGTAAACCAAGGCATCACTGTAGAAATTGTGTGAATTAGCATGGACCTGAATTCAGGTCAGGACCTGAATTGGGATCATGGGAATTAGGACCTTCCATCTTTTTCTCCCTCCCTCCCTCCCCACCATGCTGAGCCATCTCAGACAGACCCTTCTGCCTGCTTTGAATTGCATCAAAATCTTTGACTGGGAGCTTGTATTCTGATGTAAATAACAGATGTGGGGTCTCCAATCCAGATCAGTTGCACAGTGAGGAGCGATGAATAACAAGCCCACCAATCCCCACACAACATGGGCCCAACCCAGATCACACCCTCACCTGCTCCTTATTTTTGATTTTTTTCAAGGCTAATTGTGTTAATGGTGTCTCGTCTAGTCTGGGCCTGGATCTTTGGATCCTGGCCCATGTGAACAATTGAAGAAATGTTAAAGATCTTTGCTTCAGGTTAGATATACTGATATCCTTCAATGGACTGGAGCCAACCTGAAACAAAACAATTTGAAGCGGGGATTATTACAATGTGCATTGTTTCTCTAAGTTGTGTGAATACCATCCTTGAAAGCAAACATCATTTAGGGCCCTATCCTGCTGAAGTTAAGCACATTGCTGAACTTTCCCATTGAAATCAGTGGTGCTTATCTTTGTGTGGTTTGTGCCCATTGTTTAAAATACAGCAATACAGAGTGTCATAAACACTTTAAGGAACATGGGAATTGAAATCTCCAGCCAGTTGCACTATTGTCCGCTGGTTTTCAGTGGAGAGATACTGTACTTTATGAGAATAAGAAATACTTTGTTTCTTTCATCTATGTGGGAAATAGATATGGCCTGAATACAAAAAAAAGGGAAAATTCTTTATTCAAATAGTGGCAATTTCTAGAAAAACAATGCTAATCTGAACCGGTTTTAAGCAGCATCCAAGGAAAGTGTAGCAAACAAACGCGCTGAAATGATACTTTGAATTTCCTAAACTTAGCTTTCACTTTCTTACACTTCAGAGCCTCTACTCCACTGTTGAATGATTTGCTTTGATTTATTATTACGGTTCTTGACCAGCATACATAAATATGCAATACAAAAAAAACAATAAAAGAAAACAAGAATATCTAAAAATAGACAATAAGTATAAGTTTTAACAATTGGTTAAAAGGAAACTAATTAAAAGGAGTATTACTACTTAGAGAGGTAGACTACAGCAGTTAATATCACTGGATCTTCTTTAGCTACACTGTTGAATGTTTAACTGCCATTCCCCTGTGTCAATTTCTAGACAAGACACCTCCAAAGAAATCTGAGAACGGCTGCCCTGAGATTCCCACATTTACAGTACAGTACAATCCTAACATTGATGATACATTCCTAGGCATGTCTAATCAGATATAGGGCCCATTCAGTCCAATGGAGCTTTCCCCATGGAAAGAAACTATTGGACTGCAGCCTTCATCAAATTAACTTTGAAGCACAAAGAAGCTGGCAATAAGTGTAGCCATGTCACAAGCACCCAGTAGAGTGCCAGGAAGTATTTTGCCTCTAGGAAAAATGGAGATGGTGAGACTACTGACAGGCTGTATTTAAAAGAATTCAAAATTAAATATAATGCTATTGCAAATGTACTTGTTCACCCAACCTTTTCCTTTCTGGCAACTCAAACATTCCAACCTTGGGCCCATTTATCCAGCAAACAAATAGGATTCATTTCCAAATAATTCGGTTTAAGATGGGAGTTAAAGAGCAAATCCCTATTGACAGACTATGCCCCTTACAGCCAATTCTACAATCCCAATTAAACCACAGACTAGCACCCACAGAAAATAAAATAAAATAGAAGGCGCTTAGGAAAGAGAAGTGGTGTTCAAATTAAGACAACAGCAGAAAAGAAAAGCACATACAAATAGGAATGAAGTTAAATCAAAGCAAAAAAGTTTGAAGGATATTTGGGTTTAAAAAAAATAGAATCTATGGTGTACAGATGAAACATTCCATATAAAGCATTATGTGAGATAGCCTAATGGTTTGTTGAAGGAAATTGAACGATGTGGATTGAGGCTTCCGTTATGTAAATCATAGGCCATAACCTTAAACATTTGGACTGTGGTAACATCATAGCTAAAGTACATTAAACAGCACTGGTACTTGCTACTTCAACAAGCTTTAGCTTATGGTTTTTGTATACCAAGTCCAAAAACCCATTGGAAACATTCAAAACACATATAAGAAAGCCCAATATTTAGAACTGTGGTCCTAAATAAAAGAGCTCACAAACCATTGCCTGCAAAAAGGTTGAATCAGTTTAGCTGCGCATAGGGGTATGTGGCTCTGGCAGGGCAAAGTAAGAAACAAATTCCAGAAAGGAAGAGAATAAATAAATGTCCACAAAGTGTAGGTATGGACAAATGTCTCCTTTCACTCCAATCCATTTTTTGTACGTTTGCCCATGATTTCATGCCATGTCTTCCAAAGTTTATCTTTTTTCTTTCAAAGCCTGCTCTTCAACGTTTCAAAAATTGATTCAGCATGAAGTATGTTTATATGTGGTGCAGCCAGATTATTTGAAGTTTCACCTGAATTGTTGTTTATGCCCTTCTGCATATATGCTGTCCCTGGGCTTATTCACATGCAACCAAGTAATTTATGCTTTTGTGAGGCTGAAACAAAAGTACACTTCTATTTTTGCATGTACAATACGCATGCACACACACTCACGGCAGATCCAATGTCCTTCCTGTTCTCTCCCTGAAAACCTTCACACCCCATCTATTCTGGAGAGTAATCCCCCACAGCAGATTTGGGGTGGGATGGGGGTTGAGGCTCTAGGAGTTGCGGTGCGGAAGAGAGGAAGGCAACTCCATTGCATACAAACAGAAGTCCATTGAGGAAACCATGACTGGAGATCACCCTGAATGTGTAAATAGCCAGGATCTGTGTTTCAGGAACTGCAAAAGCCAGGAGGCCACAAAAATCCCAATTCAATGATTTGTTTTGTAGGGTGGGGGGAGAGATAGGGTGTCCACTTATGCATTACCAAAAAGAGGGCAAAGCAGGGCTCAAATCTGCATACAATTTGCATATGCTAATATATATATATCTGTAGAAAGAATGACTCTAATTTAAAGAGAAATACAATACATTGCTGCCATCGTGGCAGGTGACCAGGTATGTTCCTGCTGAATCTGCTGTCCATTCAAGTGCTAACTGTTTATAGGTAATTTCAAGGTCCCTGCTGTTCCTTCTATTTATCTTTAAATTAGACTTCGGCCAGACAGACATTTCAGTAGAGGACTCCTTCAAGCAGAGAACTGTCCACTGACAGCTCTACAAATAGAGGACTGTCCTCTATAAAATGGGACACAAGGCCACCCTTGTGGATTGGGTCATTTCGACCCTTAACTTGTATATACTGGATTTCTTACAGCACTTTTTAAGAGTGCTGTTTGTCTTCTGTAGCATTATACAGATGCTATAAGGAAGACTAAGAGCAGTGGTGAGAGCTAAATAACTAAGGATCAGATAGCAGCACTACTGTAATTTCAGAAGACTGACTGCTGCACCCCATACGCAAGATCACACACGTGCTAATTAATCCAGACTAATACTGTCCCCCTGATTCTGAATTTACAATCACTACATGGATTGCAATCCCTACTTCAGACATAATCCCATCACACGCGAATAGAAATGATCTTCACTTTACCACCATCACTGTAAATGCCACACAGCAGAATGAGTTATAAGTGATTACTAAAGTTTGTGTCCCAGTGTATGGGTTCTATGAATATGTAACCTGTTCAGGTTTCCTAGCTAATTCATCTTTTTCCTTATAGTTCAGCTGTTTCCTTTGATGAACTACTAAACCACGGGTGTCAAACACAAGGCCCGGGGGCCTAATCCGGCCCGCCAGACCTCGTCATGTGGCCCGCATAGCCGCCGCCGACAATATCCGCTGACAGTAGTTCTGGAGCCTGCGATTGGCCGAGGGTCAAATCCGGGGGCGGGGCTGCAGGTGGAGGCCGGGGCTCTGGAGCCGCGCTGGCGGCCTTGGCCAGGGAATTTCAATTTCGAATGAGGCTGAGGGAGGCGGTGGCACAGCGGCCATATGGGGAAGTGAGATGCAGGAGGAGGAGGAAGCCCGCCGAGGAGGTAGGAAAGCCCTACAGGCGCCGCCGGCAAAGTTGGTGCCAGGACGGAGCAGCGCTGGAATTTTTTGTGGCGGGCTTTGCTGTTGTCTCCGAGAGCGAGTGAGGCGGCACTGGGGAGCCGCCGCCCGCCGCTTCCTTTCCTCTCCTCGGATGCATCCGGGAGGTGGGCGAGCGAGCGGGCAAAAGGGACGCGGAGTGAGCCTGAGGGGGAAGTAGGCGAAGCGCAACAGTCGCTCTCTTGATGGAGCCGGGTTTCTCTTCCCTCTTCCCCCGTTTTCTCCTCATAGACACTCGGGAGGGTGCCTGGCTTTTGCTCTGCCCCCCACTCCGAGCCGCCCTTTGGCTTCTCAGTTCCGGCGGAGCTGCTCCCCGGGGGGCGGCCGGGAGGGAGGCGGTGGCGACGGCACGGGTTCCTGCTCTTCCCGCTCTGCCGCCGCCTCCTCTCAGCCCCTCGTGATGTAGGGCTCCAGATGGAGTCGCCTCGCGGTTTGAGTAGGTGGGAGGGGAATTTTTTTGGGGGGGAGGTTTTCAAGCCTCCTCTGCCTGTAGTCCCGGTAGGGAGAGGCGGTGGCGAAGACGACAACAGTGCGGGTGGGAGGAAGAGCAGCTCTGAGGCGAAGATACACGTCCGCTGGGGCTGCCGCCGCCTTCCTCCTCGGGAAATCCGCTGCCCTCCCTCAGCGCGAGGGGAAGGGACTCTGGCGCTGAGGAGGGAGGATGCAAAAGCAAAGCAGGGAGTTGGCGCTGCACCACATGTTCCTGCCCCTCTCCAAAGCATGGGGTGGGTTGCAGCGTGTGGCATCCTGCCTAGCGGGGTTTGGGTGTGCGCAGGGCGGGAGAGGGAAGCCCTCTTTCCATCTGCAGGTTTTTAATCCCAGCAGTGGCTTTCTCCTTCCTGCCGAAGGTTTAGTTGAGCCCTCCCCCCCCCCGGAAGCCGCCGATCCCCACCTTTTGTTCAAATTTACCTCGTTTACATCCCCTCCCACACACGTACCACGACGCAGGAATGTGATCTGCGTGGGGGCGGGAATGCGCTTACATTATTACAAAAAACAGTAATAATTGAATGCAGTGACAATAATTTATGATAATAAAGAGTGGACACATAGTCCTACAGACACAACCGGCCCTTTGAGGGTGACCAAACTGCTGATGCGGCCCCCGATGAATTTGAGTTTGACTAAACTATTACATCCCACAATCACCTGGCCCACAATCCAGAGACCTACTTTAGGTTCATCTGAAAGCTGGCACATACCCTATGGAACTCTTGAATGTTTTCCTTCTTTGATCATGTCATAACAGTTTTGCATCTTTATCAGGGCCGGATTAAAGTTTGACGAGGCCCTAAGCTACTGAAGGTAATGGGGCCCTTTATATGTCCAGCTGTCCTTTGTCAACAACAAATTGTCACTGTTTTTTGTGTTGAATATATGCTACATGGTCATTTATGGACCTAATAGGTATCTAAAGCCATTTGCCACTGTTGCTGTATGTAGGTTTTATTTCATTTGTTTTTTGTTTTTTGTTTTATATTTTAGAAATGTACATCCAGTGGGGGTTTTTTCTTTAATTTTTTTTGGGGGGGGGCAAGAGAGTGGGGCCCTAAGCTATAGCTTGTTTAGTTTATACGTAAATCTGGCACTGATCTTTATTGATTGATTGATTGAATAATATTTATACCTCATCATTTGGGGTGTGGAATCTCAGAGCGCCCTGAGGTGGACCTTCAAGAAAGACCTTAACATAATGGTATGCTAATATTCGGGTGCCTTGCTTCTAAATTATGCATACTGAATATGTCGGATTGCCCCCCAAAACTGAGTCACTACAGCTGTTTAAGCACAGGTGAAATGGGATGCTAATACCTAGTGGGTCTATGAGAGGGTGCTACTTGAGAAATGCAAGCTAAACATCAACAGGGACACAGAGCAAGCAGAGCAAATTTTTTTGACAATGGTCCTAGAGTAGAATCACACAATGAGAGAACTCAAAAACTACAAGCATTATATCAAATTAAACTAACACTAGTAAGTGTAACTATCTAAAATATTTATTGAAAATTAGTTTGGAGAACTTGGAGGTGACTTCTTTGAATTTCTAAGCAGAGGATATATAATATATCCCTTCTGCTTGGAAATTCAAAGAAGTCACTTCCAAGTTCTCCTAACTAATTTTCTCTCATATATAATAAAGCATAACATCTTACAAGCTCAGGAAATAATACTAAGTCTTATTTTTTAAATTTTACTTTGAAAATCCCCAGGGGAAAAATATTAGAAATTATGTTTATAACACCCCGTTAAAAACAAAACAAAACCAGCCATTTCCCCTTGGACAATTCCATATATTCAAGCGTTTTACTACAATCACCAACTGCATGCTAAAATCAGAACGCCAACTTTTAATTAAGGAAGAGAACATGGAGCTGCCTTTGAAGAGTTCTCAGAAAAGATAACAGAGTCAAAATGCTGCTGCCAAACTGTCAACTGGGGCGGGCCATAGGGAACATACGATGCCAATTTTCAAACAGCTTCATTAGATCCAAGTGGCTTCCCAGGCCCAGTTTAAAGGGTAGGTGCTGAAATTTAAAACAATAGGCAGCCAAACATAAGTATATCTATCTGCTGTACACCAAGTCAGACTACTGGTCTAGTTAAGCATGGTCTACACCAGTAAACGACAACATGTGGCCATCCAGATGTTGCTGGACTACAATTGCCATCATCCCTGACCATTGATCATGCTAGGATTGATGCAAGCTGCAATCCAACAATATCGAGAGCACCCAAAATGCTCTGCACGGTTTCAGACGCCCAAGAAGCCTAGAGCAGGCACCCCCAAACTTCGGCCCTCCAGATGTTATGGACTACAATTCCCATCTTCCCCGACCACTGGTCCTATTAGCTAGGGATCGTGGGAGTTGTAGGCCAAAACATCTGGAGGGCCGCAGTTTGGGGATGCCTGGCCTAGAGGCTGCCTTCTCCCATATGAGCCAATCTGTACTTTTAAGACCCTGCCCAGAATTTTAAATGACCTTGTTTCAATGAGTTTTTCTCAAAAAAAATAAAATTAAAAAATCTATCTATCTATCTATCTATCTATCTATCTATCTATCTATCATCTCACTTATTCCCTTAAGGTGATACACAATATTAAATCCATTGAAACAAGACACACTCATATATCTGAAAGAATTAAAACAACAGCAGATAAAACAACAGCAACAGAATAAAATTATATAAACAAGTAGCAGAAAATTCATTAAGCAAACACACACACCTTAAAGTGGCAAATCCTCAGCACCAATGTCAATTAAAAGCAGTTGGGAATAAAATGGTCTTTAAGGCCCAGTAAAAAAATACATGTATTAAAAAATACATTAGCGCAGAGGCCATTCTGGGGAGGGAATGGGGTCACCGTGCTTACGTATGCTTTTTTCTTCTTCTTGTTTTTGCCATGTATTTTGTGCTCCCTGAGATCTGCAGATGAGGGGCAGCATGCAAATTTAATACATAAGTAAACAAATAAACAAACAGAAAGGTGCTCATCAGACTTAACCATTCTTAGCGATGGACCCATAAGCAGGGCCTTCAAAGCCTATCAGCTCAGACACACTGATATGGTGCAGGTGGTCTTTCAAGCAGCTTGGTCCCAAATCATTCAGACCCTTTGAAGGCAGCCTCACATAGAGCAGATAGCAGTTGTCAAGTGTGGTTATAACTATGGAATGTTTGGTTGCTGCCGTATAGAGATCCTCCATCCAGTACATGTCTTCTCAAGGCATGGAAATCAAGGCGTTGGAACTCTTATTTTAGAAGACTTTTAGAAGACCTCTGAAGGCAGCCCTGTATAGGGAAGCTTTCAATGGTTGGTGTTTTTTTCTGTTTTATATTATGTTTTGTATGTGCTGTAAGCTGCCCAGAGTGACCCAGCCAGATCCCCCACAGTATAAATAATAAAATTGTTGTTGTTATTATTATTATTATTATGGAAGTTGATCTGCCTCCTCTCTGTTGGCTTTTCAAGAGTTACGCTTTTTCAGAAGACAATTCAGGCCTTTTTGAGTTTCAAGGGGTCTCCTTCCCTAACGCAGACCTACTTGGTTTCTTCTGCAGCTTTGCAATTTATTTATTTATTTTGTTTCTTTGTCTGTTTGTTCATTCACAGTTTTTTATTAGCCAATTATTTGGGAGCATTCTGTTTTATCCATTGTTTTAATTTGCATTTTAGAGAACCCCATATGCTTTATTTCAAAAGAGCAGGATATAAGCAATGCAAGTGTCCCTGGGAACACCAAGCAAGCTATTATTATAAAGATGCCTGGCTGGCTCAGACTTGAAAACATCTCAAATATGTTTTAGCTATAAAAACTCAACACACAGTGTTATTTCCCATTATTCCCCATTAAACAGTTATTATTACGGAACATGAATGATGAGCATAACAATTATATTCAAAGAATTGCTTCCTTGTATAAGCGTTTTCCTACTTTTTAACTTGGCTGATACTCAATTAGACCAGAATATAATCTCTGGTCTAATTATTGCTATGACCTAGTCACTAACTAAAGCTGCAATCCCATTCATATTTGCTTGGAGTATGCAACACTAGACGTTACGGTACTTACTTTGGAGTAAACATTATTGGATTGGATTGCAAGTAACCTTCTTTTTTTTACCCAGAAAAGTAGTGCACTGATGATACCCCAACTTAAAAGTAAGTTCCACTCAAATCAATGCAAACATGCTCAGGACTGGAATGCAAAGGCAGCAATCTGCATTACTTATATTTATCTGCAAATGAATTACATTTCAATTAACTTCCCAAATGAGACAGTATTGCCTGAATGCAAGCACTAAAAATTAGGACAGTGTGTTTGGCCTCCGTTTCCAAATTTAACAAAGTAATTTAGAGAAACACATCTGTTGTGTTAGCACGGCTTTGAAGATTTGGTTCATACCGTAGTTAATATATCACACCTCCTTTTAGATTTTGCATCCCACCAAACTGAGTCAACATCATGATTCATTAAGTTTTTGAAGACGGAAACAAAGGGCTTTCAGGTTGGGTGGGAACTCCTGTTGTTTAAGATTTCGTGCTATGCTTCACAAAGTACCTCCTTGATGCAGCTATGTGACATGGACCAAACTGTACACGATTTGCAGCCTTCAGATATTAGATTTGGCAACACTCTACATCTGGAAGACCAGAACCACAGTCCTGCATGCTTCTGCACTGGCTACAGTGGAATTCAAGCAACACAATTGTGCTAAGAACTTCATCCCAGGACCGTAACTCTTTAACACACACCAACTAGAGGTGCAAGTTCTTTACTCTCAAATCCATGCCCAGACAGCTACAGCATGGCTAAACAAATCAGGTAACGATACGTGTCTGGATGTGAACTAGCAACTATATGAACTGCAATACATTTTAAATGACTTAGGTGAAACTGGTTAGCCTCTTAACGATTAAAAAATCTATATGCAAATCCAAAACCCAATTCAGGAAAGGATCATTCAGTTAAATGGAATGACTAGGGGGGGGAGTGTCAACAGCCTTTAGACTTTAATGTGGATTTTAAACAAAAGTAACTACATAGCCATTTTTAAAGTAGTAAGAGGTGTAGACAAAGGTAACAAGCAACTGGAACAAAATTTTACTATCCTCTGTCGAAGATAATTTTCAACTTGCTGAAGTAAGTGTTTTAAGCTGCGGATTAATACACTTTGGCAAAAGAAAAGAAACGCTGATGGAACTTGAAAATTGTGAAATATTACACAGGGCTAATTTTATCCGCCATCAGGAAGACAGTCAGTTGTATGAAATTTCATATGAACCTAAACTTGGTTTCCACTTAAAGGCAGATCACACCAAAGGCGGCTTCCTGATTTATGTGGCCTGCACAATTTTTTTTTAATTAGACACATCGGATGACTTCCACACAAAAAGGAAGAACAGAACATTCTAAAGCAGCCCAGATCATAAAAAGCAGAGGCATTTTCATGATAGGCACCCAGGTTTGTATTGTGCTGAAGTACAAAATATCTCAAAGTGGGTTTGGGTTTTTCTGTCGAGGTGTGCAGATTGAATTGCTTTGTCCCTACTGCCAGCATAAATAAAGATTTGCTAATATGGGAGGACGGCAAAATATCAAGTGTCTTAAGTCAATTTATAGTTACCCCCTTCCAACTAAGGGCCGCTTCACACACAGTATGCAGTGCCTATTGCCTAAGCTCTAAACCTGGTGTGAGCAAATGTTTGTGAAATGTTACAAACTTCCAATACACGACATACTTCATCACACATGTGATGATCGATGTCTCTCACACAGCATGAAATAAACTCAGGTGTATGAGAATCGCTTATTGGACATACCCTATTTTCTAGACAGGACTGATTTCCAAGTGGGAATATTGCAAGATCAGATTAGGTGCAATGTTTTAAAAAGATTGTAATAACTGGGCCAAGAGACTAGGAACACTTCTCTAGATTCTAGAAAGGGCCCTTGCACTAAATATCATAATGTACAACATCTAGACAAATGGAGCCAGCGACTTCTGAAGAGTCATAGCAAAGTATAGATAGCCCACTCTATCTTGGCTTTCCTTGCTGTTTCAAACTACTGTATGCTCTTTTTGAGATTCCCCCTTTCCTCAACCCCATTCCCATTCCAGTCTAAATTGCAACACCAATTTTTGCTGCTAATACAGTTTGCTGTGTAAACGGATCTGTCTCAGACCTCACCTTTTTATATACAAGAGAAGTATATCCAGAATACCTATACTGCAATCCTAAGCAACACTTCAAGTCAAATATATCACCCCTAGTCTTACTTCTTTCTCCCCAACTCATTGGACAGAGATATCTTTTTAAAGGGAGTTTAGCCTGAGCAGTTGTAACCATTGGGCACCACATAATAAACAAGTTGTTTTGTTTGTCTAATGCAAGCAAATTTACTATTTGAGCTCTGTCTCCCAGCACAAGATTGATACATAAATGGAAGTAGAGCATCAATATCATGAAACCTTACAAAGTATAATAAGCAATAGGTAATAATTCACCACACAACACAGGATAGCACATAGACAGCATAAGAAAAGAGCAGACAAGCGGGGAAAGAATCGCATTCTGGAGGATAAGTTGCTCCACCCAATTCACAAGTCAACTCTCCTTCCTAGTGCCCATATTTTGCTCTCTCTCAACAGTAAAAGTAACATGGAAAACCTGTCTGAGTCTATGATTCTGAATGTAAGACTAGTGGAGTTTTAGCTGTTCAATCCACTGTTGAAAGCAGATCTCCCGTTCCAAGTAACTACAGTACTTTAATCAAGTGTCTGACACCCACCACCCGCTCTCACCCCTTCCATTTCTTGAAGCGGCGAGATTAATTTTTCCACAAGCCTTTAACTCGCTTGGAAAATGTGACTAAAAATGTATAGAACTGTCTAGCCTTAAACCCGGGACAGAATCAACTTTGTTGGAAGCACACAGTGAGCTGCTGCTGCTTGCTGTATGGGAGAACTATATATCTCTTGGGTGTCTACTGTACTGCGCCATCTAGTTACCCGACAACAGGTCTCTCAGGCTTACGTTCAAAGTGGATACCTTAAGATACTTGCACTTGGGAATGATTAGTTTCTTTCAAGATCCCAATTGTTTCTTTATAAGGAAACGAAATATCACAACCAGGATAATCTATGTCCTGTGGATATGGGAAAATCTAGGTTATAATAGCCCGGTGGACTTCTACATCAAACTTTGATTTACAAGATAAAAGCAACTTTTAAATTAAAGTGCCTTTCTGTGAGCAGAGCTTATTATTCCAAAGACAGGAGTGATTTTCCTAGAAAGTTGTCTCTGTGTGCCTGCCTATTATCTTTGATTTTCCCCTTCCACTAATGAGCATTTATCTAAAAGAGCCACTTAATCCTCTGATGTGTGCTTCTGGTCAGAGGTAACAGTTTGAATAAAACCACTAATCACTTATAGCTGATCATTAATCACACTTCTCTCTGGGGCTTTGCAACCTGCACAAGAGGGTGGGGTGGGGGGGGAGTCCCAAGAATGAGATTTAGCAGTTTAAAGTTCTTGCTGAAAATTCTCTCTGAAGCGTAAAAAAGTTAAAGATGCTAAAGACAGCTTTCAAAACTTAGCATACTCCACCCCCCAGTTGTGCCGCAGCACAATTAAGAGTTGAGTTGCCTCTTCCCTCAAAAAGAAGAACCTAAAATTATATAAATACACTCACAGATTTTATATTTGCCTGGTGTGCATATGTGAATGTACAGACAAGATCTGGATTGAAATAATCTACCCGCCTAAATTTATAGTCACTGTTTCACCATGACAGTTTCTTCCTGCAAAAAACAGAAAGAAAAAGTTTTCTTGGGAGTTAGTTGAGGTGACTTGCTAGATTCAAGGCACCTCAGTTCCAAATCTCTCTCAGGTCCTAGTTTCAGCCAAGTGCAGTGTCCGGAGGAGCCAGTGGGAAGGCTGCTACAACTGGAAGCTCCCTGGGTTTAAAAGGAAAAACCTCGGGAAATTCAATAGGATATTTCCAAGTAAGATATAATCGGGATCGGAATGTTCTCGCCCAACCTTTCTGTGGTGACCAGGAAATCCCTAGAAACTCTCCCTTCCCGATCAGACCTTTTTCCTTCTTCCAAACTTTGCGCATGCAGTATCAGCCCGATTCCATGTAAGAAACTTCTCATCGCGCTGCTTGGTGGTGGGGATTTAAAGAGACAGGCTTACTACTTGCCTACTATCCCGGTTAAAAGGGGAAAGGGGTGTGTGCTGGAGGAAAGCTCTTTGTCTTTGACGCTGTGAAGTTTTCCTAGGAGCCCTGGATCTCGACGATCGCTCAGCATGGCGCAAACACCGCAGCAGGCAAGTTGAGCTTAGCAGGTATTTCCCCTTCTGACGCTCTTCTTAGAGGACAAAACTTAGTCAAGGAGGAGAGGTTTGGGGGGAAGAGGGAGACATATCCCACTGTTTAAGAGGGGGGGGTTGGATCTAAAGGAATCGGAACAGAGCTGTCGACCTGGAGCCAGGTAGCAGCGCCCGATCAGCCGGATTGCTGATCCTCCTGCCAACCCCCAGCCCCCAAGATCGGAGTCTCTTAATCACACATTTTACTAGCCTGCAGAATGACGTAATGGCCCGGGATCTAGCCTCTGACTCCCAGAGAGAGTGTCAGATAGGGCGGGGGCGACACTGTGTGTGTGTGTGTGTGTGTAAAGGAAGGGGCAGCCACCTAACAACCAAACACCCACACACCCACCGACTCCGAAAGCTTTTTTGGAACAACAGGGGACCACGCGGGGACAGGCGATGGAAAGGTGGCGCGGCAAGGAGGGCGCAGAGAGATAGTCTCCTCTCCCCTCGCCGAGATGGCCCAGGCCAAAGGATGAAACATGGCCCAGGCCAAAGGATGAAACTTCTCCTGGTCGCTCCTTAGTCCCTAAGCGGAGTTCAAAAGTTTTCGCGCTGGCGATCCGAAGCGATCAGGGGGTGGGGTGGGGAGGCAGCCGCGAACTGGTGGGGAAGGAGAGCGCTGTCATTCCACCCAGCAAGGAAGATGTCCCGGGGCTACCGGGACAGGACAGGGGGCGGCGAGCCGAGTCGCTCTTTCCCTAGAGGTCCGCCCTACGAAGCGCTTCCCCCGAACCTAAGAGATCGGCGGTGGTGGCAACTTGCTGGCCACGAGGTTTACCTCTCTGGTTTTTTGCGGGCAAGTGGCGATGGCATCAGGAGTCCCCCCCCCCAGCCAAGGGGACGGGGCATTTAAAAGAAACAGTTCAGGGGACGGGTTGCCAGCCTGCCTGCCTCCCTCCCATCAGGGACCTTTAAAAAACACACGCCTGGAGTGTTTCTGAGCACACGCAGAGCGCACCGTTCTCCGCGCCTGAGCGATCGTTTCCTAGCTAAGAAACAGCAATTTTCGGGGTCTGGGGGAAGGGCTTTCTCGGGTCATCGAAGTCCCAAAAGTCTTGTCGGGCCAGGGGGTGGAGGAGACAGGTAGGATCTCAGTGATGGAGTCTCCCTGACAGCAAGCGGACGACTTTCTTCGCCACCGCTTTGGTTCCACAAGCGCCCAAACTTTCGTGCACTTGGCGGTCGCCAAAGATTGCCTCTGCCTCTTCTTCGCCTTTTATATAGCGAAGTCCCCCCATTTAAACTCTTCACAGCCCTGGCGGGTTATTTCCTTACACACACACACACACAAACACACTATCCCCCAGCAAATAAATAAACCAATAACAGATAAATCTTCCCAGTTGATAACGCACGGTGCCAGCGCACGGGGCAAAGAGGCGGAGCGCGCGGAGACGCCCGCATCCCCCCGTTACATCTTCCCGGTTCGGGTCTCCCCCACACTTTTCCACCTAGCCAATTCTCGCCTCCCGGTCGCCAAGCTGAGAGCGAGAGCGGCTCCTTCTCCCAAGTGAAAGTCATTCCCAAAGAACCATCAACTTGTAGCAGCGACCCGGGAAAAATCCCAGACACAGCAGCACAACCAAAACAGAAAAAAGGAGAGAGAGAGAAAAGACATCGTTTACAAACATTTCGCAAATTTTACTCGATCGCTTTTGTTGCTTTCCCCCCTCGCCACTTTGCGTTTTCTTCTGCCCTGCGGAGTACCTGCCCCGCGTGTGTGTGTGTGTGAATTAGCACACACGCGCGCGCTCGTTGGGGCAAGAAGAAAGCAGCAGCAAACCCCCTGCAAGCGAGAAGTTTTAAGTAAGGCGAGTTTTTTGTTTTGTTTTGTTCTGTTTCTCCACCCCTCCAACGCGATGTAAAGTTGCGTTTTGGGGAAATCAGAAAGGCAGCTCCGTATTTTGAGGGACTTACCCAACAAGTGTAAGCAGGGAAAGGACCAGCAAGCAGCCTGGGTGAAGGAACCACGTTGGACTGAGAGAAGGTTACAATACGTTCTATTTAGAGAAGCATTACATCACCCTCCGTGACGTCACGTGGGATTCCTGAACTTCTAAATCATTGCGGTCCCTGCTCAAGGGAGAGAGCCGAGCGGTGGGCGGGGCCCGGAGAGGCGTGTCCTGGCTGGGCTCCGCCCCTGACCGCCTCCCCTCCAGCCATTCACGGCGCAGGAAGGAGGAGGAGAGGGAGGGCGAAGGCGGAGAGCGCAAGCGGCACAAGCAACAGCTTGCCGCGCCGGGGATGACAGGACGCTGCCATTAGTTCTGTGAGTCAGCTTGGAAAAAATCTCCGGCTAGATGGGTTCGGGAGAAAGAAGCTGGAAAGAGGCGAGCCCCTACCTCCGCTCCCGGGGGGAAGGAGGGCGGGCGGGATAAGTCCCAGGGAGCGTCCCCGGTGCAGTTGCCGGAGGCGGCAGAGAAAAGGGCTTCATGCAACTGCGCCCATTCACACGTGCAGTTTTTGAAGAGGTGTACGGTACCCACCCCCCAGGACTTAATCTGAGCCGAGGTTCGACCCCAGAACGCTGAAGAACAGGAGAAAGGAAGCCTCTGAGCACATGCAGAGGGCGCACTGCCCACTACACAACACAGATGGCGAGGCAGGTCGTCTCAGTAGCTCTTGGTGCATCCTGAATTCTGTTTTGCAGCAACCTTATAGCCCGGAATGTGCTCCCTTGAACTCAGTACTCCGGTCTTGCGCATACCTAATCACATGTCCCGTTCCGGCCACCGGTACTTACTCCCAGACCCGGAAAAACATGCATGGGGCTTGGAATGCAAGTCTGTGTGACCCTCTTGCTACAAACTGCAGAGAGGTTACATCATGATCAGTTTGTGCACCTCTATCCAAATTCTTGCTGCTTTTTGCTTTACATTCAACTTGAAAAAGAATTGAGAAGAACAAAGCTTGTTCTCTGCCTTGTAATATTTTAATAATATTTAATAAGGGACGCGGGTGGCGCTGTGGTCTAAACCACAGAGCCTAGGGCTTGCTGATCAGAAGGTCGGTGGTTCGAATCCTCACGATGGGGTGAGTTCCCATTGCTCGATCCCTGTTCCTGCCAACCTAGCAGTTCGAAAGCACGTCAAAGCGCAAGTAGATAAATAGGTACCACTCTGGCGGGAAGGTAAACAGCGTTTCTGTGCGCTGCTCTGGTTTCGCCAGAAGCAGCTTAGTCATGCTGGCCAGCATGACCCAGAAGCTGTCTGTGGACAAACGCTGGCTCCCTCGGCAGTAAAGCGAGACGAGCGCTGCAACCCCAGAGTTGTTTGCGACTGGACCTAACAGTCAGGGGTCCCTTTACCCTTAATTAAATTATCATACTGTTACTTTTGGATTTTGCAGCCTAAATTTCCTATGGGTAACTATTTGAGGCCTGATTGACAGAAGCAGCCATGTAGGAAATAAAATTTTGACCATCCCTTCTTTTTCAAAGGGCTAAGATTGGTCAGGCCAGTTTATTCTCTACTGGCAACTGATGTATGAAGCATTTATTCTGCCAGGCACTGTGTGTCTTGTAGTCAGTTGCTGCCAAGGTAAAGATCTATAGGGTCTCTCCTGTGTAAATGGGGGCCTAGTCTTTCACTTGCCTCCTAAAAAAAAAGGCTTTCTGCCCCTCTTAGGGAATGAGGAGCAGCAGAGGTGGGGTATAATAATAATCTTATTATTTATACCCCGCCCATCTGGCTGGTTTTTCCCAATCCAATTGAGGAGTGAGGTTATCACCCCTCTACTACTATCCATGCTAGGTTGTTTTTTTGAAGTGCTACTAAAATATACCTTTGATACCAGAAAAAGTATGATCATATAATAAAGGTAAACATAAATTACTTGGATGAAGGAATTGAGGGGATGCACATCAAATTTACAGATGACACCAAACTGGGAGGAGAAGCCAACGCAGAAGAAGGCATACTGCAATCAGGGTTCAAGATAGGAGAACTGGGCCAAAAACTATCAAAATGAATTTCAACAGGGATAAATACAGCCATACCTCGGTTTAAGTATGCTTCGGTTTGGGTACTTTCAGTTTAAGTACTCCGCGGACCCGTCTGGAATGGATTAATCTACTTTCCATTACTTTCAATGGGAAAGTTCACTTCAGGTTAAGTACGCTTCAGGCTAAGTATGGACTTCCGGAACCAATGACACTCATATTTTGGGTTAAATACACTTTAGGTTGAGTACTCCGCGGACCCGTCGGGAACGGATTAATCCACTTTCCATTACTTTCAATGGGAAAGTTCGCTTCAGGTTAAGTACGCTTCAGGTTAAGTACAGACTTCCAGAACCAATTGTGTACTTAAACCGAGGTACCACTGTAGCTCTACACTTAGCCAGGAAGAATCCTCTGCACAAATATAAGGAGGAGGACCCCTGGCTTGCCAGTAGTGCATGTGAAACCGATCTAGAGTCTTAATGGACCACAAACTTACATGAGTCAACAGTGTGATGCAGCAGCAGCAGCAGAAAAAAAAAGAGCTAATGCTATTCTAGGCTGCATCAGCAGAAGTCTAGTGTCCAGATCATGGGAACTAATAGTACCATTCTATTCTGCCTTGGTGTCTGGTGTCCAGCAAGGGAACACAGTACATACACTAAGATGGCCTGTTAGAGCTGCACCACACTGTCCCCATCTCGGCAGAACAGTGAGCATTCAAGTGCACAGTAAAGGACTTTGGTGACAGGCCACCCGACACAGAAGGAGATTTTTTGCAGAAACAACTGCCCAAGGCACCCCCAAAGTAGGAATGGTCCATGTAGTAACACTTACCTTGCCTTGGAATCCTTAGAAGTTCCCTGCAGCAAGACGCCAGATGCAAGCACTCATCTGTAGAGTCTTCGGTCCATTTTTGCTACTGGAGCTGCAAGAACAATGAACCAGATGAAGAAGGGTGGAGGCAGGTGATCATCAGGTTGGGGAAAACAAAATGAATGAATAAATAAAATAATAATGATGCACTTTTCAAATAGTTTTTTTTTTCAAGTTTGCTTACACCAAATATTTCAATGAAACAATCAATATAAAAATCAGACATACACTACTACAACAGTTCAAAGCACCAGCATTGGATCAGCTGATTCAAGGATAAAATACTTTTTTAAAGCCTGGACTTTGTCACCTTGTGCAAAAAAATCTCCAACGGCAGCTGCATGCTGGGGCAAGCCTTTCTTGCCTTGCCAGCCCAAGACAATTTGCTGCCTAAAGTGGAGCCCAAATGGATGGATATATACACAGGCACATGCACACCCACCCTTGGAACTAAATCTTTAAAAATTCTTGTTGCATCAATTCCTGCCTTCAGCTGCCCCTCCCCTGCTCCTTGGGAAGTGTGCTCCGCAACTGGTCCATTGCCACCTATCAGCCTCTTACTGCAGCTCCCCCCCCCTCCACTCCCACATGTCAATCAGCAGACGCACCTGGCCAAGAGCTTCAGTGAATGGACAGGAGGAAATGGAGGAAAGAGACTCTGCAGGGATCCTGGTTCCAAACTAACACATTGAATTGTGCAAGGAAACGGACCAGGAGTTAGCGCAGCTGCATAGCTGTCAAGTTCTCCCCTTTTTTTCCAGGGAAATTCCCTTATGCTGAATAGGCTTCCTTGCGAGAAAAGGGAAAACTTGACAGCTATGCGCAGCTGCTTAAGGAGGCTTGCCTCCAGAGGCAGTTCAATATTTAAAGAGACATGGATTTTGTCCTCTCCTATACCACCACCTTTTTGCATGCCATGCAGATGGGTGCTGTGGCCCATCCGTTCACATGGTTATTAATAATACTTATTTATTAATCACCTTCCACCTGTATATCTCCAGGCACTATACAAAAGCTAATGGAAGCATGCATAGGAAGGTAACAGGTGCAGCAGCGATGGGGGAAATGGCACTGATTGCTTTGTTTCTGTGGGATGGAACACTGGGGCAGACAAGTCACAACAGTTCCTAGAGTGTCCACTAAGAGGAACTCACCAGGGGGAACGCCTGACTAAGTTCCTGTTCCTCCAGATATGCAGATGAGATGGATTCGCTGGCAGACAAAAGCCCCTAGCCAGCAGCCATTCTCTCTCTTAGCCATTTCTCCTTCAGTGGGAACACATCTCCAGAGAATCTCCAGTTAGGATGGTTCTCCCTCTTGGCCTGCTGCCAAGAGAGAGACCAGATGGAGCCTCACTTTACTAAGTAGACTCCAGATGTACATATCTGTAACTTTTCTACATAAGCCTGCCTTTCTGAGATTATGCTGTTAACTCAGGATGTCATGTGAGTAAACTATCTTATTTTAATACTATTGTGTTGTGTATTTCTTTTAAGAGGGACAAAGGGGATTTGCCAGGAAGTATAGTATTAAAGTATAATATTGAAGTATAATATTGTTGCAGAGGTTCTAACAAACCTAACGCTCACGCTTTGCTGCGCACAAAAGGGGAATGTCACTCTGCTGATATTGGAAGCTTGCTAACACAAGCTTGGATAGGATCTATCTAATAATATATCCTAATCCACATCCCTAACATTCCCACAGTTTCCTGCAGTGCAGCTTCCAGAGGCAGAAGATCTCTGCACAAACTACCATTTGACGGTGCCTGTGGGTCTACATAGCCATGAGGATGCGAAAGGTCCCAGCAGTTCAGTCTTGTTGACCACCACCTAATGCAAGGATGGAGAATCTGTGGTCCTCCAAATCTTGTTAGATTACAACTGGCCTCATCCTTGACTGTTGCCCCTGTAGACCAGGGCTGATGGGCGCTGGAGTCCATCAATGCCTGGAGAATCACAGGTTCTCCACCCCTGCCTTGATGCAGATGATGGTGACTACATTACATTCACCCTGATACACTAGGGCCACAAGATCAGCCTGTCTGTGTATGTTAGAGGCTTCCTCTTGGACTCAGTAGGTCAAAACTGTAATTGAAACCATAAAACAGCTTTCATAAATGCACCCAACGTTCAGTCAAAATGTAAAAGGTGTCTGAAATTTAAAGCCCCTCAGAATTTTGATTGGGATGAGACAGGTTGAGGGTACTTTTTGTGAGTAATGCTAATTCTGGAGCTGTTTCAGCAAGCCTCCAAAATCTTAGTCATCCCAGTAAAATATATGATGAAGTGGAAAGTAAAGGTATTGCAATAATTAAAGGAGCTGTGTATGACATACATTCGTTTCAAGTATTAAAAAAAAACAAACCTACTGATGTCACAAAATTAATGGTTAATAAGGTCCCCGCTACATTTTACATGCAATTTTAAAGATATAAAATTATCAACCATGTGATTTTCTAAATTGCTGCCAGACCTGATTAATATCATCATTACTTTTAACATTTACGATAATCTTGTTGCTAGAGAAAAGAAGACTCTTTCCTCATGAGCAAGAGCATTTGAAAGCCGTCAGATCATTTGCTTCACATGTTATCCAAGGAATATAAATGCTTAGGTGTTGTTTTTTTAAATTTAAGAATAAGTTAAGGATAAGGTGAGCTGACCGCCCCCCCGCCCCCCATTTGATGTTGGTTAAGATCATCTGCAGCTGAATGAAAAAAATTGATAAATGCATCAATTTGGTCTTCTTTGCATCAGATTTGGTCTTCTTATCTTACATATGTATCCTTACCAGATGCAGTAACCATGCTGTGGAGGACAATTATAACCCTGCTGGCCACAGCAAGCATGAAAACCACTTTACTGGAGATTGCAACTTCTTCTTGATATCTTGGTGCAATTTGAATTAAATGCAGAGGTACCTCCTCCCCAAGGTAAAGATCAGATAATTCAATGCTAATTCTCTACTTTGAGGGAATCGGCCTTCTTACAGAAGTTTACATTTCCTCACAGCTTATACAAAGGTGGCGAGGAAAACTTGGAAAGAAATTACTGATACCCACTCTAGTTAGCTAGTTAGGAGGCCAGCTCATTGAACTTTGGAGACTCTTTTCCTAATTTGCTAACTATCATGAGAAAGCAGAACTATAGATGGTACTTTACACTGGTAAAACTAGCAAAAATTCCTCATAAACATAATAATAAATGTTGGAAATGTAAGAATGTAGAAGGAAACTTTTACCACATGTGGTGGACCTGTCCCCAAGTAAAGAACTTCTGGGAAATGATTTATAATGAAATGAAAAAAGTGTTGAAAAACACATTTATTAAGAAACCAGAAGCTTTTCTACTTGGGATAGTTAGAGAGGAATTACTAAAAAAAGATATCACTTTTTTCTGTATGGCACAACAGCAGCTAGGATTAGCTAAGAATTGGAAGACTAAAGATATACCCACAGTGGATGAATGGCAGTTGAAGATGATTGAATTTATGGAATTGGCTGAACTGACCGGGAGACTTCGTGACCAGAGGGAAGAGTTGGTGGAAGAAGATTGGAAGAAATTTAAAAATTATTTAAGAAATAATTGTAATATTAGAAATGTTTAAGATAAGATTTGGAAGTATAGGGAGGCTGTAGAGGTAGATTTGTAGAGGTAGAGTAGAATATTAAGATTCAGATATAAAGGTATAATAAGTATTGTTGTTAAATAATTAATATGAAAAAACAGATGATTGAAGTATAATATAGAAATTTGTTAGTTAAGGTAATAATAAGATAATTGAGGCATGATATAGAAATTGCTAAGGATGATATATAATGAAAAGCAGAAAGGAGGGACTTGAGGAAGTCAGCAATGTTAAGACATATGAGTTATTTAATATGGTTCTTTTTTCTTTTTGTAATGTGTATTTTCTATTTTTATGCTTTGTGATTTATGTGATTCTTTATTGTATTTTTGTGTTCTTTATGTTTGCTTTTTTCTTGTTTCAGTTTTATAAAATTAATAAATATATTTTGGGGGGGAGCAGAACTGGGGGGGGGATAGATCTCTCTCTTTCAAAGCTGGATCAGAGGTACATGGAGGTATAGAAACAGGAGGTTGCCAATATTTTGTTTCTCTTGAGTCACTGTGTGCCTTTGAAAGCTTTCCCATAGACAGCAAAGCAACAGGTGCAACTATCTCCATGCTGGACACACCTGCTCCATTCCTATCCATCATGAGAAGTTCTGAGAGGCGCAAGAGGAAAACAGAGCAGCAGCCCCCACCTCTGGGAAACAGCTGCTTTCTCATTGGTCACTGCTGCAGAACTTTCTTGTGGCCTGCATGATAGCGATGGATGGGGAGAGCCTCCTTGCTCCTCTAAGTTTCAAATGATGGCTGGATTGCTTGCGGACAAGCTATGAAAGACATGTGCTAATGGAGTTTTAAAATCAAAAAAAGATAAAGAAATTCCTCATAACAGAGGCAGCAAAATTCACCCACAAGGGGTGCTAATGTTACCCCCCCCCCAACATTTCACTGATGAAAATAGGGACGTCCCATTCCATAATGATAATTTTACTACCGGTATTTATACCCCACACATCTTACTGGGTTGCCCCAGCTACTCTGGGCAGCTTCCAACATATATAAAAACATAATACTGTACTGTAAAACATTTTTTAACACCCCTTCCCTATACAGGATTGCCTTCAGATAGCTTGGAGGTCGGATAACTTTATACCCTCCAACATTTCTCCAATGCAAATAGGGACATCTTAAGGAAAAGTGGGACATTCCGGGATCAAATCAGAAACTGGATTTACTCGAGGGACAATTCCAACTGATTCCACATGAAAAACGCTTATGTCCCTGCGGAGATGGCAGCACCAAATCAGTGGTGCATGCCCTCTTGGCTTGCACTCTTTATAAAGACCTGAGGAACGAGATTATCACCCCTCTTTTTTTGTCCATTCCGGCTCACCCAACCACTGCCACAGTGTCTTTTCTCTTGGCAGATCAAGAGGAGCAGATGACAGCAAAGGTTGCAAGGTTTTTAAGCTGGGGCAATCAGAATAAGGTCCACTATGGTACTTGACTGCTGATTCAGGACCCTAAACTGTGCTTTATATAATCGACTTTTTATTTTGTTCTGTGTATATCACAATGTTCTTTTGTTGCTCTGGCTGATGGCTGACGCAAATAAAGTTTCATTCATTCATTCAGAAACCGGGATGGCTTCTCTAAAACAGGGACACTTGGAGGGTCTGGGCTAATCTTGTATCCACGGTACGGAGTTCATTGAGACTCTGGGCCCCTCCAGACATCCTTTTCATTGTGCGCTCATGAAGTTTTGTGTGCATATGCTATTGAGGCACGCTTCCGCTTCCGATGTCATTTGTGTCTAGGGCAGTTTTAGCATGGCAACCCTGCTTCATTTCCAATCCGTTCATATCCCGTAGCTTCCTGCTGAAATCCTACAACTTTTTACATCACAAATACTGCAGGATTCTTTGTGATGCTTTTGTTGTGCCACACACAGTGCAAGAGTACAATGCTGCAGTAACGCTGAGGAAGCACCACAAAGCTAATAATAAAGTGCAATCAGGTGTGGACTGCTAACGAATTGTTATTGCATCAATGGCATGTTGCAGAAGAATACACCTACCAAAAAACAAAAACACACACACAACAACTCACAGCCCATCCCCTCTGTCTCTGATTACTGCTTGTTGTGTTGCCATGTGCCCTATTTCGGGTGCTGCAAGGAAGAATACACCATAACACCACTAGAAAGTGGAGTGGAGTGGAGTGAAGAAAAGGGATTCTTCCTTGCAGGATCCAAATCTGTACATGGAAAAATTTACAAGTACGTAGCAAACCTCTCCTGGATTTGCAGGTGTAGCCAACAGCCCCCACCCGGTGCAAACTCCATACTTGTACAGTATGTGTAGGACACTCTGCAACACTCTGTAGAATAAGGAACAGTTGCTTGGTCACTAAATAGTGTATCCATATTGCAGGGACCCAGGTGGCGCTGTGGGTTAAACCACAGAGTCTAGGGCTTGCTGATCAGAAGGTCGGCGGTTCAAATCCCCGCGAAGGAGTAAGCTCCCGTTGCTTGGTCCCAGCTCCTGCCCACCTAGCAGTTCAAAAGCACGTCAAACTGCAAGTAGATAAATAGGGACCGCTCCGGCGGGAAGGTAAACAGCGTTTCCATGCGCTGCTCTGGTTCGCCTGAAGCAGCTTTGTCATGCTGGCCACATGACCCGGAAGCTGTCTGCGGACAAACGCTGGCTCCCTCGTCCTATAGAGTGAGATGAGCGCCGCAACCCCAGTGTCGGACACGACTGGACCTGATGGTCAGGGGCCCCTTTACCTTTACCATTTCAGGGAGAGAGATAGTACTACTCTGCTACCACAGGGTGTTTGTGCATTCTGCAAACTTTGGGATGCTTGGGAGGAAGAGATGAAGATGTTCAAGAGTTCTGCTTTGAGTTCTACTTTATGCACACCCCTTTCTGATGATAACATCATTCTGCTTATCCTTGTATAGTGTATTATCCTTGCAAGGAGCTGAGCTTCTCAGTAGGCATTTGTTTTTGTAGTCCAGAAACACAGTATCTGGAAAGTTTTTTTTGAGAATAAAAATATTATCTATGTATTCTTCTATTTCACTAGTTACAGGTAGGTAGCCGTGTTGGTCTGAGTCGAAGCAAAATAAAAAAATTCCTTCAGTAGCACCTTAAAGACCAACTAAGTTTTTGTTTTGGTATGAGCTTTCGTGTGCATGCACACTTCTTCAGATACCAGATTCTTTAGCGCCTCAGCCCTTGCTTTCCCCCCGCAGGACCATTTGCAGTCATCAGCAGTCGTTAACAGCCATCTACAGGTTTACCACTCCCATCAGCTCATCACCCATTCCCCCCCACCCCCACCCTCTGTATATACATAAGGATCTGACTCTTCTGTTTCAAGTGTATCTGAAGAAGTTGTGCATGCACACGAAAGCTCATACCAAAATAAAAACTTAGTTGGTCTTTAAGGTGCTACTGAAGGAATTTTTTTAATTTCCTACAATGTGGAGGGGCAGGAGAAAATTTACTATACTGCTTGCTGATCAGAAGGTTGGTGGTTCAAATCTCCACAACAGGGTGAGCTCCCATAGGAAAGAGGACTGAAAATGCTGGAGAGCTACTGCCCGTCAGTATAGACAACAGTACGCTAGATGGACCAGGGATCTGAACTCAGCATAAGGCAGATTCCTGTGATCTGTAAGATCACCATCTGTAACACAGGGATGGTTGACTGTGACTGAGAAAAGAGTAACTTTAGTAATCCATTACTGCACTCCTTCTAAATACCAGTTTGGTGAGCATGACTTGTCCCTATCTCATTCAGCATCTAGTTCATCCCAAAAGTGCTTCCCTTATGAATTCATGTGGTTCCTGCTTCATAAAAGCCAGCCTGCAGGAGAGGCACTTGCGTAAAATACAACCTCGATCTCTCTTACCTGGGAGTAAGCCCCACGTTTCCGAGCACAATTCAAAGTGTTGGTGCTGACCTTTAAAGCCCTAAATGGCCTTGGTCCAGTATACCTGAAGGAGCGTCTCCACCCCCATTGTTCAGTCACTGAGGTCCAGTGCCAAGGGCCTTCTGGCGGTTCCCTCGCTGTGAGAAGCCAAGTTACAGGGAACCAGGCAGAGGGCACCTGCCCTGTAGATCCAGTGGCGAATGGTGCCACTTGGCTGTGGCACCCCCTGAGGCAGCGCATTGCTCCACAGCATGCATGCATCCTGACGCATGCGTCACGATGCATGACACGTGCGCCAGTACAAGCCAGGATGGACTGTGCATGTCCACACATGCACAGTCCGTCTGGGTTGGCGCTGCTGCTCTGCTCGGCCGGTGCGCTCTGAAGCAGAGCGCGCTACGGAGTGAGTTGCCGGGCGGCAGCGGTGCTGGCAAACCACAAGCAAACCGCAGAGAGGCTCGCTAGGTGACCTAGGGCCAGTCACTGCCTCTCAGCCTAACCTACCTCACAGGGTTGTTGTGTGGGGATTAATTGAGACCATGTAAGCCACCTTGAGCTCCTTGAAAAGTTAGTACAAATGAATAGAAAGAGGGGAGTTTTAAGGGCCACAAAACCCAGCCAGATGGGTGGGGTATAAATAATAATAAATTATTATTATAATTATTATTATTTTGGCAGCACAGCAGAGGACCAATGGGCAACAGTAAATAGAAATACATCTTTTCAATCAGTTTTATCATCTCTTGTACAAACAGAGCAAAATGCAGAATCAACCTAGGAGCAGTAGGCCCTGTCCAATAAAGGCTGATCATCCTGCACAAATAGGTTTCTGAAGGCCCCCACCTCTCTCAAATATATTTTTCTACTGCCTGCCATTCATTTGATGTACAGCCCCAGGGCAGGGTATGATCAATTAGCCTAAACCTAAAATCCTGTAATGAAGCATCATAGAACACTGTTCGTTCTTAAAACATACACAAGGTTAAGATGCCTGTGTGTACAGAAATGTTTGCATATGTTATGCATGCATTGCGAATTCATTCCAATATACAATATATTGCCCTTGGGAGACTTCCAAGAAACAATGTTCTGTAAAAAGAAATAGCTGAATCCGAAACAAACAGGAGCTGCGCAATCCTATACATGTCTACACAGAAATAATCCTCGTTGACTTAAGTGAAACTCCCAGATAAGCGAGTAAAGGGTTGCAGCTGAAAAGTAATTTCGTGCAGCCTCCATATCAAAAGTGGATCAATAACATGGTTTTTCAGTGGCCTATAATATATAGTATGTAAGTGAATAAGACATGAGATATAGCACAGTTAAAATGCTTTTTAAAAATAGTATCAATTGTGTAAGAAAAGGAGCAAGTACAGAAGTGCATAACAGCTGCCTTTTGTTCCCGTTACAGGACAGGAACAGGAGAATTCATAATCTTCGCCCTACTTAATATCAATAGCGCCCTCTACAGAGAATTCAGAGACGTAATTGTAGTTCCTTCCCTTGCCGTAAGAAGTATGTGGGACATATTATTGCTGCTCTTTGAAGAATATAATTAATATCAACAGATTGCTTTAATCACATTGCCAAAAGAGAATTTGTGCTCTTTCAGGGCATAAGAGCAAGTGAAGGGAGCTATCCTTATACACTACAATGCTAAACACAGTTCCTCAGAAGTGAGTCCCTTTCATTTCAGCAAAATATATGACCCTTTTACATGGGTCCATAAATTCCACTGCAACAAGAGAAGGCACATCAATTTTTACTTGTATTGTGGCAATTGTTTTTTTTAATTTGAGGGTGGTGATTTGAAACCAATGTATTGGAGAAACAATGTCATTTAATTCTTCAAAAATAATAGATCCAGTTTTTGCATTTCTCCTGAAATTTATGAAACAGCGTTAGCTTTATCTGTTTTGAAAGAAGGGGAAATGATAAAGCAAACTGGTTTTAGACATGATGGAGTGACTTTTTCCAATGATTCAAAGACAAAAGTTCAGTAAGATGAAGCAACTGGAGTTTGTTTTGTCTGTGGTGATGGTAATTGAAAAGATCTATTGCACCTGGGCTAAGACCAATTGGGAGTGAAAAATGATCCCCAGCGTGAACATCAAACCCAGAACAAATATACTTATGCATAAGACATAAGCTACGATCACAAGCTCTTTTTAATTGTAAAGTCCAGGGTGTTTATTATATCGTCTGTCTCTTTCCTCCCCACTTGACTTTCTCAATATCATTGCATCTTTCAATATCAATCTTTCTAATTGTGAACTTACTCTAAAATGCCTCCCATGCACAATCAAGATTTAATAATTGGAACAAAGTTTAAACATTACCATACCCCATGGTCTTGCAATTACATAAACGCGAACAGAGATGAAGTCATCTCTAATTCCATTCGCGTTGCCACCTTTTCCCTGGTAAGGATATTGTACCTTTAAAACAGGCAGAAATTCAAGAGAGGAAAATGTCTCCTTCCTACACCAAAAGCAAGGTTATCTTGAAGACACACAATCTCTGCCACACCAAATGCTCCTCTGAACGTGATATTCCCCCCCCCCTTTCCAAATTCCTCTCCAGACTTTTTCTCAACAGAGTTGCACATATTCCTCACCATCAGCCCTCTGGGCCACGATTATAAATTCTCTTCCGGTGTTTGAGATTAACCTACCCTCCATATGTTTCAGCCCATGACTTGAATTCCAAGGTATCATTGCACCTGATACTGGCTGCATCTATGACAACTGAAAAATGATGTTGACATGTATCCATAGACCGGTAGCCTGCATCACATTTCAAGGGTCTTTTACCCTGAATATGACACTGGTAGGCTTCTGGTTTAGAAACAACTATGCATCAACCGGACAAGGAGATCAACAAAGATGGACCATTTGAGAGCAGAAAAACCTAGATGGGGAAGCAGAGCCTCAGAATGACACTTGATTCTGGAATTCTGTACTTTTGTAAACCTCTTAGAGATTTTATATACAGTTAAACCATAAAAAATTGTTAAAAATAAAAATTAATACTGGAGTACGTTGTATGCTAACGTACTTTGGGCTAACTGCCTTTTCAGGAGCACTATCCTATTGCAGCACAGGTTCTGTTGCACCAAGCGAACTGTTGCAGCAGGACAGTCAAATATCCTTTTGTCCTTTGAAAGGCGGCTATAAACTTGGATGCGTTAGTCATACCATAATCAACTTTGTACTTATGAGCATCACTGTCAGGCAACCTTTCTCAACCTTGGGTCCCCCCAGAAGTTGTTGGACTACAACTCCCATCATCCCTAGCTATCAGGACCAGTGTTCAGGGATGATGGAGGGTTGTAGACCAACACCACCTGGGGACCCGAGAAAGGCTGCTATAAGGCTTTGTCTGTGATCCTTGACCATAGCTGCCAAGTCTCCCGTATTCCCCGGGAAACCCCCGTTTTTCCAGCTGTTCCTAGCTGAAAAAAACGGATTATTTTTGTTTTTTCCCGGTTTATTCTGGCGCGGTGGACATTTTGGAACTGGGCGGAGCATGCTCAGAAGCGACTTTTGATGCTGCTCTGCCCAGTTGCAAAATGGCTGCAGTGCGACTTCTGGCGTGGTGGCCATTTTGGAACTGGGCAAAGCAGCATCAAAAGTCACTTCTGAGCATGCTCCGCCCAGTTCCAAAATGGCGGCAGCGCTACTTCCGGCCTGGTCCCTTATTTCTCCAACAGCAACTTGGCAGGTATGTCCTTGACTCGCGGTAATGCCATTGTGGCATGCCAGTATTGCCTATGTTTTGGCCAAAACAAGGGATAAGACATGTACGGGAGCCTCTTATGTGACTTAGAACATTTGGGTAGCACTACGTATATGAACAGCATCATGATTTAACCAGCCTTACAAAAAGCCTTTCTTACATATGTTCTGCATGCTCTCTTGCAGTGGGGTCCTCTGGGCAACGCACGTGACTCCAGCAGTGATTCCCGACTTTCTTCTCCCTCCTTGATGGGTGGTGGTGTTGGTGTCCTCACCCTCCCTCCCTCCTGGCCCATGGGCATCCCTTCGCTGGCCAGGAGAGGCAGGAGGTGTCCCCCACTGCCCCAGCCCGGAAGGCCTGGCCCTAGTGCAGCTTGCCTCCCTGCGGCTCTGGGCCTCAAGGAGGGAGCTTGTTGTGGGGGCACCTGGTTGCGCCCCCTCTGAATTTTGTGCCTGGGGCCATGGCCCCCCTAGGCCCCCCTTCACCACTGGTTTTAGTATTATAAAAGAAGGAGAAACCATTCTTTCTATCCTCTTTCTCCACACCTCGCCTAACTGTACACACCCCTGCTTATCTTTGCCTTTCCCCTAAACTAAAAAGCTCCGGAGTTTGCAAGCCTTCCTCATAGGGGAGTCACCGCAGCTTTTTGACAGCCCCACACTTCAGGAAATGCTTCCTTAATTATATCTCTGCTTAATTATTGTTGCACATTTGAATATGTCTATATCATAAAAATGTAGTCAATTTAGATTAGCTTTATCCCATCAGGCTGTGACAGACTTTTAGCCTGCTCATTAATTTGTGGCCGTCGTGCTTTTTTGTACCACACAGAGAACATAAAAAGCCAGCCATATTTAAATGCGACTGGACAGGAGTGAGAAGGCATTGCTATACATTTCATTAGAATTTCAATAAAAAGTGCTGTTGCTAGGCTTGTTTTACGAAGGTTTAAATTGCTAAGTTTAAACCTCCGTTCGACACACGTTTCTGTTAAGGAAAATCCCTTGAAGGGAAAATGTGAGCAATATTTTTCTCTAGCCATAATGTGTTTTATTACAGCTTGATGGCTATTTATCTTCAAAGTTAACTGTTGCAACCATCCAAATTCCATATTCATGTCTGGTTTTATATAATTTCCTGATATGAGTGCAGGTATTGCCTAATGACATAACCATCAAGCAGCCTATTAGCTTTAACTTTGAAGGCTTCTGCATTATTTTATGGGGGGGGAGGTGCATGGGGGCTGGTTCATCTACTAAAACTTTGAGCAAGCCCTTGCCAACCTAGTGACCTCTAGATTTATTTGTTTATATTCATTTATTGCATTTATATCTTACCTTTTTTTATCCAAGGAGCTCAAGTGGCGTACATGGTTCTCCTCATTTCAACCCCACAACAACCACCCTGAGACCTGTGGGGGTCGGGCAGTATATAAATTTAATAAATAATAATAACTGCTAATAATACTAATTACTTTGTGAGGTTCTCCGCCCCCCCCCCAAAAAAAAACTCAAAAGTTTTGGAGCTACTGTATTTTAAAGGAAATTCATCAAAATCTAGACTTCCGACATGAGTTGCCATACATCTAGATTTCCCCAGACATTTTCGCTCATTCCCGCCCAGACACTGTTTCCGACTGCTGCCACATTCCGGATGGACCCAGTGAGAGCTCTATAATTAAGTGGGGATTTGAACTCGGGCCTCCCCAATCCTAGTCTGACACACTAACCACAATACACACTTCCTGGGAGTTGTAGTCTCAAACATCTAGAGGTCATGAGGTTGGCAAAGGCTAAGCAATGAGGTCGCTCCCACTGTGACCCGAAGATAAGACAATACCCTAAGAGCAATTATATCCTCCTCTGCTGCCTGGCAGTAGGCAGACTCACAGTTGTGAGTGGGTGTGCAGCAGCCGGCAGGTCTGGGGTAGCCAGTGTGCACCAGAGGAGAAGGGAGTTTATAAGTTGCAGGAGGTAGCAAGTGGCACTCTGTAAGACCAGATCTACTTCCCCTCCCAGCTGTCTGGAGCCTGCTGCCCTGAGGCAACTGCACCATCCTGCCTCATGGGTAGACCGGCCCTGAACTTGATAGAAAGTTTCATATAGACCCACTTTTACTCTTGCAAGATTGAATTTATTGCCCTCGGCTGTACTCGAGGGACTATTCCAACAGATTCCACACGAAAAACACTTACAGTGGTACCTGGCAAGACGAATGCCCTGCAAGTCGAATTTTTCGCAAGACGAATGCGTCTTGCAATTCTATGGGTGACTCGCAAGATGAATTCATTTTGTGAAAAATTCGTCTTGAGAACCACAGTTTCCCATAGGAATGCACTGAAATTTAATTAATGCGTTCCTATGGGCAAAAAAGAAAAGAAAAGAAATTTCAATGCATTCCTATGGGAAACCGCGATTCGCAAGACTATTTTTTTGCAAAACGAATTGACTCACGGAACGAATTAAATTCGTCTTGCGAGGCACCACTGTATGTCCCTATGGAGATGGCAGTACCGAATGGGTGGCACATGCCCTTCTGGCTTGCACTCTTTATAAAGACTTGAGGAAGGAGATGGTCACCCCTCTTTTATTGTCCATTCCAGGTCACCCAACCACTGCCACAGTGTCTTTTCTCTTGGCAGATCAAGATGAGCAAGTGACAGCAAAGGTTGCACGGTTTTTAGCTGGGGCAATCGGAATAAGATCCACTGTTCTTTGTATATCGTATTGTTGTTTTATTGCTATGGCTGATGGCTGATGCAAATATTCATTCATTCATTCATTCATTCATTCAATAACATTAAATTATTTAATTTTTAAAAACTATTTCAATCATTCCTAAAATAATTTATATCAGTGATAAGCTAAACACACACACAAACAAAAACAAAAAACACACATGTCAACATTGGACATGTCTGGAGAAGCTTGCCAAAAAAAAAAGGTTTTTAGCAGACACTGAAAAGAGTACAGGAAGGGGCATGATGCTGTTGTACCAAGCATATGTTAACCCCCATTTCCCAGTGCAATTTCCTGTTGCTCTTCTTGCCTTGAAACAAAACACAAACCACTAGTGCAGGGGAGCTCCAAATAAACTTTATTTGCACAGCCTAAATTTACCTGAATCCCACCCAAGAAGAATGACAGTCTGGAAGCACCCTTGTTTTGCCCCTTCGGATAAGCAGCAGCTTGGGAGGGCAAATTTTCAGTGGAGGAATGGGGCAACAGGTCACACCCAGCTAGCTTGAGTTGGAAAGGAGGGGGGGGGGAGATCAGGGGCAGAAAATGGGTAATTTACCAGAATTTTCCACTAGCCAGTCGTTTTTATACCTCCTCACTACAAGGTTGTCGTAGAGATCAGCCACATGGCTGCCAGACAAAGAGTTTTAAATTCCAAAGTTACCCAGGAAAACAGACACAGCAAAATCTAGAACTGCTTCTACAACAAATGGTTCCGATTAAAGGAAATTTGAGTGGGTTTTCCCCCACCGGCTATAGCAGACACAATTGCAGAACACATCTATATTGCTAAAGTGTGCAGTCCATGTTCATCTTAACAGCTGTTATCATTTCACGAGCTGCAAGATGCAGCCGTACGACCAATATTGTTTGTGGTGTTGTTTCTCTTTATACAGGAAAAAGAGAGGGGGGGGGGCAAATGAAAAACAGAAGCAAATGTACATTCCAAGAGAATGGAAATTGCGCACACCAGTACACAACTCTATGGTTCAAGTGAACTTTATAATGGACCAAATTTAAACTGTGGCTCTGAATAATCCCATAAAGAGAATAGATGCAGCACTGTGGCCGATGTTCGAAACCTGGATTATAATTACAGTAAGGCACTTTTCCATATAGCAGCATTTGTTTGACAAAGAAATTTAATTAATATGTGGGAGTATTGCTTTTGTGTGTTATTATGGCATGTATTTTTGTGTTTTTATATTTTAAACTACCCCTCTGGTCTTTGGACGAAGAGCAGTATAGAAAAATAATAAAGTGGTAACAAATAAAGAGATTTTACAGCAATCTTGTTATTAATTTAATTTTGACAGTTCTGAGTGCTTGGTATTGATAAGATTGCCTAATTAGATGTCTCCGCTTCACATGGAACGACCAGTCTGTTTTACAACAAGTTAAGAGCATAATGTTCAGATAGATGAACAGACAGAAATGTACAGTGGTACCTCGGTTTAAGTACACAATTTGTTCCGGAAGTCTGTACTTAACCTGAAGCATACTTAACCTGAAGCAAACTTTCCCATTGAAAGTAATGGAAAGTGGATTAATCCGTTCCAGACGGGTCCACGGAGTACTTAAACTGAAAGTACTCAAACCAAAGCGTACTTAAACCGAGATATGACTGTATGTTTTAGTAGAACCCTGATCAAGGGAAGAAATCTAATGTGGTCTAGTGGTTACAGTATTGAATCAGGACCCAAGAAGAGCAACAACAACATTTTAGGCAACATAGGAAGCTGTTTATATCAAGTCATACCACTGGTCCACCTAGCTCAGATTGTTTAGATTGAAAGTGCCTTTCCAAGTCTTCAGGCAGAGAACTTTCCCATGGAAATACCTAGGACTGAGCCTCAGACTTTTTGGTGCAAATGTCTACCACTGAACTGTACTCCTTCCATTGTTCATATACTACAATATAGCTATGGCATAAGTGCATTTCTGTTTATCACTTGGTTAAATCAATAAATCGGAGGGGAGGAAATGCCCATGTGGCTCTGGGCAGCAGGAAACAACGGAACATGCCCTTCTTTATTGCAAGTATTATACAGACGTTCGAGCCAGGTTTATCCAGTCCATCCTATATAAGTTCCCTGGGCCTTCAAAACAACACAACATCTCCCTATTACTACAGGACGAAAGCCCAGAAGTCACATATTCATTCGCCAGATTCCGCGTTGCCATGATAGATATTCATCGAAGGATGGTCTATGATACAAATCAGTCCTAAAATGAAGACCCATATTGTTAGTTCTGTATTATTGAAGCCCCATCCCATATAGCTGTTTAACGAGTCCTTTTAATCCCTCTATTAGTTTTATCCAATCATTATTTTTGCTTAATCAAGTATTTTATGTATATGTTTTAATCTACGGTTGGTTTCTGCCCCCATTTATTTAATAATTATTTGCTTAGATCCATATTGTTATGCTATATATTTACATGTTTTGCTTATGTTGGTCTGTGACCGAATACAGTGGTACCTCGGTTTACAAACACAATTGGTTCCGGAAGTCTGTACTTAACCTGAAGCGAACTTTCCCACTGAAAGTAATGGAAAGTGGATTAATCCATTCCAGACAGGTCCGCAGAGTACTTAAACTGAAAATACTCAAACCGAGGTGTACTCAAACCGAGGTATGACTGTAAAGTAAATTCATTCATTCAAATCAGGGCCAATACATTTTCCAGAGCTAGAAAGAAACAGATTCGAGAACAGAAATTGCCTTGCTTATGTTTTCCAAGTGTGAGTTTTAATGGCCTACCTGAGCACTTCTGTGCTTGTGTGGTATAGTAAGTAAAAGCTCAACTTCTAAAGGAGGATTTAAAAAACCCAAATAATAATGGAGTGAAGTTTTCAAAAGGACCCAAATGGCACAGGCATAGACACTGCTGAAGCACCAGCAGAGGTGGAGGGAGAATAATTGCATTTCCCTAGCAACAAAACGTTTCGATTTCATTGCTGAGAAAATCGCAGCACTGGGCTGGTACCTTGGAGAAAGATGGCTTGACCTCTCGCAACAAAATGAGTACCAATTACGTATGTTGTTTTATTGTGTAGAATAAAGGTCACCTCCAAAGGCTCCCTTTTATGTTGCCAGGGGTGCTAGCCATGGGGTCAAAGCAAAAAGCAAACAGAAAAGAGCTAAATACAAGTTGGTACATAGTGACAGGACATGGGTGGCGCTGTGGGTTAAACCACAGAGCCTAGGGCTTGCCGATCAGAAGGTTGGCGGTTCGAATCTCCGTGACGGGGTGAGCTCCCATTGCTCAGTGCCAACCTAGCAGTTCAAAAGCACGTCAAAGTGCAAGTAGATAAATAGGTAAATGGCGGGAAGGTAAATGGCGTTTCCGTGTGCTGCTCTGGTTCGCCAGAAGCAGCTTAGTCATGCTGGCCACATGACCTGGAAGCTGTACACTGGCTCCCTCGGCCAGTAAAGCGAGATGAGTGCCACAACCCCAGAGTTGGTCACGACTCGACCTAATGGTCAGGGGTCCCTTTACCTTTACATAGTGATAAAAGCAAGGTACTCATCCACCACTCAAATTGCTACAGTTGGAGGGTGTGGCATATATGGACTATCATCCATGTAAGTTAGGGAGGTGCCTGTGCTAGCATCATTTGGTTGTGAGGTTAAAAGTATCCTATTCACCATGGTGTTTCGTGTTTATTTATGGCTTAATCCAGGCTTCCCCAAACTCAGCCCTCCAGCTGTTTTCGGACTACAACTCCCATCATCCCTGACCACTGGTCCTGGTAGCTAGGAATGATGGGAGTTGTAGTCCCAAAACAGCTGGAGGGCTGAGTTTGGGGGTGCCTGGCTTAATCTCTTATTTAGTACTGTTGCTCTTATTGTTTGGTTATTAATTTCTGGTGCTTTTTTTTTGTTGGTTCTGTTATTGTTTTGGATGCTTTACTGGACTTTTTGGCGACAATTGGTTGTCTTTTATGACTGGACAAAAGGTTTGTTTTGGTGGTGGGTGTTGGATATCGTTTTGCGAATTTTGTAATGGTGAGCCACTCTGGAGATTTGTGTACCCTTGAATTTCCCCTTGCCTTCCTCGGGAAAGATAAATGACCAAACTAGGCTAAACAAATGACGATAGTTTTGCAAATTTGCTTTGCAAATCATGGTGAATGGCTCTTAGTTTTTTATTTACTCTACAATTTACTCTGTTTTTATTTGAGGAAGAGCTTTTAGGCACAAATTACGTGGGCCCAAAGGGAAAATGTGGTGAGGGGAGGGCATTTTGTGTTTGTGTGTGGAGGGGGGGGAGGGGAGCACAGAAATAGTAGCCTCTCAGACCAGCCATCCTGTTCCCTACTAATTCATCACTGACATTTATCAAACTCAGAACAACCTGATGCTAAAAATTACATTAATAAGATTCATCTTAATTGAAGGGAAGGGGCGCCACTGCTATACCTGAAGGAGTGTCTCCACCTCCATCGCTCTGCCCGGACACTGAGGTCCAGTGCTGAGGGCCTTCTGGCGGTTCCCTCGCTGTGAGAAGCCAAGTTACAGGGAACCAGGCAGAGGGCCTTCTCGGTAGTGGCACCCACCCTGTGCAACACCCTCCCACCAGATGTGAAAGAGGAAAACAACTACCAGACTTTTAGAGGACATCTCATCTGAAGGCAGCCCTGTTTAGGGAAGCTTTTAATCTCTAAGAAATTAGTGTATTCTAATATTTCTGTTGGAAGCCGCCCAGAGTGGCTGGGGAAACCCAGCCAGATGGGCGGGGTATAAATAATAAATAATAATAATAATTAGATAAGATCGCAGGCAAGTGCACAGATCTTAATACAGATATTCTGCAGCTCATGCTCCCTAGGAAGAAGGAAATATGTTATTAAACATTTGGGAAGGGCTGCGACTCAGTGGTATGCAAAAAGTCCCACATTCAGTCTCTGGCAACTTCACCTGTGAAAGACTCTGAAACTCTCGAGAGACATTGCCAATCAGTGGAAACAATAATGGAATAATGATCTGACTCAGTATTGGGCAGCTTCCTGTTCAAGATTTTTCCAGAAATAAAAAAAATCAAAAGAACTGTTGTGTCCCTCTTCTCTGTTAGCCCCCAATTGGTTAATCATGACAAGATAACTGATCAAAGAGACGGCTGATCAGAATCGGATGGTACAGCTGTTTAACAGCCTATGTGTCAGATACCAAGGTAACCTTAAAAACAGGAAATATCAAATACAACTTGAGAGAGCATAACTGTTGTGAATTTGTAGTTTTCTGATTCGGCCAATGATTTGCAGATGTCCCAGCTAACTTGGGAGAAGGCTCACTCTTCATACAGAACTGACCCATCAGTCGCCATAAGGACAGAGCGGAGATGAAATGTTGCAGTTTACTTTCTGCCAGACAAAAATCTGGAATGAGTTTCCGAGGTATTTCAAATTAGCCTGTTTCTTGAATAATAATAATACCGGTAACACATGCCCCCCCCCACCCAAAAAAAACCCCACCTGGTTTATGGAAAGATACTAGTGGTAAAAGTTCCTGGGGATTTTTGTTTTGTTTTACTACAATAGATAAATAATCTCTAATTCATCCTTGTACCAGGTCTCCAGACAACTGTGGAAACAGTTCAAACCTGCTTTCTTACCTCAGTAGGAATGAGTCATGGAACAGACTTCAGAGAGAGAGCTTTGTTCACCTTCTTGGAGTAGATTCTCTTTTCCAGATTTGCACAGAAATTTGGCATATTTAGCATCAATGCACAAAGTGAGTTAGGAATGTAGGAAACTGCTTCATAACAGGCCAATCCATCTAATCTGAATAGCAACAGCTTTCTTGGGTCTCAGGGCAGACAAATCATGCAGTTGCGTTGCCCATTTAGGGGGAAATCACAGGGGTTAGCGATAGATTAGCCACCCTGGGAAAACCACCTTCCTTGTCATCCCATAATCTGCTCCCAGGTTCTTTTAGCTTGGAGGCACTGAAGTCTAAACCTTGAGGGCTTCTGCAGTTGCTCTCCTACTGAGCTTTGCATTTAATGCAGATGCCTGGGCTCAAGTCTCCTTGGCCCAGAGATACATTGGCCCAAAGGGCATCCCTCATTGATTCAGTGAGGGTATCAGATTGGATCTTCTCCTTCCATCTCTGTCTAGGAATTATAGGGACTACCTGGAAAACCAGCTGGAGCTGGAAATAAGCACTCAGTACAACTGATGCTACTTTGGCCTTCAGTAACAGAGCTAGGTGAATCCCCCCAGACTATGCACATGTTCCTTTGAAAGGGAGTGCACCCCATCCTGAACAGACAAATAAAGACCAGCAATCTCTGGGTCTTGTTGGGATTCAGCCTCAGTGGGCCTCGTTTAGCCCATTACTGCCTCTAGACAAAGATCCAGCCCCTGCACAGCCAGGGCCATCTTACCCATAGGCGCTAGGGGTGCGGGGCATCCGGGCGCCGGGCTCTCAGGGGCACCATGCCAAGAGTCCGGGGCCCGAGAGTTGAGTCTGGGAAAGAGCCCACCCATTGGTTGGAGCGCTGCAGCAGGCTCTTCTGTTGTGGGCGGCTCTACACTGAGAGTTGGGGGGCGACTGAGCCAGTGAGACGCTGAGGTGGGCGGGCGGCTCCACCCTCCTGCACGCCTGGGACTGGGCAACTGAGCGGGGGTGCTGGGCGGATCTTTGCACCCCGGCGCCATATATGCTTAAGATAGCCCTGTGCACAGCTTCACTTGATTCAAGTGACAAGAAGGAACAGAGTTGGGTATCATCTTCACTCCAAAGCCTCCATTTCTCTCCCCCAGTGTTGAATAGCATGGGGAACAAGATGGAACCTTGTGGGACCCCATAACACACCTGCCATGGGGGCAAGGAGAAGTCCCTCAGTGCAAGAGCACCTCAGAGGAATAGGGAATGGATAATCGAAGATCAAGAGCCCAGGTAGATGAGATTACTAATTGCATCATATTGGAAAAAACAAGATGTACCAGAAATAAATGAATGACAGGAAAAATTATTTGGATTTATGGATCTAGCAAGATTGACAAATGTAATAAGAGGATGTAACAAGCAAAAATTAGAGCAAAATTTGGAAAAATTTGGAAATTACATGAAATCACAATGCCCTGCAATAAAACCCTGGATCCACTTCTAATGATCGGCACTGAAAATAAGATGTATAGGAAGTAAAAAGAAAGGTGGACATGGTATGTAAAGGGAAGCAGTATCTAGAAAGAAATTGAGGTAACTGAGGTACAGACAAGGGAAAGTCACAAATTGGAGATATTGATATGTTATACGTGATATTTGATTTGGAATTTATAGTTGAATGTTGTATATATTATTAGTATTGTGTTATGATTTAAATTTGATGTATGTTTTAATTCGAATCTTAATAAAGTTTATATATATAAAAAAGAGCCCAGGTAGATGAGAACAGGGGGCCACAGAGAGCTTTCTGCCGGCCATTAGTTTATTACCTGCATTCTGGGCAAGGTAGGATGTCTTGGCTAGGGGAGTAGCAGAGTGCGTAGCCTCTGTGGAAAAGAAAAGCACTTTGGTTTTCCAAGTTTAAATACAGGTTTGCAACCCGAAGACTTAACATAGTTTTTTGTTTTGTTTTTTGCAGTTGCTTACAGAGAACAAAGCCTGTTTACAGTTACATCTTGAACCGATCGCAACTGATTGATTCAGGTGAGAATGGGTCTTACGGAACAGTTGAAATAGCAAAGATTAAATAGCCATACCTAGGGAGGTGACTACTTAGCTCCATGAACTGAGGAAGCTTTGATTGTTTCCTTCCAGGAGGGGTCATACACAGTGCAAAGAATGATTTTAAGTAATTAAGGACAATAGAGGATGAGTCATAGCAGGAGCTTTCGTGAGCCAGCTGCTTATGCACTTCGATATAGAGTTTGGGGTTCTAAGTTAGGGACTGGGATCTTGTAGCCTTCCAGATGTTCTTTGGCCGTCTCTGACCACTGGCCATGTTGCTTAGACCTGAAGGGAGTTGGTTCTTCATCCCTGTTCTAAATGGAACCTGAGAGGCTTGAGCTAATATACCTAGAAAGCACTAGCAGGTTTCCTCTTACTGTACAAACCATGATCTAGCACATCATACACCATAATGAATGGAGGAGAACTTTCCTCTTGTGCTGTTTGGAAATGCAGTCCCACAAGTTCAATATAGATTGTGGAAGGAAAGTGGGAAAGGCAGGGTCTTCCTTTTCATGTAGGAACAAGCACACAGAAGAGATTTGCCTGCTGATATCACTCCTGACACAATGCAGACACCCTGTGATAAAATCAATGTGGCCATTGGTCTACAATGCAAATTTCCTGGGATAGTTCCACATCACATATACAATTGACCTGTGGATATGCACTTCTACACACACAATCTTTCCCTTCTTAAAGTTTCAAGCCTTGCTCTGAACTGTCTAGAGTTGGGTAGACAATTGCCAAGACAATTGCTTAAAATCATTTTTACAAACCACAATTATTTTAGTTATTTTCTGTTGTTGCTGCTGCTGTGAATGTGAGATTCTTAGTACCCGATTTCACAGCTCTTAGTGCCAGATTGGAGAATAAATTGGCTATCTAAAATACAGTGGTTGTCTAGCCCTGGTCCAGAAGACACAGATACTGACCACTGATCTAATGCTCCATCACAGTTTTAGGGCCTGATCCAGTGCCCATTTAGATCAATGAGGACATTTCAGTTAAATTGTACTGGGATTTGATTCAGGCCTCCTTTCTCTGACCTTGGTTCTTAGACCAGCATCCGTATTCTTTTAATAAATTTCTGTCTCTTAATATTTTGAAACTACTTGTCTTGGTTACATCCCCTAGGGATACATAATAGAAACAATATGAAAATGAAATTTGGAAATAAAATTTACCAGAAAGTGGAATACAATTAAATAATGCCATTACCTAAAATTGAATACAGTTGTGGAAAGTTGCCATTTGAAGAGTTTCCTTGTTCCCATCCATTATTCAGACCTTACTTTTGGAATATCAGATGCCTGAACAATGTTCAGATCAACCTATGCTACAAAGAGTCCAGCCTCATGTGTATGAATTATTTTATGTTGCCTGACTTTTATCTGCAGGAATCATATTTTGGTGTGTGTGTGTGTGTGTGTGGACAAAGACACACACAAAATCTACTAATGCTGACTTCCAAGCAAACTTAATTAAGTTACTCAACTCATCCATGTTTTAATGATATCAACTAAACAACACATTTATGATCATTTCCAAATGCTAGTAATACCTTCTATAGAAACTAGAAATACACCTCCATTTGAAAATCCAAATCCACCAATAAAAGATCAAAAGCTCTTGATTGAACCAGTTTCCCCTTCTCATCAAGTAACAACATCAAGCCAGAGTGTTGGAATGGTGTGTTCCTTTATCACAAGGTGAATCCATAAAGACTCTTAACCTGTAGCTCACAGCCTGGGTATAGCTGCTGGGAAACTGAGAAACAACCTCACGTTTCCCTCATGCATGGAGACCAACCGGCAAGCATTTGAGGGGGGACAAACAGGTATCACTACTGAAGGCCTGTTGGGTCATCCTACTGAGTTGGCACAAGGCTTAAGTTTTGGGGTGACTAGACTTTGGCCACCTCGTGAGAAGAGAAGACTCCCTGGAAAAGACCCTGATGTTGGGAAAGATGGAGGGCACAAGGAGAAGGGGACGACAGAGGACGAGATGGTTGGACAGTGTTCTCGAAGCCACCAACGTGTCTGACCAAACTGCGGGAGGCAGTGGAAGACAGGTGTGCTTGGCGTGCTCTGGTCCATGGGGTCACGAAGAGTCGGACACGACTAAATGACTAAACAGCAGCAGCAACAACAAAGACTTGCCATGACAACATGGCGTAGATGGTTGGATCCTTTCTTTTGTGGCAACTATTAATATTGTAAAGATTCCTGGTTTTGTTTTTAGTTGTTTAAAGAACTACAGTATGGCAGTTAATTGCTTGTTCACCCTGAAACCTAATAATTTAGTCTGATGGGTTTTGAAACAGGCAAACCTGCCATCATCACATCAAGTTCTATCCTATAAGTCAGCTATTCATGAACCCCAAACGCGGGTGGCGCTGTGGTTTAAACCACTGAGCCTCTTGGGGCTTGCCGGTCAGAAGGTCAACGGTTCAAATCCCCACGGCGGAGTGAGCGCCCGTTGCTCGGTCCCAGCTCCTACCAACCTAGCAGTTCAAAAGCAGGTCAAAGTGCAAGTAGATAAATAGGTACCACTCTGGCGGGAAGGTAAACGGCGTTTCCGTGCACTGCTCTGGTTTCGGTGTTCCGTTGCACCATGCTGGCCACATGACCTGGAAAAACTGTCTGTGGGCAAACGCCGGCTCCCTCGGCCTGTAAAACGAGATGAGCGCCACAACCCCAGAGTCATCCGCGACTGGACTTAACTGTCAGGGGTCCTTTGTTGTTGTTGTTTAGTCGTTTAGTCGTGTCCGACTCTTCGTGACCCCATGGACCATAGCACGCCAGGCACTCCTGTCTTGCACTGCCTTCCGCAGTTTGGTCAAACTCATGTTCGTAGCTTCGAGAACACTGTCCAACCATCTTGTCCTCTGTCGTCCCCTTCTCCTAGTGCCCTCCATCTTTCCCAACATCAGGGTCTTTTCCAAGGATTCTTCTCTTCTCATGAGGTGGCCAAAGTATTGGAGCCTCAGCTTCACGATCTGCAGGGGTCCTTTACCATTACCTTTTTACTAGAAAACCAACGGAGCCCTAATATTTGGAGCAGGTTGGGGTGGAGAAGTATTTTATTATGACAGAGAAGAAACTACTCAAAGAAAACGTTTCTGGTAGCAAGACATCCTGGGACATGTCTCTCATACGGCAGCAGCTGTGCTCCCCTTTCATTTACATGATGGATTCCAGATTAACACTTGGGGCTCCTGTCAAATTAGCCAGCCTTCCACGTCACACTCTCTGTCTTGACTGAATTTGTGAAAGGAAACGCATTTGAAGACATCAGGTAGTTTAACTTCTGAAGCACAGAAAAGGACTGTTCTTTTTATATCCCTCTTCCTTGCAAGGCCATTCGAACAGGTATCAGCACTGGATTGTTATTTACCATTTTGATTTACGGTGCATTTATCCTCTTCGGAAAAACTCAGATCAGTTTACAACAACAACATTTCGAGTTTTGAGCAACAAGCCATAATCCACAGGCTAGACAGAAAGAAAACTGCAAGGCTTTATCGCCAGCAGAACCAGTTGCACGGGCCTCTTAAAGCTTTCCAAAGCCAAAATGCTTAATAGTGTTTGGGAAAAGCTTGTAATGTTGGGCTCTGGCAATCTTCCCTAGGAGCAAATACCGCAACCTTGGGGCCACTGTTGAGAATGCTTTGCTATATGCCTTTCCAGATGTTAGCTGGTGCAAAGATGGTGCTATCAGGAAGGCTCGTCTTAAGAGCCATGAGGACACAATATGGGACAAGGTTCTCCCTAAGATTTAGAGACATATCAGTGACTGTACTAATGTTCATTCCTTTTTTCGGAAGGGGGGAAGTTAAGGTTGCAGCTGAATTGAATAGGTGCATTCTTAGAATCATAGAATTGTAGAGTTGGAAGGGACCACAAGGGCCATCTAGTCTAACCCCCTGCAATGTAGGAATCTTTTGCCCAATGTGGGGCTTGAACCCACAACACTGAGATTATGAGTCTCATGCTCTAGCTACTGAGCTATCCCTCTATTAATGTATATATTGCCATGGTTATACCTTTGGGGGAACTCCCCTGAACCCTAGATACAAATAAATGGTAGGATTTTAATTATTTGGAATATTGAAGGGAAGATTGCAGGGCAGTGGAAAAATACAGGCTAAGCTTCCTTTCCAAGCCAGTGCCTCACCTGGGATAGAGGTATTATCACGACAAAAAGTGTTGATAGACCATCTAAGAGGAATCTTGTGCCTGGACAGAGAGTGGGGAGCCAAAAGATGACTACCACTTGGCAGAGAGTGGGGGTGGCTCCCAACTTTTGTAGCATTATTATTAATTACTACTACTACTACTACTTTGCTTTACACAAAAAATGACTCAAAGTGACATGCTATTTACAGACTTGCATCAAGATAAGGTCAATTTGACATTTGGCCATCTCGCATAGATGTTGACCAATTTTATCCAAGCATAATGCTCTTTCCAAGGAAATCTTTGCATCAGTAATGAACATCATAGTTTCTATTGGCTTATAACTTCTGTGTTGTTGCTTGTTACATTTCCTTCAGCAGCTTTCATACAGATGTGTCACATACTGAGCTCTCTCCCTTAAAGCTTAAGTTAGTTACCTCTTTAAGAACATAAGAGCAGCTCTGTGGGGTCAGTCCAAAAGCCCATCCAGCCCAGCATCCTGTTCTCACAGTGACCAAGCAGATGCCTGTGAGAAGCCCAGAAGCAGAACTTGAGCGCAATAATACTGTCCCCCTTTTTTTATTCCCAGCAACTGCCATTTTAGAGGCATACTGCCTCTGTCATTGGAGGTAGTGTATAACTGTCATTGATGGCAGAATGTGAGGAGGAATTAAAGAACCTTTTAATGAGGGTGAAAGAGGAGAGCATAAAATATTGTCTGAAGCTCAACATAAAAAAAAACCAAGATCATGGCCACTGGTCCCATCACCTCCTGGCAAATAGAAGGGGAAGAAATGGAGGTAGTGAGAGATTTTACTTTCTTGGGCTCCTTGATCACTGCAGATGGTGACAGCAGTCACGAAATTAAAAGACGGCTGCTTCTTGGGAGAAAAGCAATGACAAACCTAGACAGCATCTTAAAAAGCAGAGACATCACCTTGCCGACAAAGGTCCGTATAGCTATGGTTTTCCCAGTAGTGATGTATGGAAGTGAGAGCTGGACCATAAAGAAGGCTGATCGCTGAAGAATTGATGCCTTTGAATTATGGTGCTGGAGGAGACTCTTGAGGGTCCCATGGACTGCAAGAATATCAAACCTATCCATTCTGAAGGAAATCAGCCCTGAGTGCTCACTGGAAGGACAGATTCTGAAGCTGAGGCTCCAATACTTTGGCCACCTCATGAGAAGAGAAGACTCCCTGGAAAAGACCCTGATGCTGGGAAAGATGGAGGGCACAAGGAGAAGGGGACGACAGAGGACGAGATGGTTGGACGGCGTTCTCGAAGCTACGAACATGAGTTGGACCAAACTTCAGGAGGCAGTGGAAGACAGGAGTGCCTGGCATGCTCTGGTCCATGGGGTCACAAAGAGTCAGACACGACTAAACGACTAAACAACAACAAATAACTGTCATGGCTAATAACCATTGAGGGCCTTGTTCTCCATAAAAACGACATCATTTAGACAAAGTTCAATTTGTTACTTGTTTATTTCCAGCTATAATCTATCTGAAGCTATGGGGCATGTACAAATAGTTCTTGAAATCAAGAGAAATGAAAATAACTTAGAAATTAATCAAAGGTGAACAATGCTTATATTGAATCAGCTGCCAAAGGACACGATCACTACTAAATCCCATTCCAGCATAGTGGAATTATGGCATTTGTCTGGCAGAAAAACAAACAAAATGCTGGTGAAACACTGTGGTTCAATGGATGAAAACAAGACCATAGAAAGCTACAGGCAGGATTCTAACTGGGCATCAGCAAGGGAGCAAATGCCATAAAGACACAAAGCATATCCCTTTGCTCCCAAGTCCCTAGAACTATAGATACTCAGTGGAAATGCTGAAGATTGGGAGCTGCACAAATAGCAAAAATATAGGAATTGTAGATGAACACACTTGTATTCCAAACATAAAAATAATGGGATATATTCAGAATAATAGATTCAGCTCATGGTAGTACATGATGTACTGAAACTCTGAAATCTTAATTCTTCCTTTTACACAAAAGTCGAAATCTAGTCCTGCACACTCCAGGGACTCCCTACAGGCATCTGGTGTCAGTAGAAAGTGCAGGTTTCCATAATTCTTTGTAAAATCAAAGTCAATGATAAAATGTATGATCGGGGAAGGAAAGGCCAAGCATGTTAGGTAGTTGATTTATTAGCATATTATACTGAGTGCTTTCCATTTAAAAAACCCGAAAAGATCAGCCTTGAAGGTCTGTTTTTCATTCTTTTGCCAGAAAGGAGAATTGACATATGAGGATAAGTTTTCAAAGCATCGCAGAGGTCTTAACAACCTGAGTCACGTGCCTACAACCCTGGGCATTGCTTTGAAAACATCCCCTTGGGCTTTGCATGCCTTCCTTTGGGAAGCTGGAGCACTTACAGTTCAAAAGGTCAGCAAGGGGGTAGACCAACATCATGAATATCAGCTGAGATTCTCACCTGGATGGCTTTGAGCCAGGAGTTGGGTGCTCCCTTCTGTCTGGTGAGCTGTGTTCCTGCTAAGAGGTGTCATCACGCTGGAAATGTGGTAGGAAATCAAGGGTGTCAGGTAGATCTCTGTCTTGAACTAGGACTTTTCAGCTTTTGTCATAGTCTCGTTGATGAGCAGCAATGTACAAAGCTCAATGGAATGAGTGGGAGGCCAGCCAACCAGAGCTGTCTCCAAGGTGTATTTGTCTGGGGGCAGAGTCGGCATCCAAAGTCAGGTCTAGTCCTAGGGTTGGATTAACAGCAATCCACGTGGTTAAACAGTCCAGGAGTCAGGGAATTTGATGGTCAAGGATGAAGACAAGCAGGCAGCAGTAAGGTAGGACCAGGAACTGCAAGCATTGTTACCAGCACTGACTGCTGCTGGAAGGCATAAGAAGGCTGAAGCCAGCTGGTTCTCATCAGCACCTTCTCCTCTATGTCCTGATCGGCTGCAGGTGGGGTCACTCTGCCTTCTCCCCCTTCAGGCTGCTGTTCAGCCGGTGAAACTGACTCCTGGCCCATCAGTGAAACTGACTCCATTTGGTTCAAAATTGGGAAAGGAGTACGACAAGGTTGTATATTGTCTCCCTGCTTATTTAACTTATATGCAGAATTCATCATGCGAAAGGCTGGACTAGATGAATCCCAAGCCGGAATTAAGATTGCCGGAAGAAATATCAACAACCTCAGATATGCAGATGACACAACCTTGATGGCAGAAAGTGAGGAGGAATTAAAGAACCTTTTAATGAGGGTGAAAGAGGAGAGCGCAAAATATGGTCTGAAGCTCAACATCAAAAAAACCAAGATCATGGCCACTGGTCCCATCATCTCCTGGCAAATAGAAGGGGAAGAAATGGAGGCAGTGAGAAATTTTACTTTCTTGGGCTCCTTGATCACTGCGGATGGTGACAGCAGTCACGAAATTAAAAGACGCCTGCTTCTTGGGAGAAAAGCAATGACAAACCTAGACAGCATCTTAAAAAGCAGAGACATCACCTTGCCGACAAAGGTCCATATAGTTAAAGCTATGGTTTTCCCAGTAGTGATGTATGGAAGTGAGAGCTGGACCATAAAGAAGGCTGGTCGCTGAAGAATTGATGCTTTTGAATTATGGTGCTGGAGGAGACTCTTGAGGGTCCCAAGGACTGCAAGAAGATCAAACCTATTCATTCTGAAGGAAATCAGCCCTGGGTGCTCACTCCTGAAGCTGAGGCTCCAATACTTTGGCCACCTCATGAGATGAGAAGACTCCCTGGAAAAGACCCTGATGCTGGGAAAGATGGAGGGCACAAGGAGAAGGAGATGACAGAGGATGAGATGGTTGGACAGTGTTCTCGAAGCCACCAACATGAGTCTGACCAAACTGCGGGAGGCAGTGGAAGACAGGAGTGCCTGGCGTGCTCTGGTCCATGGGGTCACGAAGAGTTGGACACGACTAAACGACTAAACAACAACAACAGAGGCAAAGAAATCACTGGCTGAAAAATTCATAAGTGTTCTTATGAAATGACTTGTCTAGGAAGGCTTTCCAATTCTTCACATTTTCACACCTGTAAACTCAAGGAAGAAGGTAGCAGGATGGCTTCCTTACTGTACTCTGCCTTAGTTTCCCCATGCCGTGCTCATAATATTTTGTTGATTGCATGGATAGTTTATTTTCAACCTCTTTCTAAACAAATGAAGCCCCAGAATGAGAGCATGAATGTACAAAACCCTCCAATGTCTCCAGCTAGCCTTTCATTCCTCTTCACATACTTTTGGGTTGGATGTCAGTCTCCCTCAGGAGCCCATGATGCTGCAGGGCAGAAGTGAATAGCAGGGGGAGGCAGCAAGTTCTGGAGAATATCTTTTCCTTCCATTTACTGTGGCTTTGATCGAACAAGACTGTTTATTCATATCTCTGTAGAGCTTCAGAAGATCAGAGGCCTGTAACCTCCTACCCCGAAAAGTGGCTCTCTTCACTACAGACAGGAAGCTAAATCTGGTTTTCTTCATTTACTAGTTTGACACACTTGAGCTGAGACCTGCTCTTCTGAATCGGGGAAGATTCACACAATCTCTTTCTCTTTTCGCTACTGAGTTTTTGTTACTGATTACTCCTTTCGTTACTGAATTATTGATCTGTACAAACAGAACCTTGTTTGGAAAAGAGGAAGAAGTAAACATTTTAAAACAGAAGTAGGAACCTTTCTTTTAAGCCCGAGAACTGCATACCATTGTCAGGTGTGGCCAAAACAGGTGGAGCAATGGGTGTGGCACCTAATTTTGACTTTAGGGTACATTCCAGCCCCACAGAAGCCAGAAGTTTCTGCATAACACAGAGATCCACACACTGGTCCTGAATGCATTGCACTGGCTGCCAGTGAACTACTGGACCCAATTCAAGGTCTTAGTACTAGTATATAAAGCCCTAAATGGCTTGGGACCCAAGGACCTAAAAAAACACCTTCCCCAGTCCCAACCATCTCAGACCCTACAATTGGCAGGTGAGGCCTTGTTGGTGGTGCCCACGACAGGGTTGATCCACCACAGGGCCTTTAAGGTGATGGTTCCCCCATAATATAATGCCCTTGAGTGACGTTAGCCCCTCTCTTATTATTAGCTCTCAGGAGGAATTTTTGAAAACATTCCTGTTCACCTAGGCATTCTGTTCTGGCAAACCCAAGATCCCTGGATGGTATGTTTATATAAAAAAAAAAAACACCCTGCAATTGGTGGTTTTTTTTTAAGAAAGTAGAATGTTTTTGTTTTTAAATTGCAGATCTGTTTACTGCAATGGACTTATTTGGGAGGAACAACAGGATATAAGTTCATTAAGCATGAAATACATTCATTCATTCATTCATTCATTCATTCATTCATACATACATACATACAACCCAAGGAGAAAAGTTCCAAGAACACAAGCCAGCCAGATAAAAGCAATTGAGGTGCATGCAGAGCAGGGGTTGTGAGGGGTGTGTGGTCTGGGGAGGGGACATGGTATAGGAAGATTTATGGGGGCCATTTAAGGAGGCCCGGGGGCCACATTTGGTCCCTTGGCCTAAGGGTCCCACTCCTGTTTTAAGAGTATTACTTGCTTTTAAAATATTTCAACTTGGTTCTTAATGTAGTTCTGTTCCTAAACTTTGATGTCATATTTTTGCACTGTATTTTGAACGATGCATTAAAGTAAAAGGAGATGGGAGTTAAAAGTAAAAATAAAAAGCAAACCCTTTCAAACGAAATGAAATGGTTCAGCAGCTGACTAGCATTCCATCTTCATAACCCATTTCCCAGAATCAGGGGAGGGAGAAGCTTAACCTCAAAAGGACTCGAAAGCCCTTGCAAATCTTTCTGCTTCCAAGGTTTTTCAGACCAAGGCATCTCACCAAGAGTGCCACCCGGTGGCAAATTTATTTTTGTTATGACAAGGGGCAAATGTTATTGTAAAGGAGCTGAGAATGAATCAGACTGCCAGAAACATCTTGAAACCCATAATCTGCCTTTTGCTATTTCTAGTAAGGCAATACACCTACGATTCCTTCCACACTTGATGTCGTCTGTTCAAACATGTTAAGCTTAGCCAACATCCCTCATTATTTTTAGTGTGTTAGCTGGTGTCGGCTGGTATTGTTGCTTGCCTCTTCTGCAGATTCAGATCAGGGCCCAAATGATTAGTATTATGGAGTTCTTGTGTGCTTTGGCTAGACTCCACAGCTCTAAACAAGAGAGAGAAAAACCACCTTGATGGGTAGACTAGTAGATACTGTGCTGCAGATGAATTCTGGGTGCTGCTTCTTGATGGGCAAGAAGTAAACCGGTATACTGAAATATATGGAATAAATTAAGCCTTTATTAATAGAAATGTATGTAGGGCCAACCTCCTATGCGAGTCATTGCTAGCCTGTAATTCAATCAGTATGTCATACACATACTTGGTAGGGGCATTGGGCAGGATCTATAGCTTATGAGGTGATCCCCTTAAGGAGCCTTGGGTGGTAGATTGAAAGGCCCCGACCCAAGTGTTTTTGGGGAGGGGTACTGGATGTCTTCAGTATACCTGAAGGAGTGTCTCCACCCCCATTGTTCAGCCCGGACACTGAGGTCCAGTGCCAAGGGCCTTCTGGCAGTTCCCTCAGTGCAAGAAGTGAGGTTACAGGGAACCAGGCAGAGGGCCTTCTCGGTAGTGGCATCTGCCCTGTGGAACGCCCTCCCACCAGATGTCAAGGAAATAAACAACTACAGTGGTACCTCGGTTTATGAACACAATTGGTTCCGGAAGTCTGTTCATAAACTGAAGCGTTCATAAACTGAAGCAAACTTTCCCATTGAAAGTAATGGAAAGTGAATTAATCCGTTCCAAATGGGTCTGCGGCATTTGTAAACCGAAGTTTTACGAATTACTAGGTAAGTGGGCTGGCTGAGTGGAGGATCAGGCCAGCAATTAGGCTGCCTCGTTGATGGATCCTTGCCCCATGCTTTACCAACTCCAGTCAATAAATTGTGGCCTTGTTTTACTTGCATTTTGCCTTCACCTTCCATTGCTCCTACCTTCCCTGTTTTTCCCTGTCTGGTAAATGACTGGTTTCTTTTACTGAATGATATTTATTAACAGTAAAAATGCTCCCTTTTTGGAATGGGCACTACTATTCACTATTGAGATCACATTTCCCCCTTTTATATGTGCAGAATTATTTCCCTTAAGGGTGTTTTCCTCCTAATTTTGCACATCCTTTTGAAGTAATTCAGAATAGACACGGTCCATCCAGAAAAATCCCCTCACAAACCACACTCAAGTTTAACAGAATCTATCTGCACAAAAGCAGAGAACTACTTCCTTGGAATTTGGCTTGTGCAGAAAACCCTATAAATATCCCAAAATTAATTACCACTAATATTACTGTGAAGTGCTGAATTAGCTTTTATGTGGGAAAGGAAGTCCTTCAGTTCATTTGACCTTTTTAGTAAACTAATCTCTGTGAGCCTGCTAGTTATGTGAAGAGCTCTCCTTTCTTAGAGAAATCCTTTTAAACTGTCCATCCAGTGAAGCATTAGATCAATAGAAGCAGCTCATATACATCTGTTCATCTCCACATCATAAGTTTAAAACTCATTTAAAGCATATGACTAATAATAATAATAATAATAATAATAATAATAATAATAATAATACATTTATATGCCTCCCATCTGACTTGGGGTTGCCCCAGCTACTCTGGGTGGCTACCAACAAATTAAAACACAGTAAAACATCAAACATCAAAAGCTTCCCTATACAGGGCTGCCTTCAGGCGTCTTCCTTGGCATCTGACAGGAGGGTGTTCCACAGGGCAGGCACCACTACCAAGAAGGCCCTCTGCCTGGTTCCTGGGTAACCTCTGCTCTCACAGTGAGGGAACAGCCAGAGGTCCCTTGGAGGTAGACCTCAGCATCTGGGCTGAACAATGGGGATGGAGACACTCCTTCAGGTATGCAGGGCCAAAACATGGGAACTGTAGTTTGTTAAGGGTGCTGTTAGCTGTAGCTCTGTCAAGGGTAGATTACACTTCCCAGGATACTTTAGGGGAAGTGCTTGAAATGAACTGCTTGAATGTCACACTTGTTCTCTTAGTTTCAGCTACTCAAATGATGTATTTTGGGTAAAGGTAAAGGGACCCCTGACCATTAGGTCCAGTCGTGACCAACTCTGGGGTTGCGGTGCTCATCTTGCTCTATAGGCCAAGGGAGCGGAGCCGGTGTACAGCTTCCAGGTCATGTGGCCAGCATGACAAAGCCGCTTCTGGTGAACCAGAGCAGCGCACGGAAATGCCGTTTACCTTCCCGCTGTAGCAGTACCTATTTATCTACTTGCACTTTTGACGTGCTTTCGAACTGCTAGGTTAGCAGGAGCTGGGACCGAGCAACAGGAGCTCACCCCGTCACGGGGAATCGAACTGCCGACCTTCTGATCGGCAAGCCCTAGGCTCTGTGGTTTAACCCACAGTGCCACCTGCGTTCCTGGGTGTATTTTGGGTACACCACCCCCCAAAAAACCCACTGATAAATACTTCTTGACTAAAAAAAGGATTGCTTCCCCATTTGCTAGATCGGGTCCTCCCTTAAAGAGGTCACGTTTTGCGGTGAGACCTGGCAACCAAACCCTTGTGTTGTGGGTGAGTATGATTGGATACCATCCAATTGGTAGGTCCCTTGATGCAGGGTTCAATCAGGCCATTGGGATGCAGGCTAATCAGATCACATGCACCCATGCATGTGACCCAGAGCTTCCTTTTTGGCTTTTTGGGACAGGGGCACGGCAGGAATTTTTCCCACTTGGCAGATTGGATGGTGCCATTTGGGTTTCGCCTGCCACGCAGCAAATCATCACAACTTGTAAGGTTGTGGATAGGCTCTGGTTCAGGTGATAGGGATGGGGAAGTGCTCTCGGCATCCCTGTGTGAAGGGTATTCCATTAAAGGAATCCTGGGACTCAATGGTTTGGTCAACCCTGTGAGGGGGTTGTGCCTGAGTCCAGGGGGACATCTGGGTGGTGGACATAGCCTGTTCCCGGCTTTCTGCCTATCTGGGTGTTCACCCTAGGCGACCTATGCTGGAACCCTGGGTCAGCGCTACCTAGGGAGGGAGCTAGTCTATGCAACCACTCACTTGCTGTAATCAATAAAGTTGTGGCCTAAATTCTGCCAAAAACCAAACCAAATTTTGAGTCTTGTCTGAATTTATTTAAGGGGGAGGTTAAAGGTCTTCACACACAATCCAATATTTTCAGTTACTGGTGTTAAAATTTGTGGCAAGCCAGGTAAACTGTGGCTGGCCGTTTCAGGATGACATCATCTGCATGGCACTCTAGTCCTCATACTTTTGTACTTGCTGTTTCAGATGAAAGTTTCTGCCTCATGGAACCTTGAGGGCATAATGCCAGCTTCTTCCTCAGTGAGTAATCTGTTGGTTTTAGCCCTAATGGAAGGTGTTGACATAAGAATATTCACTAACTCTGGACTTTTAACTATACAGTGGAACCTCGGTTTATGAACACCTCGGTTTACGAATTTTCGGTTTACGAACGCCGCGGACCCACCAGGAACGGATTAATTCACTTTCCATTACTTTCAATGGGAAAATTCGCTTCAGTTTATGAACAGACTTCCGGAACCAATTGTGTTCATAAACCGAGGTACCACTGTATAAATAGTTTGCGGAGCTTCAACGGTTTGTAGTTTGGGGAATAGGGACTCATATGTACCATGCAGTTTTGCAAGTCTTGTCTGCACTGTGTTTCGTGCTATATGCAGCAATATTTCCTGTTATTTTAGGTTTGTTACTTCAGTAACCAGGGCTTCTTCTTTTTTAGCCGGAACTTGCTGGAACTGATTTCCGGCACCTCTCAGTTGAGCACCATACCCATTGTAAGAGAACAAGGGAAGTGTTTATGGTGAGTTCCAGCACCTCTTTTTCTAGAAAAACAGCAGTGCTGGTAACTATAAATAAATCTCATCTGATCTGGTACACCCCACCTCAAAATAGGTATTACCTGAGGGAGCAAATCTTAAAGCCAAGTAACACGATCCAATGGAATACTGTGTTCAATGGATACAAAAGATCAGTCCATGGCCTCTGATATGTGACAATCACTTCATGTAAACACCAATAGCAGTAACATAACTGTGTTACAAGCATATTGGGTTCTTTCCAGCTAAGTTCTAGTAGATCTTCCGAAATCAGTTGGAATAAGTGAGCTATACCCATTAATTTCATAAGGTCTACTCTGGAGTAGAACGAACCTTGGCTACAACTCTTTCTTGGGATGAGACTTGTCAGGGCCTACCATAAATGCACACATGGATGTTGGGACAGTTATGAAACAAGGGACTGCAAACTAAATTAGGCTGGCCGGAGGACAGGTGATGTCTGTCCATTTCTTTCTTAAAAATAAATACAAAACCCCAAAGGCAGAACTTTATAAGCACAGGGGCCCTGTAGATTGAGATCTTTCCTACACCCACCCAACTCAAACACTGTCTCAGATTGGATATTCTTTTGAAACACGCCCAGTCAGGTTCATACAGAAGGATATGGCTCTTGGGTGCCATAATTTTGTTTTTGTTGTAAGGAGGAGGAGAGTGGTGATTATATGCTCTCTTTCTGGATTTGAATGGGAGAGCCATTATGCCGCTGGGTAAACAACCACAGATAGCCACCTATGATTTACTATAGTTAAACTGTGAGTTGAAGCAGCCCTGCATCTATTTCTGTCAGCGCTTGTCTTGCCCTTGGAGAATAATGAGCTGCACATCTCTGGAATACGCTGACTTCTGAGGATTTGGACTGTCAGAAGTGCCATCTTATTTTGTGCCACACTAAACAGTTGTGGAAAGTGAAGGCTGATAAGCTTCAGCATCCTCTTTCTGCCATGACACACCACATCGCTGGCTACTGGGCTGCAGGAATTATATTATGCAACTCTCCACCTTAGACATAAACACAGCTCGTTTCAATGCATCTTTCACGATGTGGATGCGGTGAATCACCATAAAGTTTTCATCATGTGGCCTTGTCGAGCACTGCTGAATCTTTATCCCCGCTAGATGGTTTGCAAAGAAAGTTATGACTAAATGAAACACTTATAATTTAAGGCTAAGAAACTTAACAGTGAAATCTTAAAACATTTCTGTTGGTCAGAAGTTCAGAATCTCTTAAAGCGTGAGGGCCAGCTCATTAGGAAGAAATTAGTTTTATACTTTCAGCAAGATCTAGTACATGCCTGACTAATATGGTGTCTCACAGAGATCAAGTAACCCTACTTCAGCTTAATTAAAAAATAAAAAGGACTTTAGGGCCCTTCAAGTTAAGAAACCATGCGGGAAAAGGATGTCTTGGTCAAGATTTCGCACTGTATTCCAAGGAAGGTAGAAAGCCCTATAATATAGTCAAAAACCACCCAAGAATTGTAAATTTAAGTGGAAAGATCAAAAGTCCACCAGCGAGAAGACTGCATAATATATTATGCAGTTTGATTATGCGCTATATTAAAGTAAGATGTCCTATCTATTAAGAAAACATTGGAAGAGGAATTTGCACGAGTTACAGCAAAGGCTTAAAAGTTACAAGCATGAAAGGAATTTTTATACGCAGAAAGTGAAAGAAACACTCACACCTTCAAATTTTGTGTAGGTGACTGGCAGAAAGAACCCTCAAGTACTCTGTCAAATAATTCCGCACATAAAAGTTCAATGCTTCCAGAGTTCATGCCTTGGGGGCGTGGGGGAGCCAAACTCTCTTATCCCTATCATTCTCTAAAACTGATTATTTGGACTTTTAGTATTAAAAAAAAGTACTTCAGTCAGTCATGAAGTGTAAAACCAGACAACGGCTGCATCCAGAAAATCAGACAAGGCCCTGTTTTTGGTATTTCCACTGGTACCGCCTGGCTAGCATTGACCCATGACAGGATCTTTTCAGTGGAAGCTCCACATTTGTGGAAAACACTTCCAAGTGATTTTTTAAAAAATAAATAAAATAATCCTGTTTATCCAGCCATTTGATGACTGAAAGTCCTGTTCTCCTAGCTACCTTGAAATTATTAGCTATGAGAGTGATTCTGATTGTTTTGCAAGTTTTTAGATGTTTGAAATTGTTTTAAATATGTTTTAATTTATTGTCTTATCTCAGATAGGCTTGCCACCCTGGACTCCTTTGAGATGAAAGGAAGGGAATGTATAATGCAATGAAATGAGATCTGGAGGTTTCCAATTAACCATAGTTTACCATTTCACCCAAAACAGTAAACTATGGTTACGAGTTCAGAGTAAAATGGGATCTTAAATTATGATTTTAAAGTTTCATGTTCTGAAGCTGGTATCCATATATTTTACCAGCCTGAGTGAAAGGGGGAATTATGGTTAACGGAAATCTTCTGTGGAGACCCATTGCAAAGAGAGGAAATAAGGAGATGCATGTGTGGACAAAAGGATTATGAAGATGGAAGATGATGGCTCAAAACCAGTCAGATTCAGAGTAGACCCCTTGAAACCAATGGACTCGATTGCTATTGTCAATGGGTCTACTCCAATTATGTTTTAGTCGGATACACCACAGTATTTATACCAATAGAGCCCACTACCTAAAGTTCCTTCCATCATGTGAGCTAACCAAGGGCTGATCATTGCTGGAGACCAGAGTAGGTGAGCTGCTATTCTGATCCAGCAAGAAGGCAAGATAGTCGGCAGCAGATGCCACTTGTCATGATGTCACACTGCAACAGTGACTTCAAGAGCTTCCCTTGCCAAAATAACCTCATCTAACAACTATTAAAGATCTAGCAGGAGCAATAATGCTGATAACTTGGTCATCTCTGGCATTTACCCAGAATGCTAATTTACTGCATGGATGTGATCGTGCAGCCAGTAATGGAACTTCACTTTCAGGACAACATATCTATCTAATTGATTGGAAAGCTCATTTTCTCTGTCTCTCTACCATTGCGTACATTTACTTGAGAATAAGCCTTACTGAGCACAGGATCAGGTTGTAAAAAGAGTAAGCTTCTTGCCTTCTTTGGTGCAGTGGTTATATTTTAAAAAAGAGAAACTCAGTGGGCGTTCAGAGAAGCTTCCAGTGGCTAGAATGAGACTATTCAATGTCATTTATCCTTCAGTAGGTGGCGCTGTGGTCTAAACCACAGAGCCTAGGCTTGCCGATCAGAAGGTCGGTGGTTCAAATCCCCGTGACAGGGTGAGCTCCTGTTGTTCGGTCCCAGCTCCTGCCCATCTAGCAGTTCAAAAGCACGTCAAAGTGCAAGTAGATAAATAGGTACCGCTCCAGCGGGAAAGTAAACGGCGTTATTGGGCGCTGCTCTAGTTCACCAGAAGCGGCTTAGTCATGCTGGCCACATGACCCGGAAGCTGTACACTGGCTCCCTCGGCCAATAAAGCGAGATGAGCGCCGCAACCCCAGAGTCGTCCGCGACTAGACTTAATGGTCAGGGGTCCCTTTACCTTTACCTATCCTTCAGTAGTTTTATAAGCGAACTCTGCTCCCCATGTCTTGCTTGTATACAACACAGGAACCCTAGTAAACCTTTCCCTCATGTCGCTGTGTCACTTTGAAATTGAAGACATTGGTGTGGTTCCAGAGTTTGTCCTGCTTAGGTGCATTTTATTATTATTATTATTGCGATTCCACCCCTGTTGTCTGATGTACAAGTTCAGATTGTTTCAATTTGTTTCAGTGGATTTCAATATTGCATGATTATATGGTTGCAACCTGTGGTGGCAGGTAGGTAAGAAATCTCATAAACAAACAAACAAACAGGTCCCACTTAATAAATCAATGAAATGGCATTGAAACTAATTTTTACAGGTCCCACTTAATAAATCAATGAAATGGCATTGAAACTAATTTTTACATTGATTTCAGTTCAACCCAAGCATGGCAAACTCGCTCTGGACTTATTCCAGTATATTCATTTGCAAAATAGTGCATGACAAATGTAAGTCCAATTAATTTCAATAGAACCTGACTGTGACTAACTTGCTCTAGATTCAACCCAGAAGCTAAATTCACATCCATTTCACTTTCTTAAACAATTGAACTACCGTACTTCTTCTGACACTGAATGGAGCATTTCTAATACATCTGAATAGGTGGGCCTGATTTATCTATTTATTTAGATCACAGTTTTAACAATCTGTTTAGTTTGCATAAGTGTCCTAAATAAAGATAAGTTGGTTTGTTTTTTAAGTTGTGCCTTTTGCAGATAGAATCATAGACAGATTTTGCGAATAGGATTACAAATGGTAGAATTTTGTTCTTTCCCTTTTGAAACCTTGTATATATTCTTATGAAGTCTGTATTGTTCACCAATGGTTGCGCAACTCTCAATTCTGAAGGGGTAGATGGATAATTTCATTGCTCGGTGTTTTCATTTTTTCTTCCTAGAAAAGTTAAAACAACAACAGTGTGCGACCAAAAAGTATAAGAAAGTTACACTGAACATTTGGCAATCATTGCCATTCGTGTTGTATCATCTCGGTCCAGATTCAATAAATATTCAACCTAATTTCCACAGAAACCCATGCAAAGACACATAAGCCTCGTGAAACCTTTACCAATCCTTTAATTGTACGCAACATTTGAAATCAATTAAAAACATGAGACTTCTATTTATAAAAAATGTAAGGGGGGGTGCATTGCTCAAGGCTCCGCAAGAATTAAACAAACCTGTAAATACAGAAGCTCTGGCTATATACGATGCATCATAATGGGTCTTGTCATGCTGTTCTGGCCTGTAATGGTTACTTTGGGTTACATCTGAAAGCATTGCCCATGAAGTAAAAGCTACCTGGCCAACAAATATTTATTTGCTAAGATATCTAGATTTCCTCCACCCCACCCCACCCCACCCCACCCCTTAACCTGGAACATCCAGAGCAAGTTGCGGTAGAAACCCAACCTTCACCAAGTGCTTAACATCTTTGAGCTTAAATAAATATAAATAAGCATTTGCTTAAATAGCAATGTGCTAGCAAATCACAGGGTCCAGCGGGTCTGGCTCGACAGAGTTCTAAAGATATCCTTTCAGTTTGCCTGCCCAGCTGGACAGCTTTATCATCTCTTTGTATGGCCTCCGCCCCCCTAAAGTAGAACAGATTTAGTGTGATCTTTCCACTATCCCCTTCCCCAAGTCTAGTGGGTGGACTGGACTAGTTGTTGAACTAGAATTATAGAATTGTGTCCTGGGCATGATTCATGTATTTGCTATATCTCAGCATGCAACAGAGAAATTGTTGACAGTGGGGTAGCACGGGAGGGACCACAGGGATGGTCCCCCTGGGTGCAAAATTGTTATGGGTGCAAAATTTCAACACCGGTGGTGCCTCAATGCAGCTGCACACTTCCTACGCTAGGTTCTGTTGAAAACAGCTTTTCCATGTGAACCAGGAAATAACCTTTCCAGAGAATGGAACAACTCTTCTTATCTCTGCGGCTGCGATCTCCTGGATGATGTAGATGCTGTGAGCCCATGGAATCTGCATCCATACACCATCCATTTTGCTCTGTCCTACCCACCCCCTGCGCAGCCCCGGATGCTGGAAACCCATGCTATGCCACTGATTGTTGACATTGTTGTCAACGGATGTGTGGTGGGAGCAAAACCAAATCAAATCAGGACCTCACTTTGCTTGGTCCATCATACGCCAGCAAATCACATCGTTCAGAAGGTATTACTACTGTACAAGATATACTTGGTATATTTTGTTTATGTCTGTATTATTACAATGTGCCGCCCAGTCAGCACTCTTGCTCAGCTTGCTCTTCTACTAGAACCATAATAGCAGATACACGAGGGGAAGGCAGCAGGGATGAACATGCAAGGTCTGCCTGCTCCAGCCACGGGTTTTCTTATTTTCCAGCCCATGGGAGGTGAGCTTCTGCTTTGGGACACCTTATGTATCCATGGAGGCTTCCCACATCAGGGTTCTAAAACACATGGAGAGCATCCAACCAGTACAAAAAGACTCCCTGCTACATGACTGAAAGGTGAAAGGTGATGGGAGTTAAGCTAGCTCCTTCATCCCAGATGTCCCCTTCATGTGTTTAATTAGCACTGAAATGTAACATGTGAAGAGGTGTTTGATGTATAGCTATTCTAATCTTAGGTCCCCATTTCTCTTAAGTCCGTCTTCTCCTGATTCCACCGTTGTATTTCTCTCTTTTTTCCAATATCTCTTCCACCTGCAGATCCTTCAGGCTCCCATGTTTTCAGTGCAGCCCCTGCTCTGTCCTCAACTTTTGGCCACTATGCCTCTTGGGCTTCCTTTCCCTTAACTTCACACTAAGGTCTCCAGACCTGGTTACAGGTAGGTAGCCGTGTTGGTCTGGATTGAAGTAAAATAAAAAAAATTCCTTCAGTAGCACCTTAAAGACCAACTAAGTTTTTATTTTGGTATGAGCTTTCGTGTGCATGCACACTTCTCCAGACCTGAAGTTCATCCCTTAAAGCTGCAAGAGCCAGTGTGGTATAGTGGTTAAGAGCGGTAGACTCGTAATCTGGGGAACCGGGTTCGCGTCTCTGCTCCTCCACATGCAGCTGCTGGGTGACCTTGGGCTAGTCACACTTCTTTGAAGTCTCTCAGTCCCACTCACCCACAGAGTGTTTGTTGTGGGGGAGGAAGGGAAAGGAGAACGTAGCCGCTTTGAGACTCCTTTGGGTAGTGATAAAGCAGGATATCAAATCCAAACTCTTCTTCTTCCCTAGCTAAAGTGACCTTTCAGCTCCTTCACAAGCTGCAGCAAGCAGTCATTCCAAACATCATTCTGTGTACAATTTGAATATACATACACAGTCCTGTCTCTGTCCACAATCTCATTCCATAAATGTCAAAATACCTTCCAGCCCCCTTCAACAGGTGACCGGATTAGGGTAGTTTCTGAACTAAATGTGGAATGATATCAATGTACATGCTACGTTTTTTGTGCTTTCTTAACGTTCAGTAAACATATCAACTTTTGTGCACCACTCGAAACTGGGTGTGTGAATTTGGCTTCGATTTTTAACTGGAAATGTATTTGCGCACCTTAAATTTACCGAGTTCATCTTAGTCTTAGTGGTTCAAGGGCTAGATCAGGAAATGAGTGTTATGTTAAACCAGTGGGGGCCAACATAGTGCTCTCCATATGCTGTTGGACTTCAACTCCCAGCATTCCTGGGGCCATGTTGTCTGGGGCAGGTGAGAGCTGTAGCTGAAAACATTTGGACCACATTGGGTACCCTAGAGTTAGGCCAAAGGCTTCACTTTGACAAAAGTAAATAAAAATAACATAAATCACATTGTGCTGAATCAGCTTCTGAATCCAGACACATGTTTAGTACCAACCAAAACATCTCATACCATGTTATTACAAAGAGTTCATGCAGCTTTGTGGGTTATGGCAGTCACCTATGCAAATATTTAGCATCAAAGTGCTCACAGAAGGAGGAGCCAGGTGGCTAGAGTGTGTGGTTCATTTATATGGATGCATCTAACAGAGGAATTAAAGGGGAGTTCTTTGTGAAAATGCTAACATGCTGAATGTTCATTTTCTCATTCAGCTTTGTGGGACACCTAGACTTTAGTGTTCTGGCAACGCAGAGCCAATAAAACAGGTTCTATGACTGCCACCTACTGTATAGGTCAGGAAACTGCCCACATAGTCTCAAAAACTCCCAATTTGTTCAGTCCACCACAGACAATGTAACATGATTCTCATTCACTTCACTATTGTCTTTGTAAGACCCTTCTGTGAAATCTACAATTCACAGTAAAGCTTCTTGCAAAATAGTTGTATTTCTTTGCTGTGTCTACTACCTTCACACAAGAGAACATGTCCACTCACTCACTCACTCTCACTGTCTTTGTAAAAGTCACACTACCCATCCATTATATTAGGTGCGCGGAACTTTTGGTGCTCCACGCTTCTCCTAATCAACACATTTTTGAATGCAGTTTTGACTAACATGCACACTTTTGCAAGCATTTTCTCCTAATATAATGCATTTGGATGCTATATTAATGAATATACTTTTCCTGCACACTCTTCTGTAATATATGCATTTTTTTGTAAACATTGGAAAACTGCATTGCAAAATTCGGATATGTGCAAATTTTGCATGTTTCAGTTTTCATATTGTTTTGGAAATCAGAATTTGATAGATTCGGCCTTAAATGCTAACTAAATTGAATTTCCTCCCCCATCCCAAGTTGAAAGCTTCCTAAATGTGGATCCTCAAGAATAATTCCAAACTTGAGAGAAATTACCACCTGATAATAAATTCTGCAGAATGTCCACATCAGTAGGTTCCCAGCAATTATTCCCAAATGGCTAATTTTATGGGTTGTAGCCAACCAAGTTCTACTCAGAGTCGATCCATTGAAATGAATGGACATAAGTTAACCTTGTCCATTAATTTCAATGGATCTGCCTTTGAGTATTGCTTGTGTTGTATTTACAGTATCTTTCTTTTTGTATTCTCCAATCCTATTTGCCATACAGATTTTGACACCTCCACCCCTACATAAATACACTTTGTTTTATGCAAATTTCACTAGCAAATAGTCATATAATGCAGCCAATCGACATCTTGTTAACTCTGCTTACACGTTGTTTGGTTCTTCTGTTTGACAGATTTTTGTTTGGCAAGCATAGAAGTTGATTTGTCAGAAAGTCCACAAGTGTTTTGGAATTCAACCTGTCACTAAATGTTACAATCATTGCAGGAAATGTTGTGTTTGCTTCTGGTAGCCACAACTTCACTCTTAATTAGTAACTGGTAGCTCCACCATGAACTTCTTGGCTCCCAAATAGGGGGTTTAAGATAAGATTAAACAATTTTTTTTAAAAAAAGCCTAAGCCAGTGGCTTGTATTTCCTGTTTCAACCACAATATATAATTCAAACACTTCTATGTAGGCACTAATGCGCTGCACACTTAGTAGGCCGCATATACTAGGAGGCTGCATGAGGTAACATCGGGGTAGGCAACCTAAGGCCCATGGGTCACAAGCGGCCCACGGGGGTCGTTTAACCAGCGCATGAGCTGCCCTCGAACTGAGCTGCCTGCTCTGCGAGTCGCCACACGCTGTGCTAAACTGGCGTAGCGCAGCACAGGGACTTGCTTACGTGGTGCCGGAAACCACATCTGTGCATGCTGAGGCACCGGAAATTGTGTCTGCACAGACGCGGAAAACTGTGTCTGCGCAGATGCCAGAAATTGTGGCTGCGCATGCTCATGCGCGCGCTCCGGCCCACAGAGGGATCTCCGCTGGAGTGAACAGGCCCAGGCGAGGTAAACCTTGCTGACCCCTGAGTAACATGCTACCTCTTTGTCAGGGACTGGCTGAATGAGGAAGAGTGGCGGGAGCCGCCCATCCAAGACCTGCCCCCCCCCCAGGGAGGGCACAAAGATGACTTAGATCCCAGATCCTGGTGGTCGGACATTGAAGAGCAGTCTGGGAAAGGGATGAGCTGGAAGGTGCTAGAATCAGGGGGGTTGAGGTATCAGGGGGAGTCCAGAGAAGGGCCTTTTGGGACAGGGCTGGAGGCTGAGAGCACTGTATGAGCGCAGACACAGGCAGAGAGGAATCAAAGGTTGCCCCTGCTACCCAGCAGCAGGACAACCCCAGTCCTACAAGCTCTGCCACCCCATTTGAGAAGAGTCCTGCACGTTGCTGAGCAATTGGTCAGACAGGCCCAGAAGAGGAGCCCACACCCTCAGTGCTGCTTTTATCTGCTTGGGAGGGATCCAGAGTGAAAGGCTATGGAGGGGGGGGGATGGAGGTCAGCTTCAGCAATGTCTCAGCTGGATGAAGACCAATCAGAGGACTCTACTGGGTTGTTGTTTTCTGTTAATAAAAAAGCTAATTGCATTCTGTGTCCCCTGTGCTTCCCTGCCCTGTGGTTGACCTGGGCTCTCTTGACAGCTCCTTGACACTCTTGAAGAGATGCACCACCTGTATATTGATTTTGAAGCAGTACTTAAGGTTGGGGTAAATGGTGTGGTAACAATGGTGCCAAGGATATTGCCCCTAAACACGCGTTCCTTGGGCAGCTTGCAAAAATAGATTAAAACCCATAACTGATCATATGAGGAGGTACTGTAGATCGCAGTAGAGCACATGTTTGCATGAAGAAGACCCCAAGGACATTGTTCAGCACATAGGAGACGACTCCCAGGGGCCGAGATCCCTTTGCCGCCCCCATAAAACATGAGGGAGCTGGACAACCCCCTTAAAGTTGATGGGCATTGCAATTCAAATAGTGCATGCATGCTATGTTTTGTGATTGAATATGCAGGGCGGGGCTTACCTGCCCCCCTATTTTATTTCAGTTGGCACCCCTGGTCCAGCATCTCTTAATGTAGGGCTGGGAAATACCTCTGTCTTAACCCCTGGAGAGCAGCTGCTACCCTGTACCAAGAAAGATGGACCAATGGTATGTTTATAGCCCAACTGGTACAGTATGGGACTTCTCATCCCTGGGTCGTGGGTTTGAGCTGCACATTGTGCAAAATATTTCTACATTGCATGGGGTTGGACTCGATAACCCTCACATTCCCTTCCAACTCTACAACTCTAGGATTCTATGATTTAATTTAAGGCATGTGGCATTTGTCGAAGAATCACATCAAATAATTAGACAGCACATCAATGGTAAGAAAAGCGGTAAAACTGAGGGCAATTAATTTGTGCAACGTTTTAAAATGGGTTTTGCTATTATGGAGACAGCTATCCTACTGGAAATCTGCAGCGTTGATATTTACTAGCAGCCTGCTATGTAACAGCATTGCTGCTGAGAGGCGGCATATGGTAGACTTGTTGCAGCAACATCCTATACAACAGTGGCATAAGCCATCCTCCTCACCGTTATAGCGATGCATATTTTTTGGTTCATAATGCCTGCCTTTCCAGCTTAGTTTAAATCAAAACTGGTGCCCGTTTCATATTAAGGACATTAAAAGTGACAATTCTGCTTCTTCAGCAACCATTGTTTGCCTTGCAGGAAGACCCTTTGCTATTATGAGCAGGACAACGAGACGGAAAATCTCAACTCCTTTGCAAGCACCCAAAGTTGCATGTGGTCTCCTTGCAAGCAATGTTTAATGAACATACATTCAAAGTGACTAAATGTTTCTGCTGGAAGTCGGCAGCATAACTGGCTTTTAAGAATAAAAATGGCTAAAATCTACTTAGCTCAAGCAGGTGGATAAGGCATGGCATCTCACATTACATATTGGACCAGGCTGCAGAGTACTCTAATTTTTACCAGCTGTATAAGGTCCTGAAGGAGCCATTGTCCCAACTGAGATTTGCTTATACAGGAATCCTGGCAAAACCTATTTTCCTTCAGATGGACCTCCTGCACTAGAAGAATTGGAATGCAGAAATTTAATTTCACAGGCCGATCCTGTGCTTTTTATATTTGATTTATATTAACAGTGTTCAGGATAGAACCCAATCTGATTAACTCTGTTTAGTAATGAACCCAAAGAGTAAACAGTCGCTCTCAAACTATTTTTCTCTGAGCCACACTTTTGGGGGGGGGGGGAATTGCTCGCGCCAGACTGAATTTTTTATTGACAAGAAATAGTTGGGAAACAAAAAGAAACAAATCCAAGCACTGCAGGATTTATAACATAGAACACAATACTTTATTATATGATCATGGGACATCCAGAAAGTATGAAACAATGCAGCTACATAAGAACATGAATTGTTCCCAAAATACAATTATAAACAAGCCTCTTACATATGTACCTTAAGTATGCATACAAACTCAATGAGAGGTGTGAGCTTTCTTTTGCCAAGTAATCTGATTTATATTAGCTCTAAATTTGAGACAAACAAACTCTCGTCTCTTCATCAACACAAAGAGGCCTTTCTCTTTTCTGATATTTCATATTTGTCAGAGTTGAAAATCTCTGGTCTTCCCATTAGCAACACAGCACCATCAGAAAAACACAGCAACTGACCATCTGTGCTGTGTTGCTAATGGGAAGACCAGAATATTAGGTTAGATAGATTTGAACCAACACATTCTTTTATTTTTCATATTCCGCTCTGTCCATTTGTCTTCCTCTTTACCTTTTAAAATTATTACTAACACTTATAATTTGGCTGTTGGGCTCTGAAGACTGTTGATGCCAAAGTAGTAGCTTCTGATGTGGTGGAAAGAGTGGAATTTCACAGGGGAAAGAAGAGGCTGTGCTGAACCCCCAAGGTGAGAAAGAGTCATTGTTTTGTCCTCTCAGACTTCACCCCACCTGGAGGTCATAGGGGTTTATAGGATGTGTGGTGGCAGCATAACTGGATAGCTATGGGACACAGATGATCTACCTTAGAAGACACTTGGGCAAGGCAGAGCATAAGCTGGTTCTCCTAGTTTCCCCCTTCTGTTACAGGAAAAGCACAGAATACTATAATTCATCTCCACCTTATTTTCTGCAGTAGAAAGGTGGATTTTCTGTCAAGGAAATGTTTCTCTTGTAAATCCTGTTATTACCGAAATACCGAATTCCTGGTTTCATCTGTTTTTATAATATTGTTTAACTGGTTGCTATTTAGTATTTTATCCCCTTGGACGCGGGTGGCACTGTGGGTTAAACCACAGAGCCTAGGGCTTGCCGATCAGAAGGTCGGCGGTTCGATTCCCCATGACGGGGTGAGCTCCCATTGTTCGGTCCCAGCTCCTGCCAACCTAGCAGTTCGAAAGCACGTCAAAAGTGCAAGTAGATAAATAGGTACCGCTACAGCGGGATGGTAAATGGCGTTTCCGTGTGCTGCTCTGGTTCACCAGAAGTGGCTTTGTCATGCTGGCCACATGACCTGGAAGCTGTATGTTGGCTCCCTCGGCCAATAATACGAGATGAGCGCCGCAACCCCAGAGTCGGTCACAACTGGACCTAATGGTCAGGGGTCACCTTACCCTTTACTAAAACAACAACAAGTGGTTTATAAATGCTTTTAGTTAATTTAATAACCCGTCACATGGAAGTTGCAGCAAACTTGTTTTCTGCTGCTGCAGAGGGTAGGACCTGAACCAATGGAGACGAATTGCAAAAAAGGAAATTCCGACTCCACATTATAAAGAACTTTCTGACCGTAAGAGCTGTTCAAACCATAGAATGGACTCCTTGGGAAGACTCTCCTTCACTGGATATTTTTATGCAGAGGTTGGATGGTCACTGATTTCCTGCTTAACTAATTGTCAAGCAAGTAGGGTTACGAACACAGGGATCTCGTTCTTCTTTGCTTACCATGAAGAAGGAAACACTAAAGCCGCTCTATAAATTAAGATCTCCAAAACACATGCTACATATATATCTTTCTTGTATAATGACTGCAGCTGTGATATGTTGCTCTGCTGTTGTCTCTTTCCTTGTGAAATTGCAGGCCATTGCTCTTGCCAAGTCTCGATGGCATACAGTGAGGGAACATCTGCTAATTAGGAGTATTATTGGACTTAAGTGAGGACATTGCTTACCGCTTAGCATTCCAGATTATTTGCAGAATGCCCATCTTCTTTGTAGAACCAAGAAACAAATGAAAGACAGCATTTTAAAAAGTTAGTTGCAATATTACGATGTCTAACATGGGAGTGAACTGAAGCATCTTATCAATGTACTTGTTTACTCTTTAGCTCTTTAGCCTTTGACTGTTTGACATCTGATGTCCTTTTAAGGGGGATTATTGTCTTTGTTCTTATTTTTATTATGTATTTTGTGTTTCTTTTATATTGTCATTTTATGCTGGGAAACACTTTGAGATCCATGGGTATAGGATGGTATGGAAATTTGATAAATAATAATTTACTCGTGAAGAAGTTATTCTTAACAATCTTCGTACAATGTTACTGTACATTTCGTCCTTACTGAGCTGTACATGTACCTTGTTGGTAAACATATATTTCATCAGCCTATAAGCTCTGAAGGTGAAAACAGGCGCTTCAGACCTCTGATATCCATAGAACATTAACTACCCATGACAAATTAAAATGGGGAACTTTTTCTAGGTCAGTATAGCCAGTATAGCCACAATGTTTCTACCGAAAATCAAAGTTTCAGGAGATGATTTTCTCTGGCTTCGCACCACACATTTAAAGTACTATGATACCACTTTAAATAGTTATGGTTTTCCCCCCTCCCCAAAGAATTCTGGGAGCTGTAGTTCATTAAGGGTGTTGAGAGTTGTGAAAATGCCCTTAGTCACCTCAGTCAGCAACAATTTCTAGAATTCCCTGTGAAGAGAGATAAAATGCTCTGGAAAATCCATACCCTCCAAAATTTCACTGATGAAAATATTCCATTATTATTATTATTATTATTATTATTATTATTATTATTTTCTGTTTATACCCTGCTCATCTGACTGGGTTGCCCCAGCCAATCTGGGCGACTTCCAATATATATATAAAAACATAATTAAACATTAGACATTAAAATACTTCCCTATACCTTCAGATGGCTTGGGTGGTTGGATAACTCCATACCCTCCGACATAAAAATACGATGTCCTAAGTAAAAACAGGACATTCCAGGATCAAATCAGAAACCAGGACAGCTTCTGTAAATCCAGGACTGTCCCTGGAAAATAGAGACACTTGGTGGGTCTGGATTTTAGGGTATCTAAAAATGTTTCCCCTTTGCTGTGATTGGGACACACATTTACCCAGCATAAAAGAGAGTAATTACATTAAAGAGAGTGTTACACTGAGGTCTGTCTATTTTTGCAATTTATTTTGCATTTTTGCAGCTCTTTTGTTTTTGTGACTGTGTGGAACCCAGTTCAGCTATTGATTGATTGTGTGACTGCGGTACATTGATTATTGCTTTCATTTTATGGATCAAGGGTCTCGTTAGATAGTAAAATTCATGTTAAACTGCTGTTTTAGGGGTTGTTTTTAAAAGCTTGGAACGGATTAATCCACTTTGCATTACTTTCTATGGGAAAGTGTGCCTTGGTTTGGGGACGCTTTGGTTTTGGAACGGACTTCCAGAACAGATTAAGTTTGAGAACCAAGGTACCACTGTAAACCCTTCCCCATCTTTCCTAGAGAGTTCGTATTCAGAGATAACCACGTCCCACTGCTTCTCTTCATTTGGCCAGGTTTCTTTTACACCCACTATAGCAGTGATGGCGAACCTATGGCACTCAGAGCCCTAGTACAGTTTGTAGGGGCAGTGTGCACGTGCGCTGAGTAGAGCTGTGCATGCGCAAGTAGCCGGTTTGCCACCCGCAGGCTGCAGCAGAATCATGAACGTTCCATTCCACTGTCTTAAAGCTCCTCGGTGCAGAACTGCCAGCAAGCCCAGCGACATTTTGCTCCGTCCCGCACAAGTGATCTTTAGAAGTGCATCCCGGCGGGCTAGCCATTGAATCACAGGATTGTTGGGAGTTGGAAGGTAATCCGAGGGTCATCTAAGTCCAACTCCCCCTGCGATGCAGGGTCTCAACTACAGCATCCATGGCAGATGGCCATTCAGCTTCTGCTTTGAAATCTCCCAAAGAAGAGTTTGCTGAAGGGAAATGATCAAAACGGTCATGTTCTCCGGGAGTGATTCCCTTTTTCATGATTTCCCAAACAAGGATAATGCAAACTTTTACCTTTAAATAAAAAGTTGTTTGTATCATTGAAAGCTCCGTTATTGTGTTTTTCTTTTCAGACAAAAGATGTTCATGTAGGAGTTGTTTCTTCTAAACTAAAACCTCAGTATTCAGGTTCAATTGCTGTGTTGGCACTTTGCAATAAATACGGTAAGTGGGTTTTGGGTTGCAGTTTGGGCCCTCGGTCTCTAAGAGGTTTGCCATCACTGCACTAAAGCTACATTCTCCTTGAAAATCGAGCATTACAGCTCACCCATCTATTCTTTAATGAAAGCTGCCTCAAATACAGTACAACCATTACCATTTTTTAAAAATATCTCTATCTTTAAATGCCATCCATTTCTGTGTTCTGACATAAAAATGTTGTTGCATTTCCTTTCTTAGTCTCACATCGCAACCATTTCAAGATTGCAAGTTAAATATTTACCCGGGGAAATTATTCAAAATAAATCAGTGAGTGCTCATATAATGACTATGTATGTATTGTTCTGGGGTTTGTCCTTTCATATTCGAAATGCATCCACCCAAAGCATGTAATTGAGAAGCATAATAATCTGATAAATTGAGGGTTGGCTGGAAGTTAAAAGGATAGCTAACAGCCTTTGCCACGAATTGTAGATTAGTGGAGAATAAAGCAAGTGCCTTTGCTAAAGGAAACACATTCCTAAAGAAAATGTAATTATTGCCAGTATGCCTTTGACAAATCCAGGAAACTTGGACAAGTGTTCTGGTTTTTCTGTGTTTTTTTAAAACAAAGTGAATGGGGAATTTTGGACATGCTTGAATCTCTGGACCCAACCCATAGAAACATAAGGTTGTGCAGCTTTGGAGAGGTTGTCAGGAACTTACTGAAATATATATGATCAAATACCAATATTTCTATATTTTCCTTAGAATAGCCACATTCCTTAGATAACCATGTGCTCATCCAAGGACCAATGTTCTGAAACACTCAACGGCATAAATTTGACATGGTCCCTATATGTCACTGTTTTCACACATTAATGGCTGAGAGCTTCATGGAAAACATCAGCTAGAATTTTAAAATCAAACACATGCATTTAAACTGTTTTCTGTTGAGTAACCATCTTTGCTGACATAACGGGAAGTTCTGCCTTTCCATCCTAAAAATTTAGGACACTGTGTGCCTGCAATGCATTCCTGCAATTTTGCAGTAATGGCTTGTTTTGTGACGTCGTATTAGCATAGCACTCACACAGCACACTCCAACCTAAATAACCCCAGCAAGTCCAAAAGGAGTTCAGCATCAATTGAAAACATTTTATAACTGCTATATAGGTATGTTAATGACCAAAACACATTTACGTAAACAACGGCTGTCTGTCAACACCCCCTTCCCTTAGTGAGAATCCATATGTACATGTTAAACAGTTTAATAAATTGTTCTGTGCACACTTATGTTCACAAAGATGTAAACATGATCCTAAATACTTTCATGTGGCAAGTAAGGGAGCAATATGTATTATGTTGTTGTTGTTGTTGTTGTTAAATGTTAAGAACATTGCTACTAGCAATATATCATGGCTTCTATAGCCTACATATAGTAGGGGTATTTAAAATGAGAGTTGTCATAGCGATCCCTAGTTAAAAGTAGAAGTCTGCAAATGTATTCTCTTTTTTGGTGTTCAGAATATGGCAGCTCTAGACTGGCAGGGGAATCAGGAATGTCCAAGCCTCACCTCATGACTTATGGGTGCTCCTTTTCATGTGCCATGTTTACCTAGCTAAGAATAGTGGCAACAGAATGATGCGTCAAACCTCTGTCCCCTGATCTGTGTCTCTTCAAGTCAGGGACAGCCTAGCCCATTTCACCACCTGAGGCAACTGCATCTATATACAGTGGTACCTCTACTTACGAATTTAATGCGTTCTGAACGTACATTTGTAAATCGAATCCCATAAGAATGCATTGGGAGAAAAAATCGTAAGTAGAAGCAACCCTATCTAAAAATTCGTAAGTAGAAAAAAAATCCTATCTAAACCACATCCAAGATGGCGGACGGAGCTCCAGTCGTAAGTAGAAACATTCGTAAGTAGAGTTATTCGTAAGTAGAGGTACCACTGTATATAAAAATGTAGGCATTGCGCACACAGAGGTCACAGCCTTTCTCCGTAACTGCTGAACCGTAATGTAACAAATTTGGCCACAACGTTCCATGCCCATCAGGGAGGGATCTGGCACATTTCCCCCCCAAAAAAACCACACCTTTCACACCTAAAATAATGATTAAACCCAAAAGGTGGTGCCCAAATTAGACATCACCACCAGAAGCTCTGAAGACTCCAGCAGCATTCAATAGAAAGGCAGATCGCACACTGCTGCCTCCAAAGCTGCACTACCAGATGACATCACAAAATTCCACACCAACCAACTGAAAACAGTCCTTTTGCAGCAACAAGGCCCAGCTTTTTCAATAGGCCGTAGCATTGCCAAGCAGGGAAAACTGAGTAGGCCGCACCATTCAGTAGGCCACATTTAAAAACAAACAGAATAGGGCCTTTCACAACGGGGGGAGCACAGGGATAAGGCACAACAAAGGGGGGGGAGACACATAGCCATGGGGGGGGGGGGGAAGAACCCTGAGTCAGCCAAAGTAGTGGGGGGTGGGTTGGGACAGGGAAAAATGAGTAGGCCGCAACATTGCCCAGTAGGCTACAGGCAAAAACAAACAGAATATGGGCCTTTCACAGGGTGGGGGAATCACAGGGATGCGGCACAACAACGGGGGAAGGGGACTCACAGGGATGCAGCACAACAAAGGGAGGGGGAAACACGTAGCCAGGGGGGGTAGGATCCTGAGTCAGCCAAAGCAGTGGGAGGTAGAGACATTTTCAGGAACACGTGTTGGGGGGGTCTTATTTTTGAAACTTACAGTAGGGGAGTCAGGGATGGGACAGGGCAGGTGAGGGGACTCTAAAGGGAGACTCTGAAGGTCCATTTAACAGAAAAGGTCCATTTAACACAAAAACCCACAGCAACGCGTGGCCGGGCCAGCTAGTCCTAAATAAATTAATCAGTCTGGCTCTCCAGTGACAAGCTTTGGTGATTTTAAAAATGTCATTCTTGGTTTTGGAGCTGGTGGCTGCATTTTAATATTAATTTCTTTCTTGGGTTTTATTAGCTTTGTGTCTGTGATTTGATCCTGCATTTCCTGCCAGCCAAGATTGACTAGACACTAAAAGGCAGTTCATCACATAATGAACAGAGAATAACCTTTTGAGCTGAAAGGCTCTCTTGTGCAGAATAAGTTGTAAACTTGCTATAAGCACAGCATTTCCTGTGAAATAAGTCTTGAGTGCACTCATTCAATTGAAGACCCAATGCTCATGCAATCAGTGAATGGCCTAGTTTTCATTAACATCATATGAGGTGGTAAATCTGTTTCTGGACAGTATAACTGCTGAAACCCTTTTCCATGGAAAACCACCAAAATTACCAGCAAAACCACATTCCTGCACATAGATAATATGCATGTCTGGGAAAAGGACAACCTAGATCTATTCTCTCTGACTTCTACCGGTAGTTTCTCTGTGCAGTGTGTGGTTTGCTTTTTTCTGAGCACTGAAGAGTATTCAGTCATGTGAACCTGCAGTCTCAAGTGGTACCATGCAAATGCAAATTTACCATCTCATCTGTGAGATAGAGGCCTATAAAATGCAGGCAGGTGTGGATTTCATAGAATTACAGAATTGGGGAGTTGGAAGGGATATGGAATGTCAACCCTCTGCAATGCAGTAATCTAAATCAAAGCATTCATGACAAATGTAGGGTTGCCATATTCCCAAAAGTGAAAATCCGGACATAGTTGTTGAGCTTTTCCCCCCAGCGAAAATCCACCCAGACGCCATTTTCAAGCCCAATTTCCAGATGTATGGCAGCCCTAAAAAATGGCTACCCAACATCTGCTTAAAAACTTCCGAGGAAGGAGAGTCCACCGCCTCCTGAGGGAGTCCATTCCACTGTTGAACAGCTCCTAGTGTCATAAAGTTCTTCCTGATGTATAGTCGGAATCTCCTTTCTTGTAACTTGAATCCATTGGTTTGAGTCCTAGCATCATCCAGCCCACATTTTACCAACATTTCCACAAGAATATCATGGGGAAGGGGGGAAGGGTAGCCAAAAGCCTTACTGAAATCAATATACACTACATCCACATAATTCCCCTGATCCACCAAGCTTGTAATTCAATAATAATAATAATAATAATAATAATTTATATTATTACCCTTCCCAGTTTAAAAACCAGGCTCAGGGCAGCTAACAGCAAATATAAAACATTGAATAAAATGCGACTTAAAAACAGCATAAAACAGCATAAAATACAACATAAAATGCAGCATCAATATCAATAAAATTCAGGGGTCATTTTTTGGGGGAGGCGGGACCCAGTCAGTAGGCATCAAATGATCACCAGGGCTAACTGGCCAAGTTGGTCCTACTAGGGCTACCAAGGAGACCAGAGAAGAATTTAAATGTGGGGCCCAGAAAGGGTTTCTTCATAGAAGCGGAAAGGGAAAAGGTAATAGAGGATCAGGCTAATTCAAATTGAAGGCCAGGCAAAATAGCTGTGTGTTACAGGCCCTGAGGAAGGAGATCAAGTCTTTCATCTGCCATTACTTGTTTTTGAGAAAGCCATGCTGGGTCTTAGTAATCACTGCATCTATTTCTGGTATCATCATCAAGCTGACTGGTTGGTAGTTACCTGGGTCTTCTTTTTCCCCATTTGCCCACCTCCAGTTTGCAGGTACCTCACCTGTTCTCCAAGAATTCTCAAAGATTATAGAAGGAGGCTCTGAGACTACATCCATAAACTCCTTTAAAATCCTTGGGTACAGCTCATCAAGCCCTGGAGATTTGAATTTGAATTTTGGTAAATAGATGTGCCATGCATTATTGGCAATGACAAACTTAAGTAATGCACATTACTTATGTTATTATGCATGATAGCATCCCAGCTGAAGCTATCAAGGTTCTAAAGAATTAACTTAAAAGCAGAACAGGGTGGAAGATTCACAGACCACATAGGACCAATGCATGTATTATGGCTGACACATGGCTCATCATCCAGATCAGAAAACCTAAGGAAAAGTGCTGTGGCAGCTACAAAATGTAACACATTTTATTACAGAATATTTTTTCTTGGACCCAAGCTTACTGAATAACATGCAATCAGGTTGCATTTGATGGAATGGGCGCTAGCCCATGAAAGTTTGTGCAAGACCTTTGTATCATAATTTTGGAATTTTGTGAGTTTGGGGATGGGTCGATGTGAGGTTTGGCTATTAAAAGTTACATGAGTCTACAAGGCATTCCTTTTATTTTATTTTTATTATTTTGATACTGCTACCCAACCCAATCTGGCCATATCAAATAGCTGATAAATTTGGCTAAACGTTGATATGTTATGACCTCTCTATTATTATTTTTAAAAAATCAACAACAGAAACAAATGAATATATATATATTGTCTCCCCACAAAAGTGGAAGGCCCCTTTTTGTGGAACAAATTAGTTTAGAGTATTAGTTTACTCTTGTGCCTTTCCTAGTGTGTGTGTGTTTTTGATCTTTAATTAAAATTATGCACACGCAGATACAGAAATCCCTGCTTGCTTGCTCAGAACGGAAAAGGGAAGTGGAGGGCGAGGAAGAAGTGATTGAGTGGGAGAAGCAAAAAAATACAACCCAGATACATTTAATCAAGCTTTGCCCAAAGGTGTGAATTGCAAGCAGCAGAATAGCAATGAATATACACGACTGAAAAAACAAGAGAGGTATGACAGCTGCTGTGGCAATTGTGGAGACAAAATATCAGACCCGAATCAGCCTTTCTGAAATAAAGTCTTCGTATGGAAGTCTTTAAAGTGCTAAAAGACTTCTTGTTGCTTTTGCTGTGATAGACTAACACAGCTACCCCTCAGGAAACTGTTATATGCAAATCAGACGATTTTCTCCATGCCACTGCAAACATCCCCAGAAAGATAATCTCTAGTGGTGTAGAGAAGCTTGTTCCACCCACAAGATGAGTCATCGCACATGAATAGCTCATCATACGAAGACTGAGGCCTGTAAACTGAAAATACAGCTCACCCTCACCCCACAAATCAAATGTTAACTTCAACCTTCCTCTGCTTTAGATTCCAGACCCTCCAAGTGTCCCTATTTTCCAGGGACAGTCCTGGATTTACAGAAACTGTCCCAGTTTCTGGTTTGACCCCAGAATGTCCCGCTTTTCCATAGGATGTCCCAATTTTCATTGGAGAAATGTTGGAAGGTATGCTAGGACATCCTTATTTTAATCGGAGAAATGTTGAAGGGGGTGGAGTTATGCGACCCCCAAGCCAAGGAGATAAGTAACTATACAACCTTTAGAACAGTGTTTCTCAACCAGTGTGCCTCCAGATGTTTTGGGACTACAACTCCCATCATCCCTAGCTAGCAAGACCAGTGGTCAGGAATGATGGGAGTTGTAGTCCCAAAACATCTGGAGGCACACTGGTTGAGAAACACTGCTTTAGAAGACATCAAAGGCAGCCCTGTATAGGGAAGTTTTTTAATGTTTGATGTTTTGTTGTGTTTTTATATATGTTGGAAGCTGCCCAGAGTGGCTGGGGCAACCCAGTCAGATGGGCGAGTGATAAATAGTAAAATGTTGTTGTTGTTGTTGTTGTTGAATAGGCCGTCCCTATTTTCATCAGAGAAATGTTGGAGTGTATGAGATTGCCTGGGTCATACACACTCCACTACAAAAACTACCTAATAGCATCCATGTAGAATGACTTCAAATGACCAAGTGGCAGCCATGTTGTTTTCACCAACAGTTAATAATCTAAGCTCATTGCCTTCAGCACCAATGCTAGTTTAAAGGATTGGTGAGTGGCCACCTGCAGGATGTATTAACTCACAATTATGTGTATTGGGGCACTTTGAAGAATGTTCTGGAAGAGACGGCGCCATCTTGTATCTAGAAGAATAACTAGATTCTATCTGGCCGTTTCCTCTCATGACTCTCATGACCTCTCATGTGCACCCTAAAGCCAATTGTTAATCACCTATATATAATATTGATAGCTAATTGTTTTTTAATGATTGCTTTAATTATTGCTTTCCCCAGCTATGTTTTAGCTGTAAGCCACCTTGAGTCCCTATCAGGGGAAAAGGCAGGGTATAAATAATAATAATAATAATAATAATAATAATAATAGTTGTTGTTGTTGTTGTTGTTGTTGTTGTAGGATAGAACAAATATTTTGGGGTAACTCAAGAAAACATGGTATATACTTGTTATTTTAAAGTGATGAGACCTTGTAAATGAGCACACATAATTGTAGTGGCCATTGAAAGGTGCATGTAAATAGTAAATGATTTTTGGCTCCAGTGAGATGACTTTCAGCTTGCTTTGGAAGATGCTGCAATCTCCAGGAAGGATCATTTCTATACCTTGAAGATTCGCCTGAATTCTACTTTGTCGGGATAAAGTAGACAAAGTAGATAAAAAAGAACTCAGCTAACTTCCTGTCCAATTCCAAGCCTCAGCATACTAGCAATTGACTACTCCTAAATGCTTTGAGACCATGGACCCAAAGCAGTGCCTTTGCCCATACCATCCTTCCCTTTTCTCTGATCATCTGATCATCTGATCATTTTTATTGTGTAATATTTTATTATGTTTTTGTATATGCTGGAAGCCACCCAAGTGCCTGGGGCAACCCAATCAGACAGGCACAGTAGTAGTAGTAGTAGTAGTAGTAGTAGTAGTAGTAGTAGTAGTAGTAGTAGTATTAGGCTGAAGCCTCTCTGTCTTCTCCTTCTTGGGGTGAAGCAGGTACTTGACAGTTACAGAGAGTTTTTTCAGCCCTAGGGAGGTTAACTTCACTGCTTTTATTTAGATGCCAGAGAAAGAAACTTTACATTCTCTCAGGTTTATACATTTCAGTTATTTAAAATCTTGCTGATGGACTTTTGTTCTAGCTGCTAATTTCTCTTATTATGTGGGTTTACTGCTTTTAGATGTTTATTGTGCAAACTGCTCTGGAGCCAAGCTTGGTGAAGGGCAGTATTAATTTTTTAAAAAATAAATAAAGCAGCAATGGCAGTAGTCACAGTTATCATTTGGAATCAGTTCAGGGCTATTATGTACCTGGGCGTCCTAATGGTGCTGCTACTAACTTTGTCAATAATACATGTACATGTTTACTCTGAAGTAAACCTCAATGAGTTCAATGGGACTTACTCCCAGTAATGGATTTTCTTCATCATTAAAATTTATTTCCAAACAACATAACATTTTAAAACATTTTTAAGAGATATACAAAACCATACAATTCATAAAATTATGCAACAGAGCTAAAAACGGAAATCCAGTGATACAGGTTGAAGTCTTGCGGATCAGGGAAATCTGTGCAAAAAGATGGCATCCTTAAAAGACATCCGAATAAAAGAATTGGTGATACAGAAAATGTGTTTTAGATTGCAACCTAACAAGTCATATACTGTGCCTCTGGGGGTCAATTCAGCTGTACCACAAACTTCATGATATTGGAGAATTTTTCAAGTTACATGTGTAACATCACTTAAGATGATGAGGTAATAAGGGAGATTATGTATAAAATTATATATGGTGTAGGAAAAGTGGGTAGGGAGCCCATTCTCTTATGATAAGACAAGAACTCAATGGCATCCAATGAAACCAAATGTTGGAACATTCAGAGCAGACCAAACAAAGTACTTCTTCACACAGTTTCATTTTCACAGAATTATAGAGTTGGGAGGAACTCTAAGGATCATCTAATCCAACCCCCTGCAATGCAGGAATATGCAGCTGTCCCATGCAGGGATCAAACCTATAACCTCGGTGTTATCAGTTCCACGCTCTAACCAACTGAGCTATCCAGGCAGTGCAGTGTTAAACTGTGGAATTTGCTCCCAGAAGATGCACACCCTCCAACATTTCTCTGCTGAAAATAGGGGCGTCCCATTCTAGGATGATAATTTTACTATTTATACCCCACACATCTTACTGAGTTGCCCCAGCCACTCTGGGCAGTTTCCAACACATATAAAAACATAATAAAACATTAAACTTTTTTTAAAAAACTAACTTCCCCATAAAAGGATTGCCTTCAGATGGCTCGGGGGTTGGATAATTCCATATCCTGCAACATTTCTCCAATGAAAATAGGGACATCCTAAGGAAAAGTGGGGCATTCTGGGATCAAATCTTGGGTGTCCCTGGAAAATAGGGTCACTTGGAGGATCTGCAAGATGCAGTGTTGGCCACTAACCTGAATGGCTTTAAAGGAGACTTAGAGGAATTCATACAGGATTTATTCGTATCAGTGGTTCCTAGCCCCAAAGGTGGTGTTCTGTCAAAGGTGGTGTTCTGTATGCCAATGACTACAAGTTGCTGGAAAGCACAGGTTGTACTTAGGTAGGCCTCGCTTACAGGCTTCTCACAGGGATCTGGTTGGCCACTATCAGAAGAGGATACTGGACTAGATAGGAATTGGGCCTGGATGCAGCAGGGCTCTTATTTATGTTCTTAATTGGAATACATACCACCACCACCACCCCATATAGACCATGCTGCATGTCATTGGCCTGCAAACTCAAAGTTCCAAAGCAAAAGAGGAAGAACTCCTGTATATGTTCTATTCTTGCATCTAGGACCTGGGCTAAACGGACAATGGTGGCCACTTTACACTGAAGTATCCCAGGGTGCCTTTGCATCTCAAGTTACAAAGGTCCAGGTAGTCTTAAGAATTTAGAAGGCTTCCCACTGGATAAGGTGCTGCATGTACACGGAGCTTGTGCAAGCGTTCAGTGCCAGGTTGCAAGCTGTGGCTGCCGGATTATGGGTTGTAACAGGTGCAGTAGAGAATATCTGGAAGCTCCCCAGAGCCATATCATTTGTTATATACTTTGCAATACAAAATAACACTATGAAAGAAAGTCACCTGGAATATTGCACTGTAACAGCAACTGGGGATAATTCAGCTGAAGCGGTGCAAGACACAGCAAGAGACAAAGATGTAGGAGTAGCATGACCATAGCTGCCAAGTTTTCCCTTTTCTCACGAGGAAGCCTATTCAGCATAAGGGAAAATCCCTTTAAAAAAGGGATAACTTGGCAGCTATGAGCATGACTAAACTTATTCTGATACAGAGTGTTATGAGGTGAGGGGTTTTTTTGGGGGGGGAAGGGGAGGTAGGTTATATGCCTGAGGCCCCCTTCCAATTCCTGGATCTAGCATAGATTCAATTGCTGGAACAGCCAAGCCAGCCTGGTAATGGCCCACTAAGTATGGGTCAATAAAGAAACAAAGGGCTCTGTGCCAGAGGACAAATGGGTCAGCTTCCTGCCTCAACTGTCTGTTAGTTATAGGTAGGTACCGTAGCTGTTTGGTCTGACGTAGTCAAAACAAAAATAAAAAAATTCCTTCCAGCAGCACCTTAGAGACCAACTAAGTTTGTCATAGGTATGAGCAGGGGTCCCCAAACTAAGGCCCGGGGGCCGGATACGGCCCAATCGCCTTCTAAATCCGGCCCGCGGACGGTCCGGGACATGTTTTTACATGCGAAGAATGTGTCCTTTTATTTAAAATGCATCTCTGGGTTATTTGTGGTGCCTGCCTGGTGTTTTTACATGAGTAGAATGTGTCCTTTTATTTAAAATGAATCTCTGGGTTATTTGTGGGGCATAGGAATTTGTTCATTTTTATTTTTTTTTCAAAATATAGTCCGGCCCCCCACAAGGTCTGAGGGACAGTGGAACGGCCCCCTGCTGAAAAAGTTTGCTGACCCCTGGGTATGAGCTTTCCTGTGCATGCACACGGCTAGAAAGACAAAAGGCAGGAGTGGAGAGCTGAGTTACATGACCCTGAAGCTAGAAGCAAAGCAACAAGCTAGAAAGAGCTGGAATCCAAGACTGTGCCTATGGGTGAAGTAAGGCCCTATTGGGGTGTTAATGCTGTGAACCCCTCCACCGTAGGCTCGGGTTGTATATATGTGTAAATCAACCATTTATCAACCACAGTCTCTGCTGTGCCTCATTCCAAGGGAACCCTGGGTAAAAACTCCTGGAACCCCTGGATTCTCTCACTGCTCGGAGATTGGGGTGGCGTGCAACAATACCAACCGGGCCAAGAGATCTTGCTTGTACCAATGCACCATTCCAAAAATAAAACAAGAGTGTTATACTGGGTGTCTGCATGGCTCACAAAATGTTATCTGCTTCTCCAAAGGCAAAACTTCTGCTTGTCCAAGGGCAAAACTGGGCTGTAAGGCACAAACCAGAGCAGTAATGTCTGGATGGTTATACCATAGTCTGGAATAGGGGATAAATGAGGAATAGCGGAAACCGTATTATCCAACAGATGTGCTGTGGGTCAGTGACTTGACCTAGGGAGACCTAGGTTCAAATTGCCACTCGGCCACAAAGTTTAGCCTTGGGCCAGTCACCGTCATTTGCCATACCTCCCTCACTGGACTGCTGAGGTGAGGACTGTTTGAAGACAGGTGGATGTAAAGTACCGTGTTTCTCATATTATAAGACACGTCTTATATTAATTTTTTCCTCAAAAAAAACACACCATGGCTTATTTTCAAGGGATGTCTTATTTTTTTAATAAAGTGCATCAAGCAAAAGCACCGGGGGGGGGGGAGCAATTGCATGCAATAAAATCTTGCACCAACCATGCATATTGTACTTTTGCACCAAGCAAAAGCACACTGGGAGGGGGGGGGTGTGGAGCAATTTCATGCAATTTAATCTTGCACCAACCATGCATAAATATTGTACTTTTGCACCAAGCAAAAGCACACTGGGGGGGAGCAATTGCATGCAATTAAAGCTTGCATTAAACATGCATAAAGTGAAAGGTTTCTGAGATCAAAAGCAGCAGACCAGAGCCCAAACAAGCATGATAAAAGCATGCTTTTCACAAACTTTTCCTGCATTGCATGCATACCGTGCAAGCTCAATGTTTTTAGCCCAACAAGAGTTCAGTGCACTTACAGAACAGGCTTTGAAGAGCTGCACCTCTTGCTGTGTCCCGCTGGGTCGGAGCTTCGCACAGCTTCAGTTGCAGTCCGAGGGCTTCAAGCACAGTGGGCTGAGGCTCCAGCCGGGTCCCAGGGCTTTGCCGTGGCTCCTGAGCTACGCGTCCAGCCGGGTCCCGGGGGTTAGCACGCGCCTTTGAGGCTCGCAGCCGGGTCCCAGGGGTTAGCACGTGTGCGCTGAAGCTCCAGCCGGGTCCCAGGGCTTTGCCGCGGCTCCCGGGGGTTAGCGCGCGCGCTCTGAGGCTCTTGCCAGGTCCCAGGGCTTCGCACAGGGGGCACCGAGGCTCCTGCTGGGTCCCGCGGCTTCGCCTCTCGCTTGGTCGGGGCTTTGCGATAGTGCTTATTTTCGGGGTATGTCTTATTTTTCACCAACCCTTTGAAATCCTGTCATGGCTTATTTTGGGGGGATGCCTTAAAATATGAGAAACACGGCAAATGTAACATGGAGCCATGATTCAAGCAGGCCTCCTAGCCCAGAAGCCCTTTCCCTTAATCCCAGATACTGTAGTTGGTTAGAGCATGGTGCTGAGAATGCCGTGGTTGCAGGTTTGATCCCCGTACTGGACAGCTGCATTGCAGGGGGTTGGACTAGATGATCCTCAGGGTCCCTTCCAACTCTACAGTTCTATGATTCTATGATTGGCCTGATGATGATTATGATGATGATGATGCAAGTCCTGCTTGTGGGTTTCCCATAGACACATGCCTTGCCATAGGGAGCTACAGGATGCTGGTCTACATGGGCCTCTAATCCAGCATGACTCTTTGCTACATCTTTATGTTCCCTTACATAGGAGCCAACTCTGATGGGCTGAGGTCCCTTCATGCGCCCCCAATAAAATATTTGAGGGGGCCACCCCCACAAAGTCAATGCCATAGAAGAATCAGATCCTCCAAAGTCGATATGGGAGAAGACTGCCATTCAAACGGTGTGCATACGCCACATCATGTGATCTGATTATGCAGGGGGACAGGGCTTACCTGCCCCCCCAAAATATGTTATTCAAGTTGGCACCCCTGTTCCCTTATGCTCATACATGTACACACATACACACACACACTGCAAGTTCCATATATTCCATTATTTATTTTTTAAAAAATGCCAGTTGCCCTGACCCAGGCCTAGGAGAAGAGGCACCAGCAATAAGCTGTAAAAGAGGCTTGGCTCAAACTCGATCTAGCTTCAGATTTTTAAGAGGGCAGGTCTGAGGTTTCTCCCACCCCCTCGCAACCCCCCCCCCCGCCCGTGCCGCCGTATCTGTGTGGGGCATTCAGTCAAGTTGCCGTAGTAGATCCTCCGAAGTTAAGAGGGGAGAAGACACACCCCCAACTGTTGTGCAGCCCCCCCCCCGCTGCTCCGGTTCCCCAAGGCAGGAGCCGTGTGGGTTGTCCGCCTCCGCCGAGCGTGGCCTGGGTCTCTGGCTCCCGCTGCGGAGTCAGGCGGCGACGGCAGGGGTTGCCCAGCTGTTCCAGTGCGGCAATGGTCCCTCCTCCCAGCTGCGCCTGCCTCATCTCCCCCCACCCAGCAGCCCGTCCCTCCCCTCCGCCGCTCCCGACGCTGCAGCCGCTGCCGCCACCTCCTCCTCGTCCCAACCCCCAGCCTCCCTCCCTCTCTCTCTCCCCATCTCCTCTCCTCTCTCTGTCCGGTTTCTCCCTTTCCCGCCGGCGGCGGCCCTGGCAGAGTAGGCACCGCAGGGCGGAGAGGGGCGAAAACCTCCATGTAACACCATGACAGGCATCGCCGCCGCCTCCTTCTTCTCCAATACCTGCCGCTTCGGGGGCTGCGGGCTGCCCTTCCCAACCCTGGCGGAGCTCATCGAGCACATCGAGGACAACCATATCGGTGGGTGAGCGAGAGGGTCGGGCTCCCCCCCCCGCAATACCCACCCCCGGCAGCCGCGTGGGCGTGGGGCGGGGGAGGGGGGCAGCGGCGGCGGCAAGAGAGACCCCCAACCACGCTAGAACGGCGGGTGGGCGGGAGCGGCTCGGAGTGCCGAGCGGGGAGGGAGGGAGGGGCGTCGGGTGCGTGGGGTGGGGGTGGGTGAAGAGTCTGTGGGACTGGCGGGCGAGGCTGCCGCCGGGGATGAATGGGAGGGCAGTGGCGGCGGGCACGAGGGTGGGTGTGTTGTGCGGGGAGGGGGGCGAGGAGGGGTGGCGGCCGCCGCCGCCGCCTTGGCGAGTTGGGTGCCTGAGGTACTCGGCCGCCGGGTGGCTGGCGAGGCGCGTGCAGCCCCGGGGCTGTTGCAGAGGCGCCGGAGTTTGCCTTGGCAGCCGCGGCGCGCCGAGAGACCCGGAGGGAGGTGGTGGTGGAGGAGGAGGACGAGTCCAGCACGCCGCCTGCTGCTTCCGCCCCGGCTCTGGCTGTCAGGGCTGTGTGGGGAGGGAGGGAGAAGCCGCCGCCGCTGCCGCCGGCGAGGCGGCCATTCGGCTTCCTCCTCCTCCCGCTGCAGCGGCGGCTGCGTCCTGTCAGCGCTGTTGCTAGGTGTGGAGGCGAGGAGGATGGCGCGCGCGCGGGGGCTGCTCGCTTTCTCGCCCTGCCTCTCTGGCGGGCCAACCCCGGGCCGGCCTCGCTCACTGCACCCGAGGCGCCTCGCGGCGGTGGCGGCGCGTCACGCAGGCAGGCAGGCAGGCAGGCCGGAGGGACGGACCAGGGCGTGCAGGGCCCCGGCAGCGGCGGGGAAGGGTTGGTGGTGGTGGAGGAGGTCAAGTGACTGCCGCAAGGGAAGGGACGAGGTCTCCGCCGGGGGGACTCGCCGGCTGGCGTGGTTGCGTCAAGGGGGCGCCGGGCGGGGAGGAGCCCCCGTCGCCCGGGCCGCCGGGCGGAGCCTCGCCTCTTTCCCCGGCTGTTTCCATTGGGAGCCGAGCTGGGCCTCTCCGCCAAGGACCTCTCCTGGAGATCGCGCGTGGCGCGGCGAGGTCAGCTTTGGGATCCGGGGCCGGCGTCACCTGTAGGATTCTGCTTCCCCTCCCTGCCTGGAGTGTCGAACAAGTGCTTTCAACAAGTCCCGCGGCAGCCGTGTCTCCCTGTGCCAAGGCTGGCTTTAGAAGGAAACAGGGAAGGATGCCCGCAGAAGGACTGGACGCTGACTAGGTGGAGCATGATAGGAAAACAAAATGCTCTTACCTTGCAGGGCGTTGGGGTCTGGGCTTTCTGTTTTGATTTCGTTTACCAGGCTATGTTTCACACGCGGCTTAAACATGATCAGTAGGAAATCTCACAGAGTGTCAGGAAGATGGGAGCCAAGAAGTAAATGCCAGCAGCAGGTGAATGAAACAAGAATGTGGAAGTATGCTTTCTTGCAAGAAGGCATAAGAGCCAAAACTCCAAGGGTCGACCCCCTAGTTGATGGGCATTGCCATTCACATGGCGTGCATGTGCCACATCATGTGATTGATTATGCTGGGTGGAGCTCACCTGGTCCGCCCAATATTTCTTTCAAGTTGGCAACCCTGCAAGAAGGTTGTATTCTTTATAAGCCTTGCAGGGAAGTAAGCGAAAGACGCAGGTGCTATTGCCTATAGCTTATTTGCATGCACTGGGTGATAGAAATTGACAGTTAATTTGAGGTGGGGTAAAAACAGACTGCTTAGGATACCTTTGTCCTGAAGATACATTAATCCAGACTGAATATCCAAACCACTTTAATTTTAAAAAATAAACTAAAAAGTGACACAAATGTAATGAAAAAGTGTTGGTGGTAAAAGAAAGAGCTGGAACTGTAAACCTAAAAGCCCTTGCCTTTCTTTGTGTGAATATTTTGATTGTCTGGACTGGGGTGGTTGAGTAAAAATGTAACTAAGTGGCACATCATGCTGTTCTGTAATGGAGAGGTGAACATGATGTTCTGTTTTATGACTCTTGGAAAGTCCTAACTTGGAGTGGGGGAGGGTGAAGTGAAATGTCTTTGGGAAGCCATTCGTTCCTGATTTTTAAAAGTACATGCGCGCTTTATAAAAAAAAACACCCTTTCTAAATGTGTCACTGGCATAAGCCTGCTGGAAAGCACAGGATACAAGCCAGGAGGGGCATTTCTCTAAGCCAGAATGCAATCATGGAGAAGCACTATTGATTTCAGAGGATTTTCCTCTATAAGCAGTTGGGAATGGCATAAGTTTAAGGCCTACAGCAATGTGTAACATTCCCAACACGGCTGTAGTAGTTATTACATGTTACATTTTGTTTCAGAGTTGGTGGTATTCACATGGTATCAGGAATCGGCACCATTTGACACTTGTTAAGGCCTATGACCTGGGGGGGGGGGTTGCTAGACACTGGTACCAACCCCCATCTCCTCCTGAAATTTCTACTGCTGCTTCTTGCCACCTCCACTGGTATTCTTTCACTCCCTCACCCTTTTCCAGTCCAGTCCTTTAATGCAGTGATTTGGTGCGCATCTCTGGGGCAGCATAGGAGTGGCCAATAATATAATGTGTTATATTGATGTATTGGTATTGTGAATCTGTCTGGCTGTTTATGATCCATTGTAAGGCTATATGTTTTACTATACAATAAAATTTGACTAAAAAATGGCCAGCAAGTTGAATCAGTGCCACTCATGTGATACCCAGTGAATACTCTTGCTTCCTGTATTACCAACATTTGGGTATGCTTATAATTATTTTCAGGCCATAAGCCCTTGAGAGAAAATCTGATTGCTTTGCTGTAGCAAAGTGAGAACTTCATCAAAGAAAGGATGTATCCCTCTCACATCTCAATGACCCTCAGTTGGAGAATTCATAATTCATCTAGCAATGAATTGTTGAGTTAGGAATGCAAGCACCTATCAGTTAGGGTTGACCTAGCCAAAATATATGTTTGCTTCGCCTACCAGATTAGCAGCAAGGAGGAGCTAACTTTATTCTGATTTCAACCTCTTGCATCTCCTGCATTGCTACCACGTTTTACTTTTGAGAAGTCATCTTCTTACACATTACAGCAGGCATAGGCAAACTCAGCCGTCCATATGTTTTTGGGACTACAACTCCCATCATCCCTAGCTAAGAGGACCAGTGGTCAGGGATGATGGGAGTTGTTGTCCCAAAACATCTGGAGGGCCGCGTTTGCCTATGCCTGCATTACTGGGTGCTGAAATCTCCGATTCAGTTTGATGGTTCTGTTTTAAATTCCTTCTCATTAAACACGACCACTCCTCTCATCATCATGGTATAATTCATCCGCTGCTCATAACTACAACCTTAGGCTGCAGTAAAAGTAGATTTAAGCTTCTCTCAGGATTATGTCAAAGGTTATCTTTCATCCAATGATAGAAAAAGAAAATTGAATAAATATTTAATATTAAAAAAGGTTATCTTCCATGATCAATCTTCATGCTTGTGCAAATTATGGCTTTGCTCAGTGCAACTTCGCATCATAATATTTGGGGAGCAAACATCTGTGCAGCATCAGGTTCTCCTCAACATATTGTAAGCTTAGCTCTGGTGCATCCTTGCTGATCAGACATGAGACTGAGAAAGAGTTCATATTAAGGCCTAACTAATGTGATGCTGGGGCGCAGGTGGCGCTGTGGGTTAAACCACAGAGCCTAGGGCTTGCCAATCAGAAGGTCAGCGGTTCGAATCCCCGCTCCCGTTGCTCGGTCCCAGCTCCTGCCAACCCAGCAGTTCGAAAGCACGTCTAAGTGCAAGTAGATAAATAGGTACCGCTACAGCGGGAAGGTAAACAGAGTTTCCGTGTGCTGCTCTGGTTTGCCAGAAGTGGCTTTGTCATGCTGGCCACATGATCTGGAAGCTGTACACCGGCTCCCTCGGCCAATAACGCGAGATGAGCGCCCCAGAGTCAGTCATGACTGGACCTAATGGTCAGGGGTCCCTTTACCTTTAATGTGATGCTATCACATCTCTTTTAAAAGTATCACTACCCATGAGGCACCTGAAAGTGATTTACATGCAGGGCATCACAACTATGATGCACAAAATTTTGCAGAACAGGAGTTGGGTGTGTGTACCAAATTTTGGTCTTACACAGGTTGCCCACTGATAATTTGAAAGACCAAAGTCTGCCCCTGCTGCCTGTCAACGGGCAGGGAGTTCCAGGGTATAGGAGTTGCCACACTAAAATATTGGCTCATTACAAATGTGGAACAAACATTATGTGGCACTTGTAAAAGTGCAGAATTCAGCAGCTAGGTTGCTCACCAGAGCAAGATGGTTTGACCGTATTACACCGATCCTAATCTGACTGCACTGGCTACCAGTAAGTTTCCGGGCCCAATTCAAACCACAATACGTCAAGGACCACCTCTTTCCATATGAACCTACCTGGACTCTGAGATCATCTTCAGAGGCTCTTCTTCGTGTGCTGCCTCCTCAAGAGGTCTGGAGGGTGGCAACACGAGAAAGGGCCTTCTCTGCAGTGGCTCCCCATCTGTGGAATGCTCTTCCCAGAGATGTTCACCTGGTGCCTTCATTATGGACCTTTTGGCGCCAAGCCAAACCAATCCTTTTTAACCAGGCCTTTGGTTGATTTGATAGACATCCTATGCCCTTTTAAAATGTGGTTCTTTTGGGGGGCAGGTGTTACTGGGTTGTTGTTTTTATTTTGATTATATATATTGTGGTTTTATATGTTGATTTGTTTTGTGAACCGCCCGGAGACCTCTGGGTATAGGGCAGTTTGTTTGTTTGTTTGTTTGTTTAATAAATGCCAATTCCTTGGATCACTATTGTTGAGTGAGCATATATGGGGTTAGTAAACTGGTCCCATGCAGTTAAGGGCTTTCTATAACAATGATAACACCTTGAATTTGGCCTGGCTATCACATTCCAGGAGATGTTTTCAACCATGGGAAGCCACATGATCTTAACAACAACAACAACAACAACAACAACAACAATTTATTACTTATACCCCACACATTTGGCTGGGCACTCCCAGCCACTCTGGGTGGCTCCCAGCAGAATATGAAAAACGTGATAAAACATCAAACATTAAAAACTTCCCTAAACAGGGCTGCCTTCAGGTAGTTGCTTATTTCTTTGACATCTGATGGGAAGGCATTCCACAGGGCAGGCGCCACTACCGAGAAGGCCCTCTGCCTGGTTCCCTGTAACCTCACTTCTTGCAGTGAGTGAACCTCCAGAAGGCCCTCGGCACTGGACCTCAAGTGTCCGGGCTGAACGATTGGGGTGGAGACGCTCCTTCAGGTATACTGGACCGAGGCCATTTAGGGCTTTAAAGGTCAGCGCCAACACTTTGAATTGTGCTCGGAAATGTATTGGGAGCAGTGTTGTATGGTCTCAGCGGCCACTCCCAGTCACTAGTCTTGCTGTTGCATTCTGGATTAGATGTAGTTTCCGGGTCACCTTCAACAGCAGCCTCACGTAGAACGCGTTGCAGTAGTCCAAGCATAACTGAACAGAGGATTTTGAGGAGTGATACTTTAGCAGGTGTGCAGGTGCAGAAGTTACCTAGAAGTAGAGAAGGCAGGCAAGAACTGGGCACATATTAAGTTTATTATGCATATAATTATAAATGAGCAGATGCTTTGGTTCTTGAAAGATCCTTGTCCTGTTTGTAGAGGAGTCGAAATGGCAAAAGTCCTTGTATTTCTAAAGTGCTCTCTAGAACCATAAAGAAGTGGGGATGTTTTCCTTGGGTGAAATGCAATGCAATAAAGGAAGAGAGAGAGAGAGAGAGAGAGAGAGAGAGAGAGAGAGAGAGAGAGAGCCAATTTCTCTGTTTTTCATCAAAATCACATGGAAAAGTTAATGTCTTCAAAAACCGGTGCAATGTATTACAGTGGAAGAAGGATCGCCACAGAAGGGAGAACTACAATACACATGGGGAGCCACATCAGGACTTGTGTCAATTTGTCCCATATTGGCAGCATGGTGCCTAAAAGCATCTTAAGTGATTTCATCCATTTGCTTCTTCAATTATTCATTCGCCAACTAATCAGAAAAACATGTAGTGCCTTACTCTGGAGGGATTTGATGCCTACTAAGGAAATCTACAACAGAGAATAGACTGCTGAAAGCAACTGAGGTCTCCCAATGCAACCCAAGTCCATAAAGCCCTGGTAACGTGTTGATCTGTATTCCTTGTAAGAGGCAGGTAGGGGGAAGGCACAGGGCTGAAAATAAAATGGCATACTTTGAATCCATAATTTCATTAGATTAGGTATACGCCAGTTATGACCCTTTGTTAAGGGCGAGTTGGCTCAATTGCATTATGCCATTGTAATGATAAATTGTGGGCGGAGGAGGGTTCTGCTTTGTATAGATAGAAAACGGCTCAACAAACTGAAGCTTGTCATCGTAGGAGAGCTAGGCTTGAGGATGGTCCATGCCAAATTTGGGGTAGAAAGGATAAGAAACGGCTTGTTTTGAATGCTTGGTGAGAAATGCTGGCATGGTGACAGGTGCTGTAAATTTTTATTCCATAGGCTTTGCTGGGGTGGTTTTCCTGGGATGATTTCTCCATTTGTTCAACATTTTGGGGGGATTGGTTTGTTGTGTTAGGTCAAGGGAAACATCTAGCACATGGGTAGGCAAACTAAGGCCCGGGGGGTGGATCCGGCCCAATTGCCTTCTAAATCCGGCCCGCGGACGGTTTGGGAATCAGCGTGTTTTTATATGAGTAGAATGTGTGCTTTTATTTAAAATGCATTTCTGGGTTATTTGTGGGGCCTGCCTGGTGTTTTTACATGAGTAGAATGTGTGCTTTTATTTAAAATGCATCTCTGGGTTATTTGTGGGGCCTGCCTGGTGTTTTTACATGAGTAGAATGTGTGCATCTCAGGGTTATTTGTGGGGCCTAGGAATTCATTCATATTTTTTTTCAAAATATAGTCCGGCCCCCCACAAGGTCTGAGGGACAGTGGACCGGCCCCCTGCTGAAAAAGTTTGCTGACCCCTGATCTAGCAAGTGCTTTTGTTGATTTTATTTAAAATGCACTCTTGTGGCCTGTGTTAGTCATAAGGGTGCTTCTGCACATGCTCAAGGCACATGTGATGATGTTAAGTTGTGGGCAGGTTTGGACAGACTGTTGGGTGAAGTGAGAGTGATAAAAGAGAGAGATGAATGTGTAGATACATACATATTTCTTAATTATAGGGTCACAGCTGCAGTCCTGTTGTTAAACGTGAGTCAGCTGAATCACATTCCACAAGTCTAATGAGAAATCGGGTGGGCAGTAAGTTCTACACCTTATAGCAGGGGTCCTCAACCTTTCTGAGGCAGTGGGCACTTTGGGGATTTTGGGGAACTGCTGACATGGTGTGTGTGTGTGTGTGTGTGTGTGTGTGTGTGTGTGTGTGTAGCATAATAGAAAATGTTCACCACTTCTAAAAAGACGCAGGATCACCACATTGTGCAGGTGTGTCCCACTCCCCAATCAGCCCCTTCATCAATGCATAGGTAAGGCAGCTACACCTGTCATTGCCATGTTTGTTAACAGAGAGGAGCTCGGTGCACTTCTGTATTCAGAATGGAAGGTGGGTACCGGTATCTGCTCCTTGCATCTAATGAAACATGGCCATGCTTAAGGGGACATGCTCAGTGTTGGACAGGCTGAGACAGTGGAAACAGCAACTGAGCAAGAAGAGGAAACAGTCCCTTGAGCATTTTGGATTCATGAGGGGATACTGTATTTCCTTTCACTTTTCATGAGCTAAATAGGAGGTACTGGCAAGTGAACTAGTGCTTGTGGGCACCATGTTGGCGAACCCCGGCTTGAAGTTTGGAGATGACTTATTGTGTTATTTTGAGGCAATGTTCACCCTGATATATTACTGATTTAATTTCACATTCCACTTAAAACATTAACCCATGGTGGAGATACACACACACATACACACACACGCGAAATCAATCCATAATAGTACTCTTTTAATCATGTTGTGTAACTTAACCTGAAAATATTTGTGAGAGTGATTTTGTTGTTTCTTTTTTGAACCTGCGTGAATAATACAAATATTGTTTGACGATCTAAGCAATTAATCAGTCTTAACAAGAGGCTAGTTCAGGTGTGGAAAATCATATAGATGAATGATTCTTTTCGTATATAAACCCTTCGCAGGTTGGGACCAGTTTTCTAGAAATATTGCCTTACGTATATTTGCCCACTGAGATCAGCAGAACCAGAACTTCTACATGTGGCGCATGATGGTTGGTTTGCACTTGTAAGAAATCTTTTTTTGCATGGTAACACCTACACTGTGGAACTCCCTGCCCATTGACATTGAGCAGGTACCTTTGCTGTACTGTTTTTTGGTTGTTTCATGTGAAACACTTGGATTATTATTATTATTATTTACAATTAAGTGGTATGCAAATTCTGTTAAATAAATAATCACTTGTCCTATTGGCATGTTTATGTTGGCTCAATTCCTATCGATACCAATAGCAGATACGTTGCAGTCATTGTGCACAGAGATAAATTCCTCTAGATGGTTTTCTTCGGAAGAGTTCCAGGCAGAATGAACATCTTTGTTTCATAATGACAGGGGTCCCATTTGCAGCCAGGAGATAACTATGTACAGTGGTACTTCGCAAGTCTAATGCCCTGCAAGATGAATTTTTCGCAAGACTAATGCGTCTTGCGATCTGATGGTGACTCGCAAGACGAATTCGTTTTGTGAAAAATTCATCTTGCGAATTGCGGTTTCCCATAGGAATGCATTTAAATTTAATTAATGTGTTCCTATGGGCAAGAAAAGAAATTTCAGTGCATTCCTATGGGAAACCGCGATTCGCAAGACGAATTTTTCGCAAAACGAATTTAAATTCGTCTTGCGAGGGACCACTGTACATTACAAACCAAACTTAAGGAAAATAGTTTGAGATACAGTATAGTCTTTCTCTCTTAATGATTTCTGCAGGGCAAGTACAGTACACCTTTCTATCCCCACCCCCTTGGTTTTTTTGTCTTTTCATTCTAGATCCGCTTTAAAAAGAAATGCATTTGATTGCATTTACCCTTTTATATTGCTTGCAACAGTGATCCCTCTGCTATTTTAGCTAAAGCAAAATGTCACTTTGCAAAATTTTAGTTCGAATAAATACAGTTGTTGGCTCTTTCCAATACTGTAAATAGTATTGTTGCTATTTTGATTACACACAGTAGAGGGCAGTGCTATGCATGATCCACACACTCCATGTATAGTATTTTCTGATGCATTGATACTATGTGCTAAATTTGCAGGAGCAGGTTTCCAGTCTTTGCTAACTTAATCCTTCTGAATCTTGATCAGACCAAAACAACCACCACCAATTCCTGGAACTTGTCTCTCATCTCCATTAACATCTCTGACCTTTTGCCAACAACTCTTTTCTGTTCTCTATCGTCAGAATGTATTGTGCTTTCCTATGAAACACGGCAATCCTTTTTTCTTCTCACAATTGCCATACTAGAAATATTATTTCAGCTTTAGATAGACCTTGAGCGGTAAGCATTCTGTTTTGCAAAGGAGGTTACTTCAGCTTCAGCCCGATAAATATTTGCATGGGAGAAAGCCGTCTTGAAAACGATGGTACATGCTTTTTAATAGAAATGTGTAGGATTACACTGTTAAAAGTCCATACAGCTGTCATTACAACTATGTTATAATTAGTTTTAGTTTACCTTTTCAAGAGCCTGTGGGCAGAAAATGTGTTTAACTTAAGTTGTTTTGTAGCTCCACCTCTTCTGTGGCTGCCAGACTTTCAGGGCAGTTAATTCTGCAAGTAGCACAATAATATAAAGGTGTATTTTAAAAGCATAATATCTTTGTTCTCTTTTTCACTTTCCCACATTCCCACTTGTCCTCCCACCGCAAATAACAAGAATATTTGTTATTTCCCTCTGCACAAAATACTTCGGAAAGCTACTGCAATTTTGCACAAGACCTTTCCAAGGGCTCACAGGTAGATGTTCCTGCTATCTTGCTTTCCGTTCCACATATGTATTTGGTCTCCTTTCTCTACCCCGGCTTTCCCAGTAGGTATGAGGCCACTGCTTGCAATTCATACTAGAGCATTGTAGGGTGGTGCTGTGGTCTAAACCACTGAGCCTCTTGGGCTTGCTGATCGGAAGGTTGGTGGTTCGAATCCCTGCAACGGTTTGAGCTCCCGTTGCTCTGTCCCAGCTCTTGCCAACCTAGCAGTTTGAAAGCATACCAGTGCAAGTAGATCAATAGGTACTGCTGCGGCGGGAAGGTAAATGGTGTTTCCATGCGCTCTGGTTTCCATCATGATGTCCCGTTGCACCAGAAGTGGTTTAGTCATGCTGGCCACATGCCCCGGAAAGCTGTCTGTGGGCTAACACCAGCTCCCTCAGCCTGAAAGCGAGATAAGCACCGCGACCCCATAGTTGTCTTTGACTGGATTTAACTGTCCAGGGGTCCTTTACTTTTACCTTTACTAGAGCATGCATGTAGCTGGGGGTACAGGGGAGACAGATTCCCCCCCCCATCAAGTAAAGAAATAAAAATACTTAACTGACAGAGAACTTGATCCCCCATAAAGCCCCCCCCCCCGGCTGCATCCATGTACTAGACTTGATGTATCTCCATTGATTCTACGGTTTCTTCTTCTTCTTCTTCTTCTTCTTCTTCTTCTTCTTCTTCTTCTTCTTCTTCTTCTTCTTCTTCTTCTTCTTCTTCTTCTTCTTCTCCTCCTCCTCCTCCTTCTTCTCCTTCTCCTCCTTCTCCTCCTTCTCCTCCTCCTTCTCCTTCTCCTTCTCCTTCTCCTTCTCCTTCTCCTTCTCCTTCTTCTTCTTCTTCTTCTTCTGTCCTTTCAATGTCGGGATGAGGTTATTAGGATTTCTCAAAAGTTTAGGGAATTGCACATGCCTGAATGTTTTAGACTTTGTGTGCTTGCCTCTCCCAACCTAGAATTCTTATTGCAGAGTTGGAGAGGGCATTGTTGCCCATCTGGTCCTACAACATCCCCAACAGATGGTCATCAGATCTTTGCTTAGAGGTATCCAGCAAGGGAGAGCTCACCTCCCCTTGCTCAATTCAGTGCTTTTTTTTTCTAGAAAAATAGGTGCCGGTACTCACCATGAAGTTGTTACAGTAAGTGCCACACTTTTTAACAGCAACAAAAAGAGGTGTCGGTACTATGTACCCTTGCATACACTCTGGGGGGAAAAAGCACTGACCATCTTCATTTTGCTTCCCTGAACCTGTTGCCATTTGATTGCATTCTTGGTTTTTCGTAGAACCATAGAATTGTAGAGTTGCATTGTTAGATTTTTACAGTACTTACGTGTGGTACCTGGAACTGCTCCAAAAGTGGCCTGACTAGTGTTAGAGATTTGCTGATTTAATCTCATGGCTTTGTGGCTGCTCTACCCGTCTGCGCAACACTTCATCCATCCTCCGTCTGCTGCACATAATAATACTGTTTCCTCATGACTTCTGCATTTCTACCCTGATGTTATTGGGCCTGCACAAATCAGGGGTCATAACCTCACTCTTCCCTTTAAGTGAATCCAGTGTTAGCCCACACGTTTTGGAAGACCCTAAGTCCCAATACCAAGATGTGTTTCATAAATATTAGTTTACCTTCTCCTTCTACACTGCTTGGTTTGTTCCCTGCATTTGGCTCTTATGAAACTCCCAGATACACTTGTTTTTCACTCCGGGTCTAGCAAAAATTCTTTTCGATTGCTATTAGGAAGCAAAATAAATTAAAAAATTAAAAAAATGTCCAGTAGCACCTTAGAGACCAGCTAAGTTTGTTTTGGGTACAGTGGTGCCTCGGTTTAAGTACACAATTGGTTCCGGAAGTCTGTACTTAACCTGAAGCGTACTAAACCTGAAGCAAACTTTCCCATTGAAAGTAATGGAAAGTGGATTAATTCCATTCCAGACAGTCCGCAGAGTACTTAAACTGAAGCGTACTTAATCTGAAGCGAACTTTCCCATTGAAAGTAATGGAAAGTGGATTAATCCGTTCCAGACGGGTCCGCAGAGTACTTAAACTGAAAGTACTCAAACCGAAGCGTACATAAACCGAGGTATGACTGTATAAGCCAGGGGTCCCCAAACTATGGCCCGCAGGCCAGATGCAGCCCTATTGGCCTCCCAATCCGGCCGCGGCGCCCCCCGCAGCCTGCTGCTGCCGCTCGGTCTTACGCCGCGCTTCCAGATCGGAAAAAGCACCGAAAATCGTTTGTGTGCATGCGTATGGGCCTCTCCCGACCCAGAAGAGGTCATTTCCGGTGCACTTCCGGGTCGGGGGGAGGCCCATACGCATGTGCACAAACGATTTTCGGCAATTTTTCCGACCTGGAAGCGCGCCACCGTGCCAGTAAGTGTGTGTGCGCATGCGCACGGGCGCGCACTCCCCTGCCCTCCGGCCCAAAGCCGAGTAAGTCTGGGGACCCCTGGTATAAGCTTTCGTGTGCATGCATACTTCTTCAGATACACTGAAACAGAAGTCACCAGACCCTTATATATAGTGGGAGGCAAGGTGCTTTTTCCTATAGGACTAATTGCAGTCACAGTCGTCAACAGGTTTACCATACCCATTGAGTCAATCATCCATCTCCTACTACCCTTGTAAGAAAATCCCCACCCCACCCTCCCACTATATATAAGGGGCTTGTGACTTCTGTTTCAGTGTTTCTGAAGAAGTGTGCATGCACGTGAAAGCTTATTATCAGAACAAACTTAGCTGGTCTCTAAGGTGCTACTGGACAATTTCTTATTTTTTTAATTTATTTTGACTGCGTCAGACCAACACGGCTACCTACCTGTATTAGGAAGCAGTTCTTCAGACTAGTCTCCCCGACCCTGCCTGCTTTGCATCTGTGTCTTGTAATGTTGTATAATGGGACGTGGGTGGCGCTGTGGTCTAAACCACTGAGCCTCTTGAGCTTGCCGATCAGAAGGTCAGTGGTTCAAATCCCTGGGACGAAGTGAGCTCCCATTGCTCATCCCAGCTTCTGCCAACCTAGCAGTTCGAAAGCATGCCAGTGCAAGTAGATAAAAAGGTATCGCTATGGTGGGAAGGTAAACGGCGTTTCTGTGCGCTCTGGTTTCCGTCACGGTGTCCTGTTGTGCCAGAAGCGGTTTAGTCATGCTGGCCACATGACCCGGAAAAACTGTCTGTGGACAAACGTCGGCTCCCTGGGCCTGAAAGCAAGATGAGTGCCACAACCCCAAAGTCGCCTTTGACTAGACTTAACCATCCAGGGGTCCTTTACCTTTTAACCATTATAATGCCTGTCCTCTTCCTGTAACCCTTTGCTGTTACAAAATGTGACTTCAGAGATTCAGATATATTCTTAACTCGTATGCCTTTTGCCATAATGATGCAGGCATGCCCATTTTTACACATTCTTGACTGTCTAAATGATGTTTCCTCTGAATATCAGCTCAGAAGTCATAATATTTCCTTTTGCTGTAGAAATGTAGGCTTCCCACACTCTCTGTTTAGCCACTGTAGATGTGGTAAGAGAGGCGTAGGAGCAGGAAACCACATCTGAATTGCTACATTTGGCAGGTCTCTGTGGGGCACTCTGTTGCCAGAAACATCACTGCTTCTTCCTGCTATCACTATAATAGGTTAGAGGGATTTAAAAACAGGATTAAACTTTCTCAAGCAAGAGTTTGAATAAGTACATTAAGATCAATGTTGATGGGGTTTTTCCCCTCCTCCTCTAATCTTTGGGAATTTCCATAGATTTCCTTACTAAACTGAGAAACGACCTTGTTTCATTGTTGTTGAATAATCTTTCACTTTTAGGATTTATTGCTAATTGTTCAGATTTTAGTGGAATCTCTTTTCTACTTTTTAATTGGACCTGCCTGCCAGATACTTCCTTTAATGGTTGCCTCATATGTTAGTTAGCTTCACCGTCTTAGTTCCTGTTTATATTTGATTTATGTTCTAAACGTGAGTGCCATATTCTGTGAGAATGGCCATTATTCTCTCCATTCATATTTTGATCTAGAGAGTAATCTGAGGGCACTCAGTGCTCTTTTCTCAGTGAAGTTAAGCAGAGCTCAGCTGGATGGTAGAACTTCTAGGAGTCCCATTTAAGCATGGCTGCCAAGTACCCCGTTTTCCCTGGGATACCCCCATATTTTCTTACCGTTTCCCCGCAGGTGTCCCAAATGGCAAAAAACCCTGTATTCCCCTGGATTACGGAGGTCCTGCCGGCGGCCATGTTCTTCTGGTGCTGCGCCAGCACCGGCAGTCACTTCTACGCACTTCCGGACATGGGTAGAAGCGACTTCCGATGCCGCTGTGCCCATTTCCAAAATGTTTGCAGTGCCGCGGCAGCACCGGAAGTCACTTCTACGCACTTCCGGACATGGGTAGAAGTGACTTCCGATGCCACTGTGCCCATTTCCAAAATGTCCGCAGTGCCAGAAGTCGCTTCTATGCATGTCCGGAACTTGGCACCTATGCATTTAAGCCCTTCTTGGCTTTCTGAAAAAAGAGGCTAATACAACTGAAATATATATAAGTGCTTGAAATAATAGCTGTTTTGGAGTGCTTCTTACAGAATGCTGAAACAGCAGTTTAAAACAGACAGCCACTTGATGAGCGGTAATAATTTCAGCCTTGGATAACTGAACCTTCATTGACTGATACACAATTTATTTCATGGCTGAATTGTGTGCTTTAAGTATATGGTGAAAACTCTTTATGTAAGATTGCAAACTCAGCATGTTAAGGAGCAATTCTGATTTTGTAAACATGTAATAAAATATATAGTAAATATAATAACATGCAATGCACGCACATGCGAATCTGTTTGAACAGCATCGTTCAGTTATTGACATTGTAATTCACCACAGGTGAAACCTAACGGTTCATTGAGCTTGTTGACTTCTTTCAATCTGTTTCACTTCTCCTTTGAAAACTGCCTAGTATCATATGCCTACCGCTTAAACAATAAGCAGAATGTTTTAAAAATAGAAACAGGACAGGTTTAAAATAGACTCATCTTTACAACCAGTAATATTTTTTTTGTGGGGAGCAGTCTGATGCCTGAAATTGAACATTTAGCATGTTTAACGTATATATTTTCCTCACAGTATAAATATCTCAAAAATCTTTTCCAGTAACCCAAAGCAGCTGAATATAAGAAGCTACTTTGTACAGCCAGACCATTGGTCCTAGCTCACTAAAGTCTACACTAACAGCAGAGCTTGTGCAATGTTTCAGAGAGAAATCTTTCCCAGCCATACCTGAGATGTTGTGGTTTGAAGCTATGGACTTTTCCACTGACCTGTGGCTTCCCCCGCTCCATTTATTTTGATTAACTGGGGGAACCATCTTTAAGAATTTATATTGGCACTGAGCTGAATGTTCTCATATTGGAACTTATGGCTCACATTTTGGGTGGGTGGGTGAAATGGAGGACAACCCCCCAGGAAATTTTGGAAGGATTAAGTCAACGTAAGGGGGGTGGGGTGGGAACACTTATGGTCCACCTCTGAAACTCCTCCTTGTAGCTGCACCTGGTGGTCCATGTTTTTTCTTCTTCCCAGAGCCCTTGGGTACAACAGTATGCGTTAATGGAACATTCCTCTGGTTGGGATTTCTGAGGGGAAAATGTCAGCCCCCAGAAGCCCCCTGTGGAGAAATGCTACTGTGTTTAGCAGTAGCTGTTTGACCACAGGTTATTTCTGAAAAGTGGAGAAGATGAACAATGGCTTTTCATATTTGTAGGTGGGGCCTGGCTCAGGTTTGGATCGGTTTGGGAAGCAACAGGCTCTGAATGGCTGTTGGCTGTCATTTGGGAAAGTCAGTTGACGTCCAGTGTGATGTGGGGCAAAGAGTTGAGGAAACTGAGGTAAAAGTGGGCAGCTGAGGCCTGAATATGAAGTTATCCATTCCCAGTGTGTCAACAAGGCTTCGCACATGAAAAATTAGAAGAAGGGAGCTGGTGGCTGAGATATGCCTTGGGTAAAGGTCTTATTTTTCATCCGGAACTTACCGGAACTCAGTTCCTGCACCTCTTTGCCACCCAAGAGAATGAGGGAGATGTTCATGGTGAATTCTGGCACCTCTTTTTGTAGAAAAATAGCACTGAACCTTACACAAGCAACTTTTTAAAAATCGGCTAAACTGCCCCATGAGCCAAAAAGTATAACCAAAGGAGCTCAGTGGGTTCAGAGGCAGATTGTCCCCAGTAGCTGGACTTGGTTGTGAGTGAACTTGGCTGGTGTAAAACTTTAGGGAATTTGGCCTCCTGTAAAAGCTGTTTAGAGGCTGCTGTTGGCAACTGTGCCTCAAATCAGCAAATAATTTATTTTCTGAGAGTTAAGAATGAGTTTGTTCCTTTTTTTTGGCCATAGAGGCGAAATCTATTTAATTTTGTACGTCACTTGTTGAAGAACTGTTCCCTGCCTTTGGAATGATGCTTCACTTAGGTAGCTTCTTGGAAAATATTCTGTGACACAATTTCTCATCCTGCAGAAATTTCGGTTTTCTTTCCGAGCTGAACCTCAGCAGTGAAGTCTGGCAGCTGCTCCTATTCAGCGATTGGGAAACGAAATACTTTAAACTGCCAAAATATGTCGGCAGGTGAGGTGAGCCATAATATTTAGCTTTCTGGCTCGTTTGTTTGTTTGTTTATAAAACTACTTTATAAGCTAAGGCAAACAATTTAACAAAGGTTAGCTACTTTTAAGCCCCCCTTCCACAGTGTCCGTGGAAGGAGTTAAGCACAAATTTACCTCATTTTGGGTCTCTGGACCGCGATAAAGCTGTGTGTGCGTGTGTGAATTTACCTCCGTTAATGGAAAAATGTGATTCCATATTGGTGGCTCCTAGTGCTAATTGCTCTTCTCCTGCCATAAGCCACACATCCCACACTTCAGGATTGTGTTACTTTTTGTGTATATGTGCATCTTAGTGGGCTTCAATTATACAACAAGCGTAACCGGCTGCTATAATTAATCACTAATTTATAAACATATAACGCAAAATAACTTCAGTCACTAATATATAAACATATAACGCAGAATAACTCAAACAACACAACCATAAACGTCATATCACTCATGATTCAATCCAACATCAGTTCAATGTATTCAGTCATATGCTGTAGTTCATATTGGGTATCCATATGACATATAAATTGGTTCAAATGTACTTCCAAATGGATGTGTAATACTTGAGATTTTTTTTCAACAACAACAACAACAAATCCGTTTATTGTGAGGACCATAACTGCCAAGTTTTCCCTTTTCTCGCGAGGAAGCCTATTCAGCATAAGGGAAAATCCCTGTAAAAAAGGGATAACTTGGCAGCTATGGTGAGGACCATGCCTGTACACAAATAACAACACAACAATAATTAAAAATATTAAATGATTAAGAAAAATAATTAAAAATATTAAAATTCATTGCATGCTATCCCAACAAAACCTTCATCCCACAAAACAGGGAGAGAAGGAAGACAAGCAACGAGTTAAACAGATGATGAAGGGGTCTTTACATTGTCATCCATAAATCTTTCCCTGGCTTTCATGGCCTTCATCACAAAAACCGCTACCACATGGGTAATACGTGGGTTTGCATCAACTAACAAAAATTTTACTCTATCTTCAGGATTGATTATAGAGTTGGGTATAATTTGCAGCATTGCATCTCTAAAGCCCGAGTAAATGGGGCAGTAGAGGAGGTAATGGGTAAGATCCTCTTTAATTTTCATAAGGCAAGGGCATAAACGATGTTCTACTGGGGTTTTTGTGAATCTACCGGTCAGATATGCAGTTGGCAATGTTTGGAACCGCGCCATAGTAAAAGCTCTCCGAAGGGTGGGATCAGTGATCTCCACCAAGTAGTTGGCACAGATTCTGACTGCTTTTACTCGGGGAAACCAGTAGGAAAACCCAGAGTTTTTTATCTTCGTGGTGTCCAAAAAGGCGTCTTTTTCAAAAATCCATTCCCGAACTTTATCAGGGCTCCACAGTTTGAGAGTATTAAACTCAGGTAGATTGTATCTGGATAGAATATCTAATAGGTTTTGACGCCAAGTAGTATTATGTTGTAAAGATACAAAGGCTTGCTTAGCCAATAAGGTGTTTGAGGCATCTGCGAGGTTGGTGAAAAAACGCAGAAATCTTAAGTGGGCCCTGGCAGACACAGAAGGTAATCCTACTTCCACTCTTAGGAAAGCTGCCGGAGATTTTTTTTCACCGCTACCCCCCTACACATTTCTTGATGGATCTATTAGACCTGGTTCTATCTAATAACTATTTCAGATTTGGATCCAAAGTCTTTGTACAAAAACAAGGAGTTGCGAAACGAGGTCGTCAATGTACCGCCCGTAATACAGCACGTGTTCACCAAACGGAGTGAATACATTGAACTGATGTTAGATTGAATCACGAGTGATATGACGTTTATGGTTGTGTTGTTTGAGTTATTCTGCGTTATATGTTTATAAATTAGTGGTTGAAGTTATTTTGCGTTATATGTTTATAAATTAGTGATTAATTATAGCAGCCGGTTACGCTTGTTGTATAATGGATACTTGCTACTCGTAACCTAGGTCTGTGTCACAAAAAGCGACACCGGAAGTTACGTCGGTGCAACTTCCGGTGTCACACGGCTGCCGGTCCCGGATTCTGCAGTCCGGGACTTGGAAGGTAAGAATGTAGTACAACACTATATTCTCTTTGATTAGCTAGCCAGCCTATGGGCTGAGTCCCACCTATGCAGTCACACTGAATCGCTGTCTCAAGGTTGCTATACTGTTGGTACTCAAACAACTTGGAACCCAAACACTGCAAACCCGGAAGTAAGTGTTCCGGTTTGCAAACGTTTTTTGGAAGCTGAGCGTGCCATGCTTCCGATTTGAGCGCCACACTTCCGTTTTGAGTGTTACGCTGAGGTCTGTCTGTTTTTGCTATTTATTTTGCGTTTTGTTTTTTGCAGCTCTTTTTTGTTTTGTTTTTTTGTGACTGTGTGGAACCCAGTTCAGCTACTGATTGATTATGTGACTGCAGTACATTATTGCTTTCATTTTATGGGCCAATCGTCTCGTTAGATAGTACAATTCATGTTAAATTGCTGTTTTAGGGGTTGTTTTTAAAAGTCTGGAACGGATTAATCCATTTTGCATTACTTTCTATGGGAAAGCGTGCCTTGGTTTTGGAACGTTTTGGTTTTGAAACCTACTTCCAGAACGGATTAAGTTTGAGAACCAAAGCACCACTGTAGTTGGAAATGGTCCTTGAAACCTTCATGGCAGCACTTCAGGCCTCAACATGTAAACTTATTTCGATTCAGTGAGGAGTTGCTTGTCTTTTGTTTGTTACTTTCTTTAAAAGGTGATTTGGGTGGAGCAGCATTTCCCTTGGTTGAACGCCGAAAAGTTTTAGAAGGCTCATATGGCTTGGTGCCTTGAATTTCATTCAGTTGCTCCTGGAGCTGTGCCCAGAGTGGCGCTGCGCACACCAGAGTTGGAATGAATTAGGGCTACAGTCCCATTGACGTTGTACTTGCATCAGATAGCTTGGCAACACAAAGGAAGGGATTGGAGTTATATTACGTAGACGGAACCCATTTTGCATGCCGGTTAACCAAACAAGCATGAATACGACACGTGGAAGAGGCGCTTGAAGAGTTTTTGGAAGTTTCCTGTAGGCTAGTACAGCAGGCTGCAAAGCTTCAGGGGCCTTCCTAGGACAAACTTTGGTTACAGCTTCTGATTAATTGGGAGAGAGCTAAACCATGAGCATGGGTTCAGATTACACACTAACCTGGGGGAGGGGGTGAATCCTTCTCCCCTGCAAACCAGGTTTGGCAGGCGGTTTGGCAGGCAGAAAGTCATATATTAGATGTAGGACAGATGGGCATGGATTGGACGAAATGACATTGTGAGCCAAATGGGGAGGTTCCGCCACACTCCTGCACTATGCCAAGCCATGGCTTCGTTTAGCATGATTCGTAGCTGCCAAGTTTTCCCTTTTCTCGCGAGGAAGCCTATTCAGCACAAGGGGAAATCCCTTTAAAAAGGGGATAACTTGGCAGCTATGGCATGATTTAGAAGGAAAATGACTGGAAATGAGCTAAGTGCACACAATCTCCTTCTTGGGAGCCTGCACACGAGTATGTTCATGCTAAGCCATGGTTTGGCTTAGTGCACATGTACACACAAAATGACGTTCTCAAGGTAATATGCAACATGACTGAGGACTACCTGGTCTTGTAGGACAAATTCTAGAAAGAGCCAAGATTTGAGCTAGTGTGCTGTGCAAACTGGGACTAGAGGCGAAGCACTCGCCTCACTAACCATGAGCTGTAGCCAAAGTTTGTTTTACTCTTGAGTAACTGAATGCTTAAAGAGGAAGAAGGCTTTCTGGTGGACGGCAGAGGCGCAGCAGGCAACTGAGCATCTCATGGAGCTGTTTGTGTCCGAAGCTCTCCTAGCACCCCCAAACCCCCACTAACCTTGGCTTAGCTGTGCGTAGCTGTCATGGACTGGTTGGACGCACAGGAATGGTGGGAGGAACCAGTTGGGGAACCACCAAGAAGATTAAGAGCCCAGGGATTGTTGGTCAGACAATGATGAGTGGTCAGAAGGAGAAGACTGGGAAGAGGAGGTGGTGGAAGGTGAGGAGGTAACAGGGCTTAGTGAGCTGGGAGAGTCAGTGGCAGAGAGAAGCCCAGAATCAGAGGCAGAAACTGAAGCAGAAGAGTGGGAGGCAGGGGCCACGAGGCAGAGAAGAGTCAGGCTGGTGAAGAGTCGTGGGTATCTCCCCCTCCTGCTGTGACAAGCTCCCTTTCCCCGCTTCTCTCCCAGAACTAGAAGAAGGGTGGAGGAGAGGTTGGCTGCATCACAGGCACAGTCTCTGATTGCTTGGGGGAAAGCCCAGGAGAGGAGGGAACATGGACAACTGTGGGAAGGCGGGAGCTTTCCGTCTTGGCAACTAATTCATAGGGCAAGGCTTACTGGGGGATAGCAGCTGTGATCATTAGGCCTGACACTAAGCCAAGTCTGTGAATATCATGTTTTGCTAATAAAGAGTTAACTCCAACTTGGAACAGTGTGAATTACTGCCATCTGGCTCTTTGACAATAGCAATCGAAAAGGCCAGCGGGGAGCAAAGTGGCTGCAAGCACCTTTCTGGGAGTTGGCATATCCAAAAGTTATTTCTAAGCTATAGTTTGACTTACCATGTTGTGCGAACCAACTTGTTATTAAAAGTAGAGTAAATTCAGAACTTTATTAACAAAGTAAAACAATTTAGATTTCGGAAGGAATAAGTTTCTTCTCTCTCTCTCTCTTTGCAAATATTGGTGCATTGTTTTCGTTGCAACGTTCAAGAAAGTACATATGAAAGAATGACTTTGCTCTTGTCTGGTAGTCTTTAATACTGTAGCTCAAGACATGCAAAATATGCTAATCAGCCCCGATTTTCATATCAACATTGTCAACATTTACATTTAATTTACCCATAAAATTTGCATCTCAAGGGGGCTCCTATAATCAGTATTTGAGGGATAACACAGTGAAATTTACATCTGATTGACTAGAATCTTAAGTTCAGCTGTTGCTAGGAAACCAGATGATGTTCTATATTTTGGTTTTACAATTATCTACCATCTTTTTATTTAATAGGTCGCTTGCCCGTTTCCCCTGTAAACCATGATAAATAAATAAATATATTTTTCTAGATTTATTTAGAAATATATCTTTCGCAATAAATATATCTTTCCAGATTTGTGTTATCTCTGCTGTCAGGGCAGATTTGAAGCAAAAAATGAAAAGAAGAAAAATGGAAGAAATTATGTTTGTATATTAATTCTCTGGAGCTGCATTATTAAGACATACAGTACACTGATAATGAAATTGAACATAATCGTTAGAGCAACTTACTTGCACCTGCTGTTTTATCTTTAGAATTATGATTTGTTAAAAATCTAACTTTTGGCAACATAATTGCACATTCGCTGTGTAGTGACTAATGTTTGGATTATCAGTCTCCATTCAGAGGGTATTTCAGCAGCTGCTTTAGCATTCAACTGAACGATACTTTTTGCTGACTATTCAGGCCACTGGTTCTATCTTATTTTCCCCCTCATCTTACATTATAATTAGATTCATAATTGCATTTGATTCATACAAATGTGAAAAGGGAATATTTTGATATTTTTAATATCTTATGATGGTCATGTGTTGATTTGAACTTTTTACAGAATTACACAGCTTGCCAGTTTTCAGAGATCATCTGGCAAAAAAAATGCTAATTAAAGAGAGTAATGGCTCCAGTTTACAAGAGATGCAATGCGTTTTGAAGTCCATTATTCCTGTGGCTGCATATAAATGCAGCAATTTCCTCAAACTAGTTAAATTATCCTTAAAGTGCATGGTAACATTGTAAGTGAAACGTCTTCTATTCATTTCACGTGTGTCACTTAAAGTGCTTTCATGCACCACTTCTGCAGAAACAAAATTTTAGATGTTTTATTTTAAGGGGTTTTTTTTAACTGATTGGCCATGCATGAAGCCGAATTTGCAACCACATTTCAATATTCCTGTGTTCTTGCATCACCTGTTGTCATGATCCCTGCATTTGGGTGCAGATCAACAGCGCCCTCTAGAGCGTCTCTGTTCAGACCTCTCTGGAAATCTGCAGCAGAGAGAGATTCTGTCTTTTATTCCCCAACAAATATCTTCAAATTAATTCCTGTTTTTCAGTACCACATCAAGTACGACCTACGTAGCGCTTTTAACATGAAGAGTCATATAGGAGGTGTTTCTAACATCTAAATAAATTTCTAACTGGCTTTCTAGATCAACGACAGATATTGTGGGCATCTCAGTATTGGACAATTGGGATAGCTCAGTCAGCGCATGAGACTCTCAGTCTCAAGGTCGTGGGTTCGAGTCCCACATTGGGTGAAATATTCCTGCATTGCAGGGGGTTGGACTAGATGGTCCTTGTGGTCCCTGCCAACTCTACAATTCTATGATTCTATGGAAACAACAATCTATCGTAAAGAGGCTAGCTTGAACTGGTTTCACAGATTCCTTTAAACGTGTGAGGCTTTGCCCTCTGTCTTTTTTTCCTGGTACCATCTAATAAGGAATTTGACGATGGTCTGTCTCAAAACCAATCTCTTGCAAGGAACTCTGCACGTACAGGTAACATGTAGCTAGCTAATTTGGGTTGACTTTGATTGTTATGTTTCAATACTCTGTGTAAGGCTGTTGCCCTCTTTCCCCTCTTTTCTTTTTTTACTTGGGAATTTGATTTCATTGCTTACAAAATGGAAGTTTTCATTAAAACTCTCCCCGTGTTCAAAGCCTTAGTAGCTGTTAGAGCCCATGTGTTCTTGGCACCCTCCACAGGACTTTGTTCAATCCTGTGTCCTCTGAGTTTTGGGAAAGTAAATCCAAAGCTCCTTGCTTCTTAATATTTCTAAATGTGGCTGAAGGGTCATCGTCCGCTGGGCTCAGCAGCTTTCCAAGCAGCTGGACAGCCTAGAGAAGGGGGTGCACCACAACCTACGGCCCTCCAGGTGTTTCTGGACTACAACTCCCATCATCCCTGATAACTAGCCATGATGGGAGTTGTAGTCCAGAAACATCTGGAGGGCCGCAGGTTGTGCCCCCCCCCCCGGCCTAGAGTGTCAGGAGTTTTGTTTTATTTAGTGGCAGTCTAGCATAAGAATTATGAGAATTTTGGAACCCCCTCACAAAAGTGGGTCTGCTCGTAAGAAAAGCCTCCTGCCCCCCAGATCCCTCACACCTGTAAGCAGGTGCTTGCCACCTGAAGCACATGCTCCAGCCACTCTGTACTTAGTTTGATTTAGGAAGTTAGATTCAGCACAATACATATGTGTTAAAGACAGACATGCTTCAAACCTAGTCAAACTAGGGGAGAAATGTTACACTTGTGGAGGGAGCAATAGCTGAAGTTTTTTCTTAATTTTCTTCTTCATATCATAAGTTAAATGCTAAAAAGCAGGCATCCCCAAACTGCGGCCCTCCAGATGTTTTGGCCTACAACTCCCATGATCCCTAGCTAACAGGACCAGTGGTCAGGGATGATGGGAATTGTAGTCCAAAACATCTGGAGAGCCGAAGTTTGGGGATGTCTGCTAAAAAGCAAGTAAAATTTCTGTGTGGAAAGCTACACATCCCCCCCCCCCGTTGATACAGAAAGAGGCAGGAAAAATGGGTGGGCTACCTAATTCCCACAGTACTCCAGAGATATCTTTTCAGACAGTTAATGAGCAGTCTAAACAGTTAGTTTGTCCATTGTGTTAGCTATTCCTTCCACGGCTAGCTTAATGCAAGTCAGGACTTGGAGAGAATCTGTATGAGGCTGTTAGGAGATGGCGGTGGTGTTTGTTTAGTCTGGGAGCAAGGAGAACTCCAGTTTCTGGCTGTGTTCAGCAGCTTCAATAAAACAAATCCTCTGTTTTAATTGCGAGCGCCATGTCCTCTCGCTGCTTTACCATTGACTCAATACTTAATTGTTGTCCACAATTAAGTGATTCAGAGCCTCGTTTTCTTTCTTTCTATCTTTTACTTGATAACAGGCGCATCTTATAGCGGTGCTGTACCAAATCGACTATAATGTCAACCAATTTCTAAATTAGATTTCATGTGTTTATTTTTTGTCAAATTATAAACCAAATTCAGATTTAAAAACAAACTATTGGTATGCTTCAAAATGAAGGCTTGCCTTTGTCTTAAACTCCTATGTGGTCCCCCCCTTCAATTTTCTGAATGGGAAACTTCTAATCTGATGTTTTAGAAGCTATACCCAGCTATGCAATTCAGTGTTATTGATTATAGATTATGAGGTAGAGTATTTGGACACTGGCCAGAAATCAGAGCTCCCAGCATGAGTGGGTTGCCAGTTAGGAATCAGAACACAGCACAAGGAACCAAAGAACACCGTTGTCTCCTCACTGGCCTAGAATGGCAAGATTTAATGCTTAACTGGAATTCAAAAATGAGCCTGCATTGCCAACACTCTGGGGTTGTAGCCTGCGATGGGACTGTAAAGGGCCCCACTAAGTGCAAAGATATCCCAATGCCCTTTTTATGGAATGAAGCCAATTGGTGCGGTGGTTGCCTATGCTCAAATAAGGGAGTGAAGCATTTTACTTGTTTTTACAATTGAACACAATACCTATTCTGGAAAATCTCAGCTGTCACATCTTGAAGCAAACACAATCCTATTTCTAAAATCCTGGATCTACCTCATGCCTTGCACAGCAAGCCTGGTTTCTGGGAGAAAATGGTTGTTTTGCCATCAAATGATTTCTCCTTTAAATATAGGCTGCGGAGGGAAATATGCCTGCATAGGGAAGTTATTTAATAATAGCACAGGAGTCCGAGGAGTTGCCGAAAAAGAAAGATATGTGATGGTGGGAATTTGGCTCATGTATTATTATTATTTTGGCAGAGCTTGAGGCAAGAAACAAGATGGTGCCCACATATACAGAAGGCAACTGGACTGGTAGTTGAATCTAATTTCAACACTAGTTAACAGAACAGCAACTAAGGGCAGGAGGCTAGCTTAGGAGGAGAAGGGTCGGCTGAATGAACAGCTCTGCCCTCCAACATCTCGTCACCACTCTGACTCTCCACCACCCCTTCCCACCAGGAAATGCCTTCCGAGGTGACTGTCTGACTCACAACAGCTCCCTGTGCATTCCTAAAAATCTCATTTGATCAGGTGCCCTCCTGGTCCATATAGGTGAGGCATTGGAACTCCTGCAGCAGAGGTGAAATCACCCAACATCAACCTTGGATCCTAAGATAAGTTACATGTAAAGGATTTCATGGAAGGAAAGTTTTTCAATGCCAACTTCCACCATCAGAACCTCCCCCCCCCCATTCGCAGCCAACCCCACATTCTAAGGAAGGGTATCCCTGAGCTCCTAGCAAGTATTTTTTTGGATATGCAGGTTGCTTCGGGGAGGAGAAGGTTGGGGAATGTTTCCTTCAATGAACTTCCTTATCTGAGAATTCAAGTCCATGTCTTTATTTTTCAGCTTGAATTTCTAACTAATAAAGGAGAGGCTAAAAGCAAGCACCCCCCAAACTCGGCCCTCCAGATGTTTTGGGACTACAACTCCCATCATCCCTTGCTAACAGGACCAGTGGCCAGGGATGATGGGAACTGTAGTCCCAAAACATCTGGAGGGCCGAGTTTGGGGGTGCCTGCTATAAGCATCAGTCGTCATCAGCATCCACACTGTGCTCATGTACAGACATAAGTGGCATCTGCCTCTTTTATCTGAAAATTAGATATTCAGCGGCTTATAATATGGCCATCTGAGAACCTTGGATAAGAAGTGCTGCGAATGCTTTGGCACACGCAGCCAAAGTCACATAAAACATAGGCAGGCTAGCTTATGTTGTTCTTTTATCTCTTTTAGTTCTGTGTCTGCATTTCTAATTATTTATTGCAATATAATTCTTTGAAAAAGTATTTCTGGTAACCTTTCATGAGAGTTCTAGCAACATTCTCTGCATTCTAACAGACATAGCTCAGTGGTATTTATGAAAACTTCCCTCCCCCTAATGGTAATTGCTAATTGCATGGGAATGCAGTGGGGGGGGGGATTTTCACTGGGCACATGGTTGGGAAAGGAAGAGTTAAGGCTTCTCTTGCTGCAGTTCTGAGGAAAAGCTGGTCCCCCTACACTTGGGTGGGTGTGTGTGTGCGCGCGCGCGCGCAACAGCAACCACCACCACCAGACAAGAATCATGGGAAGAGAGTCCTCAAGATCAGACTGATCTGGGACAGTATTTCTTTTCCACGAGGATTGCTACTGCCTGCTGTTGCACTATGGTTTAGGCAGGGATAAAGCAGGTTCTCTCCATAGGAGAGAGCATGGGTTGCGGCAGGGCTAACAAGACGACCCAGGGCTTTGGGGGCGGGTCTGTTTGGATGATCTTTGGCTTTGATTGGAGGTTGGATTGTTGCTGGGGATTTTTGCTTGTTGCAATTTGTTGATTCACAGCCCTTGCTATGTTTAAACCGAAGGAGCAGTTTGTGCTATCTCTTTGCTGCTCACTTCGAATCTCCCGCCCACCCTCCGCTTTCTTTAGGCCCCTTTGCTTTGACCTTGCAGTGCCTGTCTAGGTGGTCGCCTGTATTCAGGGGCATGGTAGGAATTTTGCCACTCGCCTGAATGGCTGTTGTCATGTGGTTTTTGCCTACCATGCTGCAATTAGTCACAACTTGTAAGGTTGCGGTTAGTCATTGGTTCAAATAAATTGGTCGAGGGGTACAGATTTTGGCTGGGCCTGACCCTCATGTGATTGCTGCTGCCATATAGAAGTATTCCGTTAAAGGAATCCTGGGGCTCCACATGTTTGTCTGTTTATCCCCACTAGGGGTCAGGACCACGCATGAGCCTCGGGGAGCATCTGGGGAGAGGACAAAGAAGGGCTTGTGCCCCCTGCCCTGTCCTCTCTCAGGGGGTGCTTGCTTACTGACTCCCCTACTAGGCTAGAGGGAGTCAGAACTGCCCCAGGCGGGAGACAGATGGCTGGGAACCAATGACTAAGCAACCACTCACATTTTGATTGTATTTTAATAAAAAAAGTTGTGGCCAAATTTTAATGCCAAAAACCTTAACAAAAATTATGGTGTCTGTGTGAATTATTGGGGGAGGGGGGCCTCTTGGTGCCTCGGCATGCAACTTTCAAAGTAGCATGAGCTAGTTCGTGCAGACTGTATTTGTTGACCAAGTGCTATGCTTTGAAACCCTGTGAGATACTGCCAATTATCACATTGAAGTAGCTTAATGTAAGAAGCTGTGGCTGTAAAGAAAAAATTAAAAAGGCATGCCTGTGCATACAAGGACTCTCTTTAACTCCGGGAAGAAAAGTCTTTTTATATGCTCTAAGTCCGTAGGTTTAATTTCACATGATACAAAGAACAACATTATTCCTTGTAGTGCGCTTGGTGGCTTTGTTTATTTTTAAAGAAAAATTTAAACATTGCCTGCAAATCTCAGTTTGATTTGGGAAAGATTAGTGGTCAAATAACTTGGGTCCATTCTCGTGTTTTATAAACTTTGTTGTGTTACTGATCCTGAAGCAGAAGGAGGATTGTCCTGTTTATGGTTATGAGCAAGTACGGTTAAGCCACAGGCTAATTTGTATTCCCCTAATGCAGAGATGTCCATGTGGGTGTAGAATTGGTCTTGTCCAGGGCAGTCTCGAGCAGGTCGGCCGCCCTGGCGCTGAGGGGCGTAGATCGCTCCGGCGCCCCCGCCCTCGCAGGGCGCAGCACTGCGTCACCGGGGGTGTACCTAGAGCCAGCCCTGGTCTTGTCCTGCCGAGCTGTCTAGAAGCTCAGTACTCCTTGACATTTGACATTGTTGATAGCTTGGTTTGGGAGAGTCCATCCCTCCAAGATGAGGAACTGGTTAAACACGAGGTTGTGCCAATGTCTTCCAAGATGCTGCCTTTGCTTACCGGTATTTGTTTTTAAGATCTGTAATCCAACCTTTGGGACCCAGGTGGTGCTGTGGTTAAACCACTGAGCCTAGGGCTTGCTGATCAGAAGGTCGGTGGTTCGAATCCCTGTGACGGGGTGAGCTCCCGTTGCTTGGTCCCAGCTCCTGCCAACCTAGCAGTTCGAAAGCACGTCAAAATGCGAGTTCGAAAGCACGTCAAAGTGCGGGAAGGTAAACGGCGTTTCCATGTGCTGCTCTGGTTTGCCAGAAGCGGCTTTGTCATGCTGGCCACATGACCTGGAAGCTATACGCCGGCTCCCTCGGCCAATAATGTGAGATGAGCGCGCAACCCCAGAGTCGGTCACGACTGGAACTAATGGTCAGGGGTCCTTTTAATCCAACCTTTATGCGTAAGTTTCAATGCAGTCAATAAAGTCATGGGGAAGGGTCATAGCACATGCTTTGCACGCAGCAGGTCCCCGGTTCAATGTCTGCTATCCTCTCACCACTATCTTGTGCGGTGCCCAAAAACATGCCCCCCAAAGTGCTTTGGGGGGGGAGATTGCGGTGCGGGTCATGTGACTTGCCCAGGATCACGTCTTGGAAGATGCATGCCCCCACTTTTTGTCTGCAGGTTCATGTGGAGAAAATCTTTAAGATGCACCACTCTCAGACTGGGGCTATTAAGAATCACCTTGACTTGAGCCCAGAAACAAACTGGTAGCTCTTTCTATACTGGCACTATGGTAGTTCCCTAGCTTTGAAGTCTTGATAGGAGCAGCGTAATGAAATGGATAGGTTTCGCCCCCTTTGATTTCCACCCTTTTTCTTTCTGGAAAGAAAATGGAATGCTGACGTTTTTATAGTTAATATGTCTATAGGGGAAGGGGAAGGGGAAGAAATGGAGGCAGTGAGAGATTTTACTTTCTTGGGCTCCTTGATCACTGCAGATGGTGACAGCAGTCACGAAATTAAAAGACGCCTGCTTCTTGGGAGAAAAGCAATGACAAACCTAGACAGCATCTTAAAAAGCAGAGACATCACCTTGCCTACAAAGGTCCGTATAGTTAAAGCTATGGTTTTCCCAGTAGTGATGTATGGAAGTGAGAGCTGGACCATCAAGAAGGCTGATCGCCGAAGAATTGATGCTTTTGAATTATGGTGCTGGAGGAGACTCTTGAGAGTCCCATGGACTGCAAGAAGATCAAACCTATCCATTCTTAAGGAAATCAGCCCTGAGTGCTCACTGGAAGGACAGATCGTGAAGCTGAGGCTCCAATACTTTGGCCACCTCATGAGAAGAGAAGAATCCTTGGAAAAGACCTTGATGTTGGGAAAGATGGAGGGCACTAGGAGAAGAGGACGACAGAGGACGAGATGGTTGGACAGTGTTCTCGAAGCTACGAACATGAGTTTGACCAAACTGCGGGAGGCAGTGGAAGACAGGAGTGCCTGGCGTGCTATGGTCCATGGGGTCACGAAGAGTCGGACACGACTAAACGACTAAACGACAACAACAACAATGTCTGCACTTCTGTTTAAAATCCTGCGTTTGAGGGATTTGTAATTTGACAGAAGCATATATGAACAGAAACTAGTTATGTTGTTTTAGGCCATTTGCGTGGGAGGGGGGAAATAAAATATTTCAAGCCTTTTTCAACATACTACTTCGTTCAGCTGGAAGAAGAAAGAGTTTTTAAAAATGGGATTTGGGTTAGGTTAGCCCTGTGGGTAGGAAGAAAATTGGTTGCAGTTTGAATCCTGTGTTGCTAAAATATTGTCAGATGATTTTTCCTTGATGTCAAGATTTACGAACTCTTGGTTTGATGTCCGTACATTAAACCATATTGGCCAGAGTGCTTAAGCAATGCTTTCCTGATTTTAGATGAAAACAAATAGAAGAAATAGATGTTTCTCTGTTTGAATGGACACAGGAACAAAGCCAGTTTATGCAGACTTAGAATTAGCAATAGGGCCAAGTCTTGTTCTACTCATTTGTTCATCTGTGAGCTTGAAGATTCTATTGCCATGAAATCTGGAAAACAGGAGGGACTGCTGCCTCCTCCCACCCTTAATCCTGATATACATCAGGATTGTTCATGATGTAGATCTTCACCCACACCTTCCCTGGCTGGGGGGACGGCACCATTTTGTGGTTTTGCCTCATGTGTCAACATGTCTTTGACTGGCCCTGGACCTGTGGGCACATCTTGAATTTTGATGAAGTGCTGTGGGTGCAAGTCACTAAATGGCCGCCAATATCGCAATGTAAAACCAGAGTGGATTAAAAACAAGCCAAGACACAGTGGTCATTTAAAACCAACACAAAGAAGAGATGCACACAGCCACAATATATATATAAAAGTCCCACATCAGCTAGACAGACCAAACAAAAAGTTATTTATCTAACCCTACCCTGGTGGAAGGTCACTTAACAGGCTTTCCTTGGAAAGAAGTTGTAGGAGTTGGACATTTTATGAATCACCACCAAGTGTACCTCACAGGAGTTTGCAGGAGATCTCAGAAGTCTGAAAAGGTTATAGGCAGTATCACAGGTAAACCATGTGGTTTAGGAGTTTGTCAGCCATCACCAAAACTTTGAATTGTACCTGGAAATGGACGCAAGCCAGTGAGGTTGTCATACCATAGGGGCTCCCATAACAGGCCTCAGTCAGCTTTATGGCTCTAGCATTCTGAAGCAACTGCAGTTTCTGAACATTCTTCAGAGTCAACCTCATGAAGATTGTGTCATGATAAAGTTAACTTTAAGATGTGAGCCACCATGGCCAATTCTGACCCTTCTAGGAATCGTCGTGGTTTCTGCACAAGCTTCAGCTATGCAAAATTGATTAAAATCAATCAATCTTTGTGACCACTGGATCCTGGGGAACCAGGGAGCATGCCCAAAACTTAGTGTTAAAGGAAAAGTTGAACCTCTGTGCAAGACAAGTTGGATCTCTATTGCTTGATTCGCCGTTCTACTGACCAGGAACATTTGTCCGGACTGAGTTGCAGTTTATTTGCCCTCACTGTGTCCATTATCAATGCTGGCCACCAGTTCAGAGCTTGTGTACTGTCCTTTGATGTAGATGAGGCAGAGAAAGTGCTGGCCATCAACCGTATATTGGTGACACTGCACCCCCAAACTCAGAATGATCTTAAATGATCTCGACTAGCACTCTAGAGACCTACTGTCAATTAATGCAGGCAGCTCTGAACTAGAACTCGTATGTTCTGCCATTTCCTTGTAAGGCGGAGTAGGGTAGGGATGAAAAAGTCAAACTCAAAATTGCATGTTGAGACAGTGCGGTACCTGATGCAGCCCCATACTTATTCTGGATATCAGTCAAATTGGACTATGTTGGCTGCAGGTGCCGTCATGGGCCTATTGAGAAATGCTTATGTTTAAATTGGTTCCTCTTTACTTTCCCGTGCAGTACCGATGAAGCTGTGCTCAACCAAGTTCCCAGATAAGTGGCTTCATTTGTACATAATAAAAAAATTCTAGGATGTGGTGAGTTAGGCATGGTCTGGTGGTGACTGATCTTGGGCTACATTATACAGTACTAACTTACGCCAACCATTATATACCTCTTAAGTACAACAGTGTCTAAGCAGGGTATACGTAACACACAGGGCCAGATTTAGGTTTGATAAGCTACTGAAGGTAATGGGGCCCTTTATATGTCCAGCTGTCCTTTGTCAACAACAAATTGACACTGTTTTTTGTGTGCTATAGGGTAATTTGTGGACCTAATAGGACCTATGTAAAGCCATTTGCACATGCAGAATGTTGTTGTTTAGTCGTTTAGTTGTGTCCGACTCTTCGTGACCCCATGGACCATAGCACGCCAGGCTCTTGCACTGCCTCCCGCAGTTTGGTAAACTCATGTTCGTAGCTTCGAGAACACTGTCCAACCATCTTGTCCTCTGTCGTCCCCTTCTCCTAGTGCTCTCAATCTTTCCCAACATCAGGGTCTTTTCCAAGGATTCTTCTCTTCTTATGAGGTGGCCAAAGTATTGGAGCCTCAGCTTCACAATCTGTCCTTCCAGTGAGCACTCAGGGCTGATTTCCTTCAGAATGGATAGGTTTGATCTTCTTGCAGTCCATGGGACTCTCAAGAGTCTCCTCCAGCACCATAATTTAAAAGCATCAATTCTTCGGCGATCAGCCTTCTTTATGGTCCAGCTATCACTTCCATACATCACTACTGGGGAAACCATAGCTTTAACTATACGGACCTTTGTAGGCAAGGTGATGTCTCTGCTTTTTAAGATGCTGTCTAGGTTTGTCATTGCTTTTCTCCCAAGAAGCAGGCGTCTTTTAATTTCGTGACTGCTGTCACCATCCGCAGTGATCAAGGAGCCCAAGAAAGTAAAATCTCTCACTGCCTCCATTTCTTCCCCTTCTATTTGCCAGGAGATGATGGGACCAGTGGCCATGATCTTGGTTTTTTTGATGTTGAGCTTCAGACCATATTTTGCGCTCTCCTCTTTCACCCTCATTAAAAGGTTCTTTAATTCCTCCTCACTTTCTGCCATCAAGGTTGTGTCATCTGCATATCTGACGTTGTTGATATTTCTTCCGGCAATCTTAATTCCGGCTTGGGATTCATCTAGTCCAGCCTTTCGCATGATGAATTCTGCATATAAGTTAAATAAGCAGGGAGACAATATACAACCTTGTCGTGCTCCTTTCCCAATTTTGAACCAAATGCAGAATGTAGGCACCCTATATATAGAAATGAGCAAACCAGTGATATTTTAGGGAGCAGGCTAGCAGGTGGGGGCATCATAGGAAAGGAGAATGTTAGCCGCTTTGAGACTCCTTCGGGTTGTGATAAAGCGGGATATCAAATCCAAACTACTACTCTTCTTCTTCTTCTTCTTCTTCTTCTTCTTCTTCTTCTTCTTCTTCTTCTTCTTCTTCTTCTTCTTCTTCTTCTTCTTTCACTGTTTGTTTAGAAGTGTACTGCTTTGGAATTTGAGCACTTGAGAACCTGTAGTCCACTGCCACTTCCATTGTCCCCTGACCATTGGCCATGCTGGGTTGGGCTAATGTGAATTGGAGTCCAACAGCAGCTGGAGGTTCCCTACTCCTGTTTCTTAGTAGATTTAGGATTGGTACTTATTAAAGCATAACCCAGGTGGCGCTGTGGTTAAACCACTGAGCCTAGGGCTTGCTGATCAGAAGGTCGGCGGTTCGAATCCCTGTGACGGGGTGAGCTCCCGTTTCTCGGTCCCAGCTCCTGCCAACATAGCAGTTCGAAAGCACGTCAAAATGCAAGTAGATAAATAGGAACCGCTGCAGCGGGAAGGTAAACGGCATTTCTGTGTGCTGCTCTGGTTCGCCAGAAGTGGCTTTGTCATGCTGGCCACATGACGTGGAAGCTATACGCTGGCTCCCTCGGCCAATAATGCGAGATGAGCGCGCAACCCCTGAGTCGGTCATGACTGGACCTAATGGTCAGGGGTCCCTTTACCTTTAAAGCATAAAAAGAGCAATGGCAGCCATCCTTCACAGTATATTTACCGGTATCCTTTCCATAAGGTTTCTGTGTGGCGCCCCATCCCCCCTTGCCTTTGTTTGTTTTCTCCCTGTAAGGCTACTTAGAAATACAATTTAAAGAGGACTAGTTGGAAGTATAGTTTAAAGGAAGTGTAAAAGCGAGTCCAACTTAAGAGGAAAGTTGGCATCAGTACATCTATTAGTTAGCAGCAGATGTGCCGCTACAGCAATGCACCCCTTGCGGGTTTTTCATTAAGTACGTGTGCATGATATGATGCAGGTGGCAATACAGCCTCTTGGCTCTATTTTATACAACTAAATTTTCCTCATTAGATTGAAATTTCCTTGGCCAAAATTGCCATTGGGCATCTTGCTTCATACGGCTTTTGTTTTCAGAAGTTCAAACGTGTACGGAAATTCTAGAGTTTAGCCAGCAGAGGGCAGTGCAGGTCAGTGGACGGTCCTTTTTAGGCTGGCGACTCGCTTCTGCTCCAGCCTGGTTAGAATACTGCATGTTACAAGTGGAGGGTTAAAAATAAGATTAAAAAAATTAGTGGAGTTTTTTTTAATGGCCTTTCAACTCTTTTGGTAATGGTGGCATCTCTTGGAATGTTCACTGTTTTATTTTAAATCATCAAGTTGCATTGGCTTTAATTATGCTAAGAGTTTTTCACTGCATTATTGTTCTGAATTTCCCTGTAGGCAGCACATGTCTACATTTTTTCTGCCTTCTATATAAAAATATCTTACTAACTACTGAAAAAATGGGGCAAGCAAATCTCATTGCTGTTAGAAGTGTGCGAATCGTATTGCTGTTGCTGTTAGAAACGTGTCCCACCCGACTGAACATTGGTATTATAGAGCATTTGCAACTGGCATGTTTTAATGCACAGTATAATGAAGAAATCATATAAAAAGCAAAAGTAGCCATGTTCCATAAGGAATAACCACAAAAATCCACAACTGGGATTAGGGTGTGTGTTAGGGTCAACCAATAATGTCTCCAAATCGTGGCAAGCTTTTGAATACCCTAGAATTCTTCATCAGGTAAGATGCTACGCAATGTGGGCGAATAAGGAAAAATAATCTTTTAAAAAGTACAAAAATTGGGCTCCATGTTGGAGCAAAGAGATCAGCTTGTAGATTCAGTTCAAAGGTAGAGATTTGAGACTGATTAGCTCCCACGTACCAGGGTAAACTTAAGATAAAGAAGCAACGGCTGCTCCTCATTTTTGAGAAATTAATGAATGGCTTGTAACCAAGATCTGTCCCCAACCTTAAACGAAACACACAAGTTCTTGGGGATTCAATGTAAGTTTCCATTTCACTTTAGATATCCTGGGACTCAGCTGTACAGCTGCAAATAAGTGTGTTTTAGGTGCAATATATGATGTGACACTGGATGGCAATGGTCAGCCTTATGGAAAATTCAATGCTTTAAAAAGTATTTTCGGAATGGTTTTTATATGTGTGTAGATTCCACCTTAGAAAGGTGTATTGCTTCTAATTAAATTCAATGGAATTTGAGATCTGGAGCTCGCATGATGTTGTTGTTGTTGTTGTTTAGTCGTTTAGTCGTGTCCGACTCTTCGTGACCCCATGGACCATAGCACGCCAGGCACTCCTGTCTTCCACTGCCTCCCGCAGTTTGGTCATACTCATGTTCGTAGCTTCGAGAACACTGTCCAACCATCTCATCCTCTGTCGTCCCCTTCTCCTTGTGCCCTCCATCTTTCCCAGCATCAGGGTCTTTTCCAGGGAGTCTTCTCTTCTCATAAGGTGGCCAAAGCGTGTATAGTCCTAGTAAATACTCAGTGATATATTAATTTAAAAACATTCCATCATAGGTAGGGAATCTCGGGCCCTCCAGATGTTGCTGGCCTACAACTCCTATCATCCCACCCCACCCTTCCACCACTGCCAGAATGCCCCCCCTCTTGTCAGCGAGAGCGAGGCGTTCCGGCACACAGCAGGTCTGTTCGGCTTCCCTGTCCACCAGTGGAGAAGCCAAGCAGCTACGCTTTGCGGAACACTCCAACTCCCACCAAGTTTGGCGAGAGCTGTCTCTTCATGTCCTGATGATCCGAAGTTGATCTTTGATCATGGCTCATTGTGAATTGCCCCACCTTCACCGCGCTTGCACAGGTGGGAGAAGCAAACAACAGTTTGTTTCTCCCAGTGTTTGTTGTTCCATAACAATCCAGACCCTGTAAGCTAGGCATCCCCAAACTCGGCCCTCCAGGTGTTTTGGGACTATAATTTCCTTCATCCCTGACCACTGGTCCTGTTAGCTAGGGATGATGGGAGCTGTAGTCCCAAAATATCTGGAAGGCTGAGTTTGGGGGGTGCCTGCTGTAAGCTAGCAGCAACAATGGTTTAAGGCTGGCCAGTAATCCTAGCTTGCCAGCGGTCAACATGTCACAGTCCCAGGTTCAGATGTCATGGGAAGCCAATCTCAATTGCAGCGTCCTGGCCTTTTCCTCCTGATGCATCAGAGAAGGTGCGGAACAGGAGTAGTAATAAACCCTGACTTATTGCGATGTGCGAACACAGCCAAAGAAAACTGATGGATTGGCTCCAAAAGTTAAAAAGGGGGGTGGGAGAGACCACACAATGTTTTCTGTGGCTATAAAATGCGAAATAGGAAAAAAGAAGCTTGAAAATGTTTATGTGCTGGGTATGTATGCCTGGTGAGATGTGGGAGGAGTGCGGAACAGGTTGAGGTTCGATGGCATATTGCAGATTATAAATTCCACACAGTGGAATATATTGCGCTTCAAAAGAAATTGGTGGAATTAGGATGAGAAATATGGTTTTGCCACATGCGTCTTATTTTCTCACTCTCTCAGTGTGCAGCTGGAGCCAGTTCCTGTGCTATCATTAGCAGGTATAATGGATTTTGTTCTCAATTACAGAATTCAGCATAGGCAGCAGGAGAGAATAATTAGACTCCCAACCATACCAGATTTTTTTTCTGTGAGAACACTTATAAATTCAAGAAAGTTTATTGTAAAAGGCTCCTTTTCACTCTTTGTGTGTGTGTGGCTGGTTCTTGGTGTTAATTTGCATTGGGTTGTTGTTTTTAATAACATATGCCAAATATTAGTATTGCTGTTGTCATTTCTAATAAGCTGCCCTTCCTTTTTTGTGAGAGCCCAGGGCAGCTAACAATATAACATTAAATGCAAAAGTAGAACCATAATGTTCTATGCAACATACCATAATAATCAACATTGCATTGCACAAATGGTACCATTCATGTTATATTCCAAACTGCTGCTGAAACAAATAGGTCTTAGGCAGCTGACCAAAATGAGGAGGGAATTCCATCGGCAGGAGAGCCTGACTTTTGTAGTGACCGCCCTTTCCCATATTTCCCAAGGGTACCACAAGCAGGGTCCCCCCCCCCCAGCAGATGACAAAACTCAGGCTGGCAGGGGCTTGGCAAAGCACTTCTTAATGTACTTGAGTCTGAAGCCGTTTAGAGCAGGCATAGGCAACCTTGGCTCTCCAGATGTTTGGGAACTACAACTCCCATGATCCCTAGCTAACAGGGCCAGTGGTCAGGGATCATGGGAGTTGTAGTTCCAAAACATCTGGAGAGCCAAGGTTGCCTAAGCCTGGTTTAGAGCTTTGTACTAACTTGGGTCTCATAACTCACTAGCAGTTAGGATCATATCCTGAAAGCACTGTGCGGTTGGGGGTTGGATGGCGGCTAACAGATTGAGGTTGAATCCTGACAAGACAGAAGTACTATTTGTGGGGGACAGGAGGCAGGCAGGTGTGGGGGACTCCCTGGTCCTGAATGGGGTAACTGTGCCCTTGAAGGACCAGGTGCGCAGCCTGGGAGTCATTTTGGACTCACAGCTGTCCATGGAGGAGCAGGTTAATTCTGTATCCAGGGCAGCTGTTTATCAGCTCCATCTGGTACGCAGGCTGAGACCCTACCTGCCCGCGGACTGTCTCGCCAGAGTGGTGCATGCTCTGGTTATCTCTCGCTTGGACTACTGCAATGTGCTCTATGTTGGGCTACCTTTGAAGGTGACCCTGAAACTACAATTAATCCAGAATGTGGCAGCTAGACTGGTGACTGGGAGCAGCTGCTGAGACCACATAACACCGGTCTTGAAAGACCTGCATTGGCTCCCAGTACGTTTCCAAGCACAATTCAAAGTGTTGGTGCTGACCTTTAAAGCCCTAAACGGCCTCAGTCCAGTATACCTGAAAGAGTGTCTCCACCTCCATCGCTCTGCCCGGACACTGAGGTCCAGTGCTGAGGGCCTTCTGGCGGTTCCCTCGCTGCGAGAAGCGAAGTTACAGGGAACCAGGCAGAGGGTCTTCTCGGTAGTGGCACCCGCCCTGTGGAACGCCCTCTCACCAGATGTCAAAAAGAAAAATAACTACCAGACTTTTAGAGGACATCTGAAGGCAGCCCTGTTTAGGGAGGCTTTTAATGTTTAATCGATTATTTTATTTTTCTGTTGGAAGCCGCCCAGAGTGGCTGGGGAAACCCAGCCAAATGGGCGGGGTATAAATAATAAATTATTATTAGTAGTAGTAGTAGTAGTACAATCTCACTGCACCACATGCTGTCTCACTGCACCACAGAACCTCCAAGTGTCCCGGGATTTAGTAGTCCCAAAATATCTGGAAGGCTGAGTTTGGGGGGTGCCCGCACAATTTTCCAGGGACAGTCCTGGATTTACAGAAGTTGTCTCGGTTTCTGATTTGATCCTGGAATGTCCCACTTTTCCCTAGGACATCCCTATTTTCATCAGAGAAATGTTGGAGGCTATGCAGCCAGCAGCAGCAATATGGAGTTATTTTCATTTATTCTAACACTCAGGGTGCCAATCAACGAAGAAGAGTCCAGTTAGTTTCTTTTAAGGACTAAGTAATTTATAGCACAATGAGTTTTCATGGACAAGAGTTTGAAAGGGTTACTTACGCATTTTATGTTTGTGCTAGGGATGGTGACTTACCCGTTTTACAAGATGAAATCAAGACAGGGAACCCATTTCAATGGGCACATGCTCGGAGACCTAAATATGAGCCGTCAGGCTGCATTTGAGTTTTAAAAGTTGCGTTTATCTTCTGACGCCCAACTTCACATGCATTTGGTTCGCCTTCATGCACCACTTAGCCTACTTGCCCCTGTGCAAGTCTTAACTGGAATAATGCTTGCTACTCGGTGAAGCTTCTAAATCTTTAGATCAGATTATCCAACTGCTGAAAACGTGGAAACAATTTCCTCTTTTAATTTGTGCAGATTGGAATGCACCCCCAAAATCCAAACGGAAATAGTAAAATTTAAAAAAACTTTTATTGGGATACAGCCCCAGCTGCACCTGGCTTGTCCTAATTGCCTTCAACATGGCCATTACTCAAAGGCATAAAGTTTAGCCACCAACAGCACTTATTAATGTATAATAGGAATTTGCTTGTAAAACAGAATTATTGGAATGGTGCGATATCATAAAGATGGAGGTGCTGACATTTTAGATTGTTTTATATAGGTACGTTGAGTTATAATTTAGGAGTTGTATAGGGTTCAGGCGATTAATCTCTATTTGTTGCATTCTAAATGTCAGCTGGATGCAAATGAAATTAATGTTTGTAATAACCATTATTAAGGCATAATACTGCAAATAAAAGCTATATTTAGCTGCTTTCTTACACAAAATAAGCAAAACAAAAATAAAAAAACCTCACAACCCAGACCAGAAATGTGCAAGCCCCAGATTAATACATTGTTTCATTAAAGCAGTTCTTGTTGATTTCTTTAAAGTACTCAAAGCTCAAGGCCATAAACATGCTTGGAAATTCTCTCTCTTAGTACCAACGGTGTGAGAAACTGAACACATCAATTTTGTTGGATCTCAAACTTGGAATCCGTCAATATTACTCCAGTGATTAATGGTAACAGACTTTACCTACCTCATAAATATAATGTGCGTTGATTACAAAGGCCCTATTTGCACCGCTTTTGTTAAGTTATGTCAGCACTTCCATTGTAAACTCCATTTTTAGGAGTTTCTAACTCGGTCATAAAAAATCACTTTGTGATGAAACTTAGACGATAGCTCTTCAAATTGGAAGCTATTAAAAAACATACACAGCAAAAAAAAAAAACCAGATGTCCTAAACAGTAAATCGAATCTCTTGTAAGTTTCAGAAAATTGACATTAAAAAAAATGAAAGACACAATTGTAATTCTTTCAGAAACTACTCTCCTTCTTCTAGATGAAATGTTAGTATTCCAGAATGCAGCTGAAGAACTATTTGGTTTCTGCAACATAATCAGCTCAGTTGAGCAAGGGCGCTTTGTAAGCAAGCAAGCAAACATACATACACAAACAGATAATTTTTTTACTGTGAATTGCACTTGTGTTTCTGATGCGCTAAGAGGGCTCTCACATGCAGTTTGGTGGTGAGTGTGAAACTGCTGAAATACAGCTGCTTAAATTTAGGCTACATACTTCTAATAATTGTATTGGACCCAGGTGGCGCTGTGGTTAAACCACTGAGCCTAGGGCTTGCTGATCAGAAGGTCGGCGGTTCGAATCCCTGTGACGGGGTGAGCTCCCGTTGCTTGGTCCCAGCTCCTGCCAACCTAGCAGTTCGAAAGCACGTCAAAATGCAAGTAGATAAATAGGAACCGCTACAGCGGGAAGGTAAACGGCGTTTCCGTGTGCTGCTCTGGTTTGCCAGAAGCGGCTTTGTCATGCTGGCCACATGACCTGGAAGCTATACGCCGGCTCCCTCGGCCAATAATGCGAGATGAGCGCGCAACCCCAGAGTCGGTCACGACTGGACCTAATGGTCAGGGGTCCCTTTACCTTTACCTTTAACCTACCTGGGAGCAAGTGCGATTGAATGCAGTGCAGTTTCCCTCTGCATAGACACATTTAGGATCACACTGCAGCTCTGCTGAATGCTTAAAAAGGTAAAGGTAAAGGGACCCCTGACAGTTAAGTCCCGTCGCGAATGACTCTGGGGTTGTGGCGCTCATCTTGCTTTACTGGCCGAGGGAGCCAATGTTTGTCTGCAGACAGTTTTTCCGGGTCATGTGGCCAGCTTCTGGTGCAACAGAACACCAAAACCAGAGCAGCGCACGGAAACGCCGTTTACTTTCCCACCAGAGCGGTACCTATTTATCTACTTGCACTTTGACGTGTTTTCGAACTGCTAGGTTGGTAGGAGCTGGGACCGAGCAACTGGAGCTCACCCCATTGTGGGGATTTGAACCACTGACCTTCCGATCGCCAAGCCCAAGGCTCAGTGGTTTAGACCACAGTGCCACCTGCGTCCCCTGCTGAATGCTTATTTCTTTGTAAATACGCGTAGGATTGAGCTGTTAATCTGTTGGAAGTTTTAAAGTAAATGTATGCAAATTGGTGATCGGTTAGCTTTCTGGCTCAGCTCCAGCATATAAGACTTATGTATTCCAGACATATTCATATCTGCAGCTGTTGTTGTTGTTGTTGTTGTTACAAAATCTACTCCCTCTTCTTTGCCAGAGGGTCTGGGCAGCATAGTGACTTGAAAGCTCACACCATCCCTGACCCTGACCATTGGCTCCACCCCCGTCATTGGCTCCACCCCCCATCGTTCTGCCCGGACATTGAGGTCCAACGGCGAGGGCCTTTTGACAGTTCCCTCACTGCGAGAAGCAAAGCTACAGGGAACCAGGCAGAGGGCCTTCTTGGTAGTGGCGCCCACCCTGTGGAACGCCTTCCCATCAGATGTCAAAGAGAAAAACAACTACCTGATATTTAGAAAACATCTGAAGGCAGCCCTGTTTAGGGAAGGCAGCCCTGTTTAGGGTAGAATGAATGGGTCCTTTCCCCATACATACACAGTTAACTGATGATGCTGACAAATTGCGTTGATTTGGGGGACTTGAAACACTTAAAGGTTGCATAGATTTGCTAGCTACCTTCAACCCTGTCAAAAATTAAGGAAAGCGTCTATCATGAATATCTAGTTCTGTAAACTGACCTGATGGATTTTTAACATGCAATTCCAGAAAATCTGAATTGTATGGTGATCCTAATGAGATCTAAATTTAAAATGTTTATGATGTTCTTAATTGTATGTTTTCCATAGCTTTAAATTTTTTATTGTATTGTTTTTGCAAGGTTTTTTTGGGGGGGTGGGGCGGCGGGAGGAGCAAGAGTGGAACAGACATTTAATATAAGTTAATAAATAGATTAAATTAAACCTACTGATTTCAAAAGGTGAAGAGAGTATATTTGAGATTTCAGCCATAATTTTACTGTGTTGGTAACTCTCCCAAGTGATCAGCTAGACAGGGTAGCTATGGAAGTGCTGGTTTTGTTGCTAAGTAGTATCTGTAGCCTTTGAAGTAGGGTTTTTTTAAAAGTGAGGAAATCTAAAAAGTGTGTGTCGACAATGTCGTTAAAGATCAAAGTTGGAGCTCTTTTCCCGTCTCTGCCACTGTTCAAGAACTATTAAGTGCTTTCCCCTCCCCCTTCCACCACAGCTCACCTGAATTCTGTAGCTCTCGCTTTTCAGTCTTGCTCATTGCTTCGTAGCACTGAGGTCTTAATGGATTCTTTCATTGATCAAGATAACTGATCACGAACATGTTACATGGAAGCAAATCCCTTTCATTTCACTCATCCATCCATCAGCTTGCTTATGCGTGCTTGTGATCTCAGCCTAAATATCTATTAATCATCCTTCAGGTGCCCTTAACAGCAGGAAAAGCTAGCTGTATTATAAGTTAGCATGGTACTTAGATGTTTTATATCGCTTTTTGTCTTCAAGAGTACTAAAAACAAACCAAAGTGACTATCTCATTCAATGCATGTGGCGGGAGGCCTTCACAAATTTGTGGTCAGGAAAAATCCATGCCAAATTGCTGTCCTATGAGATCTCGCCCACTGAATTGCTCAAACTGGATCTAAATGCGGCAAAAAGGTGTATAAATCAAAGGCTGGATGATGCGGAGCTATACCAAAATTTCTTAGCTGGTGGTGGAGTATGCTTGCCGTTAAATTTCGGCATAACCCCTATCTACCGTGCTCCGTCCTATTTAACATCACTTACGGCCGCGTCTCACCAATATGCCTTCATTAAAGCTAGGTTTAATGTTTTTCCAACAAACATGCTGAGACATAGATTTACTAAGGGCCAAGTCTCTTCAATGTGTGCTTGTGAAATTAAAACATCTGAATCTCTACATCATGTTATGTTTATCTGCCCTATGTACAGTTCGGCTCGTGCTAGTATACTAAATTCCATAATCCAGCCTATGGCTGACAAACTAGTTGACCTACAGCTTTCCTGGGTTTTTCAAGATGTGGATCCTTATATTACTCTACAGGTTGATAAATTCCTAACAGCCGTCCTCTCATACAAGAGACGGAATTGAATGTTAGCAGATTATTTATAGTTATAAGAATTTTCTATAATGACATCAGATATTGATTTTAGCGTAGTGCCTAAATTTTTAATCATAATCTTAAACTTTTCTTTTTAATTGTTAATATTTGTCCTTGTGAGCTGTGAATTGTGTTATATTATTTGTGGCTTGAACGAGTCCGTGTTTTATTTGATTTATTTTGTTGTGTTGTGTTTTATGATGGGCGTAAAGCCGAATAAACATCCTGACTCTGAAACCAAAGTGACTGAATATGTAGCAGAATTCCAGTACATTTCCAGCATTTTAACCACTCAGCTCTTTTGACTTCGCATTTCCAAATTTGCAGGGCATTTATCTATTTATGGATCCGAGTGTTCAGGATGTTTAGAAGATCTTACAATGAACTCTGGCATTCTTCTATTACATAGCTTCTGATAATGGAGAAGGGGTGTTCATGGCTACACTGCAGTGCATCAAGGGGTGTCCGGCTAAAGTTTATTTATTTATTTTTAGTTTAGCATTCAGGAGATCCTGAGTTGATAAAGGGAGCATAAATTCTCTTCCCTCTCCTCTCTGGAAAAAAAGTTTATAGGGCAATTTTTAATCCATCAGCCATCCTACATAACATGGTACCCTTACTAGTGCCATTGCAAATGCAAACTTCCCACATTTCATGATAATTTCTGGAGGTCTGTGCTTTAGAATTCTAAAGATTGTGTGCTTGTGAGTGTCCTTTGAAAAAAACACCAACAACTTGATAACCTTTTGAATAGGCAATATTTCTTGAAGCTTCGGCCAGCTAAAAACCAGTAAAGTAACTGTATTATAAAAGCAGACACTAAAGCTCTTGAAGTGGGGCATCCGGAGCTCACAGTTTACTTGGCTGGTTGGGTAGCTTGAAAGCTTTAATTTAAAAGTCATCTAAAAGTCCCTTTTAATTGGTTCCAAAGTCAGTAGTTGAGCATTTGGTCTGATAAGAAGGCTTTTGGCTCTCCATGTGCCATAAAATCAGCAGAGAAAGACATCTGTTTAATACAACAATGATGTTGGGATTTCTGTAACTGGGGTTTTGTGCTAAGCAGAATTCATTCACCCCTTAAGGCAACAGTAACACACCATAAAGAGGCCATTCTTGTCTACTACGGCAGCGGAACTTAGACTTCTACTTTTCAGGTATTTTAATAGGCAGTTGGCTAACAAAACTGGCAGAGCATGATTTGTACAAGTACTGTACATGGTGTTCTAAGATACAAATATCTATCTATATGTTTAGGTATAGATACACACACACACAAACATATACACAAAGAGAGATAAACACACACTCAGATACACACTGCCCAACATCCTGGAAGGCTCAGCCCTTGAAACTGAAGTTTTCCTGTAGAACAGCGTTTCTCAACCGCTGTTCCGTGGCACACTAGTGTGCCGCGAGACGCTGGCTGGTGTGCCGCGACGTGCGGCGACGAGAAGGGCGATTTGCGTTGTCACGTGCCTGGCGGCCGCCAATGACCAACACTGACCCGCCGGAAAGGAAGCCGGCCAGGTCACGACGCGGGGCGAGCGCAGCTCTCAACAGCCACCACCACGGGAGGGTGGTTTTAGACAAACTTAAAGAAGCTGGCTGGATGCGCTCAACCTGAAACTTGCTGAGCAAAGGATTGTGCTGGCAGAGAAATCAGCGGCTTGTGAAGCCTTATTACAGGAGATTGCAACCAACACAGCAATTGGCAAGTGTTTCTTACAGTCATAATTATATAGTCAATATAGGGCGGCACAGAGTTAATTTTTTAAACTTTTTTAATGGTGGTGTGCCTCGTGATTTTTTTCATGGAACAAGTGTGCCTTGGCCCAAAAAAGGTTGAGAAACACTGCTGTAGAACATGCCAGAGGTTGACAAAAAATAATACTCTATGTAACAATAGTTTATTGTATTTGACATTGAAAACTTGGAATCTTCAGCCTTGCACCTTCCTTTCTGGCTCAAGAAATACGGTATGGGGCAGCTGAATTATGGCATGAGTTGCACTTACTGACAATATATGCCTTATAGTCAACTATGCAAAGTGGAGAGAAATAGATACATGGATTGTAGAACATCCACAGAATGTCCACAGTAGCAGGATGGAGAAACTGTATAGTGGAAACCATGAGTTGGGTGTGCAGCCATGGCAAGACAAAGCATAATCCTGTACACATCAAGTTGACAGGTTTCTGTTAGACAGCAGCGTAGTATTGCAACCACAGAAGTTGAATACCAGCTCAAATCCATGAAAACTGGGTGCTGAAGGGCTAGAACAGGAGTGGTCAAAGTCATGCCTCCAATGCTATTTGGCTTCCCCCTGTTGAAATGGTTGCACACAAGTGACAGTGCTAAGCCACATATTGATAATAAATGGGCACCACCATTGACTGATCTCTGTACATAGGGCCAAATACCTTTTTAAAAAGCATTAAGAAAAAGATCAGGGACCCAGGTGGCGCTGTGGTTAAACCACTGAGCCTAGGGCTTGCTGATCAGAAGGTCGGTGGTTCGAATCCCTGCGATGGGGTGAGCTCCCGTTGCTTGGTCCCAGCTCCTGCCAACCTAGCAGTTCAAAAGCACGTCAAAATGCAAGTAGATAAATAGGAACCGCTACAGCGGGAAGGTAAACGGCGTTTCCATGTGCCGCTCTGGTTTGCCAGAAGCGGCTTTGTCATGCTGGCCACATGACCTGGAAGCTATACGCCGGCTCCCTCGGCCAATAATGCGAGATCAGCACGCAACCCCAGAGTCGGTCACGACTGTACCTAATGGTCAGGGGTACCTTTACCTTTACCTTTAAGAAAAAGATACTGAGAAGCACACTAAATAAATACTGGGTAAACAGAATGAAAGTTGTCTTTCATTGTGTTAAGGCAGCATTGCACTAGAACTTATGTAGATACTGATAGATTTGATAAACAAAATAATTATTTACATACACCAAATAGGAGCTCTGCAGTCATAGCTGTTTATTTCTTAAAGCTGCATACAGAGCTTCCAGGCTTATTAATCTGCCGTGAACATGTATTTGCATGCATTTTCAATTTCAACACCTTTATTGGCATATATAAGACAATAAAAACCATATAGACCGTCCATATGTGTTATAATTCTAAAACATACAGTAAAGAGGGAATCCTCGGCAATCACTATTACACAGGCCAAACTACCCCAGATTTAACTTCAAAGATCCTGGTCAAAAATTGTACCACACCTCTAGTGAGAACAGGAGAGTCATCTCTCATTAGAGACTGCACCAGGTGTTGTTTATTGGCGGGGGGCCCAAGCCACAGAGAGGACATCGAAGGATCATCATGGAAGATGTTAAAAAGAGGGCAATCCAAAATTTTGTGGTCCAAAGAGTCAGGTACATTCTGGCCACAGGTGCAGAGTCTATTCTGGTAAGAGATGCCTCTGAGCCTTTCAGATAACACTGAGGATGGAAAGGCATTCAAGTGGGCCAGCATAAATACTCTGCGGTGTAATGGGGTCACTAGATTGTAGAAATAATTAGCCATCATTCCATGATGGGATTGCAACCCCAGATAGGCAGGGGAGCATACGGAGGGCTGGGAAGGGTAGAGTTTTTGAAATTCATTATCTAGCAGCCTCTGCTTAATAAGTGCAAAAATGTGTGATTCCTCAAGTGGCAAGAGGAAATCCACTGTCAAACCTATTTGCCTAAGTTTAAGAATGATGTCAGAAGACCAGGTAAAATTGTGTTTGTCTTTTAATAAGAAGGTTAGTAAGCTTTCTGGCTCTGTATTAAAGTGAATTTTCAGCCAGTATTTGAAGGTAATAACCCAGCCCCTTGTTTCTAGGCGGGATTTGCATGTATTAATCCTATCTTGGTCATGCATATTAATCCTATCTTGGTCATGCATATTTGTGACAGTGATAGGTCTTTTTTTTTTTACTCATAGAACTCCTTTCCAATCTTATTGTTTTATTCTTGAACATATTTGATATTGGATGTTCTTGAGGATGGAAGCATGATAACCAATTCAGTAGAATTTCATTTCAGATGAAAAGGATCAAAGTATGTTTGTACAATTCCTTGCAGTACTGTACAATCATTGCAAGTCCAGAGGCATCATCAGTGGCATAACTTATTTAGAAATTTGCTATGGAATAGCTTTGGCATCTTCGGATAAATTTACAATTTATAATTTACAATTCAAATTACATAAGAGATTTTCAGTGTGTTTAAAAACCCAGTTAATCCTATCTTCACCCTCATCCTAAATGTGTTTTTGTGGGTGTAAGTCATAATGACATTTTCATTTGAATGCGCTCCCAAACAAGGTTCAGTTTATGCGGTCATCCTGCGATGAGGTCACCATAGTTTGAGTGGTGCTGAAATTTTGGCATAGTGATGAGCTCTTGAAATATCTGACTGTGTTTGGGCTGTGACTCACTACAACCTGGTCAACCCAATATTTGATGGATTCCCAGGGAACAGTGCATTATTATCTCAGGTCAGGTCAGATCTGTCACAGAACTAAGGAGACAAATACTGCGACCCGAACACATTTAATTAGGAGTCAGCTCCATTTAACTCGGTGAGACTTGCATGTCTTAGTAAACATGTACATGATAGGGCTACATGTTAAAACTTGCCACGTGATTTGATTGAGAATTAAGGTATTAGAATTTAGGTAAATAAAACTGTAAGTAGATTGGGAACCTTGGTACTTTCAGCTGGAAGCTTAAATGCAGGCAGTTTATTTTCCTGTCACCACCCTCGGAAAGCATTTCTGAACTTATTTTCCCATTTGATATTGCTATCAAAAGAGATGTTACTATGGTTTTGGTTTTGCTAGGACAAATGGCATTCAGAGTATGGTTAACAGGTGTGTGTGTGTGTGTGTGTGTGTGTGTGATTTGTTGTTACTGTTGAGCAACTCAGGTGCAGCTGCTTCAAAACTGCATTAATGATGTGAATAAAAAGAATCCCCTCCTGATCAAAAACTACACACAGAGAGGGGGAAATAAACTCATCTCTTCGGTCTCCCCTGGTTGCAGGCCTCCCCGAAAGACTTAATAAACAGCTGAAATCCAATTCCTGGCAGAGCTGCTCTCAGCATTAATTCTGGAGGGCATATACTTAAATGCATTAAATTGCACCATGTTTCATGTTTTTGTTTGTGTATGAAAAAGCTGTAGAAAGAGAACTTGGGCTACATCTGCTGCTTCTACTGATGCAGCAAGCTACTCTCCGGGATGCCAGCAGAAGCTGTGCCATGAGATTGATTACTCTGATTACTTTGGCCTTCAAGTTCTAATTCCCCCCCCCCCACAATAGGGCAATGTTATTCCTGCTAGATTAACCTCCCAGAAGAAATGAAATACAGTTTTGCTGTCCATGTTTTGAAAGACTTTTCATTCCAGCTTGATTTTCTGTCAGGATCTCACCTGTGATCACTTCCCTCAAAACTGCTGATAAGAACGTCTTGTACTGCGTTGGCTTTAGTGAAAACAGGATAAAGTATTGCCCTAAACTCACTGTTCCACACTGTAGGATAATTTACTGTAAGACAGCTTTCTATGTTCACCCAAGTTTCACTGAGCTAAGCAGAGTTGTTGTTTAGTTGTTTAGTCGTGTCCGACTCTTCGTGACCCCATGGACCATAGCACGCCAGGCACTCCTGTCTTCCACTGCCTCCCGCAGTTTGGTCAAACTCATGTTCGTAGCTTCGAGAACACTGTCCAACCATCTCGTCCTCTGTCGTCCCCTTCTCCTTGTGCCCTCAAACTTTCCCAACATCAGGGTCTTTTCCAGGGAGTGGCCAAAGTATTGGAGCCTCAGCTTCACGATCTGTCCTTCCAGTGAGCACTCAGGGCTGATTTCCTTCAGAATGGATAGGTTTGATCTTCTTGCAGTCCATGGGACTCTCAAGAGTCTCCTCCAGCACCATAATTCAAAAGCATCAATTCTTCGGCGATCAGCCTTCTTTATGGTCCAGCTAAGCAGTTACAACATATTGATAGCTTAACTATATTCATTTATTACAAAACATATCAGCAGTAAGAAATTGGGTTTCTATTCATTTCAGGGGTATTGGTTCTTGCGAAAAGTATTCTTTAAATACACTGTTGTTCGCAAAACACTAGCCCTTTCTCCAAGTTAATAATTTCTGAAATGCCAAAGGACTAGCGAACTTGCCCAGCATTTCCATTTGGCACTATTTTATTCTTTGTAAAGGTTTTTTTTTAAAATAGTCTGCAGCCTTAGCTCAATTAGCACTACTTGACAGATGCTAGTTCAGCATTTTTAATCCTGCCAGCAGGACTTTCTTCAGAATAAATGTCAGTGTGCTTTTTATGTTACTAATTCAAGGTGCTGTATGTATGGGCAAAAATGCACCTTTTGAGATTTACCCTCCCTGCTAGGGATTTGTGGCAAAGAGGAGGTGCAGAGTAGAGGGCTTTGGAGATGGCTCCTGATGGGGTTATCCGCCGTAAAAACTTTTTATAGCCATCTTGACACAGTGCTACGTCTTTAAATAAAATATAAAGAAATCTCTGACGGTATCTGAAATGCTTCCTGTCTATACTTTTATCTTTTTTAAGGGGAGCTGTAAAATATATTTAACCCTTAATAGTGTTATTATGTCTGCCTGCCAAATGTTTCTGGTTAAATGAAGAGTAACATAATCCAGCCATGTGAAACTGCATGGGAAAATGTTTTTGAATATTATGTATTGTGGCAATCTTTACAGCCAGGCTGTGGCTGTGAATAACATTAGGAAACTCTTTCCCGACTGGCAGAATATTTGATGCTGCTGACCAAGCAGAACAGCCGTTGAGATGATAATGATTGATACCAGGAGGTTCCACTTGAGAGAAGCTTTGCTGCTGTGCTTTATATCTTATTTACCTCCCAGCCATGCATAACTGCAGAGCGGGATCCCATGAGATGGCCTGGATGCAATTTAAGATAATAAAAAATGGGAGCGTTAAATATCGTGTACGATAGGTTTAAGCTGTTAAAACAAGCATAGATCCTATCCGCTTCGTGCATTTGAAGAGTTTTTGGGCTTATTAAGCTACAGCTTCATCCACTTGGAAGCTAAAAAGCCACAAATAGAATGGCACATTGTAGAAGGCAAGGGCACGCTGTGGTTAAACCACTGAGCCTAGGGCTTGCTGATCAGAAGGTCGGCGGTTCGAATCCCTGTGACGGGGTGAGCTCCTGTTGCTTGGTCCCAGCTCCTGCCAACCTAGCAGTTCAAAAGCACGTCAAAATGCAAGTAGATAAATAGGAACCGCTACAGCGGGAAGGTAAACGGCGTTTCCATGTGCTGCTCTGATTTGCCAGAAGCGGCTTTGTCATGCTGGCCACATGACCTGGAAGCTATACGCCGGCTCCCTCGGCCAATAATGCGAGATCAGCACGCAGAACATTATGTGTCTATTAAGTTAAAAACATTATGTGTCTATTAAGTTCGTAAGAATACATCAGTCTATGTATTCTTACGAACCTAATAGACACATAATGTTCTTATTGTGCATTATGTTTCAAATATTGAATGCATATGTCAAAAACACAGTTTAAAATTATGCATGACAATGTTTTCTACAACTGCATTAATCCATTTACAAAGTGCCTCGTGTGATAATTGTAAGGAAGGAAAGAACAATATTCAAGGCCTCATTTTCACAGATTTCAGAAAGCCATTAGCAGGGATCAGAACCAGTTGCAATGGCGGCCAATTCTTGTGTGCACACATCAATTCCCCCCGTGGATGGCTAAGTCCAGTCAAAGGTGACTATGGGGTGCGGCGCTCATCTCACTTTCAGGCTGAGGGAGCTTGCGTTTGTCCACAGACAGCTTTCCGGGCCATGTGGCCAGCGTGACTAAAACGCTTCTGCTGCAACAGAACACCGTGACGGAAGCCAGAGCGCATGGAAACACCATTTACCTTCCCACCACAGTGGTACCTATTTATCTACTTGCACTGGTGTGCTTTCAAACTGCTAGGTTGGCAGAAGCTGGGACAGAGCAACGAGAGCTCACCCCGTCCCATGGATTCAAACCGCCGACCTTCTGATCAGCAAACCCAAGAGGCTCAGCGGTTTAGACAACAGCGCCCCATAGCCTCTTTGCACTCTATGAATGGATGAGTGTACACAAAAATTCATACATTTCAGTAACCCAACCCCTACTGGGCACCTTTGACCACCATTATGACTGGTGGTGATCCCCGATAATGGCTGTCTGCAATCTGGGGACCACCACGTCTGAAACAGATGTTTGGGTAATAGGGAATCTTGTTCTGTGCTTACCACTTCCTATGGTGAATTGCATACATATTATATAAGGAATAGCAGACCTGGAGCTGCAGTGTGAGAGTGACTGTGGCCCTAGTGTGGGAACTTTGGTTGAAAGATGAGAGAAGCACACAATCCACACTCTTCCAGCCAGTCCAGGCACCCCCAAACTTGGCCCTCCAGATGTTTTGGGATTACAACTCCCATCACCCTTAGCTAACAAGACCAGGGGTAAGGGATGATGGGAATTGTAGTCCCAAAACATTTGGAGGGCCGAGTTTGGGGATGCCTGAGCCAGTCTAACCTACCCAGTGCCATAAATTTCCTAATGGTTTCATGCATATCTAAGTAATGGGACTTTGAGTGTGAAGGACTGGTTTACTATCCTAATCTTTTTAGGTTGTGCTCAGTGTGATTTCTTCCATACCTGATCTGGGGGCTTAGAAATAGGATAAGAGCAGTAATAATATATCTGAAGCATTCAGGAGACACTCAAAACGTCAGGAGAAAAAAAATTCCCACCCTTATCACAGTTACACTAACATGCAGCTGTGTAACTCAAAACAACGCTGACTTTTGAGGCTTAAATAATTAGAGTTATAATGCATAGCCTGGATGCTAAGGTCTGCTAAGCTTTACGCAGTGTGGTTTTTTTTCTAGGATGGCCCAGTGGTATTTTTCTTTGAACAACTGAAATGTGCCTCTATGCCAGATCGCAGAGTGCTTCTGGAACAAAAGCAGTTTGCCATGTGGCATGGGAGGGCTGCAAATTGAAACAAAACTGGTGTAGTAGACACCACTTGGGCTTGTGGAATGAATGTCACAATTATTTGGATCCTGGCCTATAGGTTTATAAGATGTAGCTGAGCTTTTTCCTCTTTAAGTTGACTTCTCAGCATTCCATTTGTGTTGCAACTGTTTCTGTTGAATGTAACACATCAGAATGAAGCACTCTGGGGTGGGGCCCAGCAAAATCCCCACATCTGTTTTCAAGGAGGGGTGGGGAAAATGCAAAATAGATTGTAATGTGACTTCTAAAGCAAGGCTTCTCGAATACTGCGATTTGCCACCTATTTTAGTGTAGGTTAGAGTTACATGGATGTTGCATGTATATGATGATACTGATGAGAAAATAGTTAAGAAAAAAAGTAAGAATTACTAAAAGACAAGTGCTTTAATACTGAAATTCAAGTATTTGTTCAGTGTACTTTTCTGTATCACCAGTAGCTACCTTTCTATAGAGAGATATAGAATTGCACTGATTTCCTCAGAATTATTGGTGGCTTGTGCTAAGGAAAAGATGGAAATATTTCTTTGCATTTGCTTGCATTGAACTTTTAGCCTTGTCTCTGGAGTTCCTGGGTGGTATACGCTTTAAAATTGATATATTAATGTTGATTTTTTATTGTCACAGTTTCTATCCACGCGCCTTTCAAACCTTTCGTTTGTTTGTTTCTAAACCTTCGATATCTCGTAAAACTGTCACCATTGTGGCTGAACATTAAGCACCTTCCCATTTTGCTCTGGGCTGCTGAAATAAATTTAGACCAGGTGCTCCTCTTATAATAGAACCCCTTGATGTGCTGTGATAGCGAACTGGAGAGCAGAAGCTCTCAGCCTTCAGCTGGCTTGAAGAATGCAATTAGAACAGTTTTTAATACTGTTAGGGGACCCTATTGAATCAAAGCTGTTTGACTTGCACCATGTTGAGAATCCTAAATATGTACATAGAGCATGTTATCTGTACCTTATAAGTCCCAAAATAGGTATGTTTAAGAGTGCCAGTTCTGTCTTGTCAAGTAAAAATGTTTGATGGTAAGTGGAAGGGCCTCAAAATTTAAGGTTCACTGCACATAGCCCCACCCTATTTGATAATTATTAAACTTGAGTTTAAAATCTTTTTAAAAGTCTAGTTATATAAGTAGTAAAGGTAAAGATAAAGGGACCCCTGACCATTAGGTCCAGTCGTGACCGACTCTGGGGTTGCGCGCTTATCTCGCATTATTGGCCGAGGGAGCCGGCGTATAGCTTCCAGGTCATGTGGCCAGCATGACAAAGCCGCTTCTGGCAAACCAGAGCAGCACATGGAAACGCCGTTTACCTTCCCGCTATAGCGGTTCCTATTTATCTACTTGCATTTTGATGTGCTTTCGAACTGCTAGGTTGGCAGGAGCTGGGACCAAGCAACGGGAGCTCACCCCGTCACAGGGATTTGAAACGCCGACCTTCTGATCAGCAAGCCCTAGGCTCAGTGGTTTAGCCCACAGCACCACCTGGGTCCCTATATAAGTAGTATAATTCTGCAAAGAAATATCTATGTACTTATTCAAGATGTTTACTATAGATTCTATACTAAAAAGTGTAATTACGGTTCTGAAATGTAGGTGTGTACACCAGCATTACGCATCCTCGTGTGCACTGGATACACTGAAAAATAACATCGTTTAGCCAGCTGCAGATGACACTCTGTCAGTGGGTGAAACTTTGCCCTCTTGTTGGCTTCTGGGAAGCACAGTGGGGTTTAAAAGGGACATGGGTGGCGTTGTGGTCTAAACCACTGAGCCTCCTGGCCTTGCCGATCGGAGGGTCGGCGGTTTGAATCCCTGCGACTGAGTGAGCTCCCGTTGCTCTGTCCCAGCTCATGCCAACCTGGCAGTTTGAAAGCATGCCAGTGCAAGTAGATAAATAGGTACTGCTGTGGTGGGAAGTTAAACGGCATTTCCGTGCGCTCTGGTTTCTGTCACAGTGTTCCGTTGTGCCAGAAGTGGTTTAGTCATGCTGGCCACACGGCCTGCAAAACTGTCTGTGGACAAACACCGGCTCCCTCAGCCTGAAGCGAGATGAGCACTGCACCCCATAGTTGCCTTTGACTGGACTTAACCGTCCAGGGGTCTTTTACCTTTACTTCCATATAACTAGTTCTAAAGCGTTTTATCCTCTAGACTTATATTTACATTTAAATTGGCGCATTTTCTTAGGGACAAGCTACATATGGCAGGCAGTTATTCAGCTGACTTCTGTCATTTTTTTTAAAAAAAGAAAAGGAAGCCATGGAGAGAGAGGTAGATTTTGCGCAGACCAACTTCAATAATGGAGATTCATTCCCTTCCCTCAGATGTTCTGCTCCCACTTTCAGTCTCTTGGTGCTTAAACCCTCAGAAATGGGGTGGAGGACCCACATGTGCATGTTGGCCCTTGTCGAACACTGTTCCTTCTGCCATATTACCATAAGCATCTGAGGCAGCCGCAAGTATTTCTGTCAGGAAAGTATGCTTCAGGAGGCAAGGGCCACCTGTGTATTTTCCTCAATGTATCCTTGAAGCAAAAATACACCTGAATCTTTTAGGGTTTACCACAAACACATCTCAGATTAAGCTAGACTAGTTTAAAAAAAGGGGAGGGAGAAAAGGTGTTTTATATGTGTTGTACATATATGCAATATAATACTGTGACACCAGATGGCACTGTGGAGTCCTGTCTTTCCCTACTGGATTTCCCTGTGTGAGTTTACAATGCGTTTAACTGAATCACTTCTTTAATGTGTCTAGATCCAGCCTTAGTCTACTTCTTAATTGCAGAATGCGGTCCATATTGGTAGTAGGGAGATTTAGTCTGTTTCATGATCAGGATTCCCTCCCTTGTGAGGCTCACCTGGTGTCGGCTGTTTTAACCTGTTTGTATTGTTATGGCTTACCTATAATGTTTCTAAACGGCAACCATGGTTAATGCTGTGTAATGTTTTGCTGTTCAAAATGGAATTGCTGGACTGTGGAAAACACCAGGGGAAAACATTTCACACAGAACTAAGAAGGCAAAAGTTGAACAGGCCAGTGGTTGCAAAAGTAAAGGAAAATTACAGTGGTACCTCGCAAGACGAATGCCTCGCGCAACGAAAAACTTGCTAGACGAAAGCGTCTTGCGATGTTTTTGGTGACCCGCAAGACGAAGTTTTCAATGGTCGCAATTTGCAAGACGAAGTTTTTCAGCAGTTTTTTTGTTTGTTTGCCCCCCCCCCGCAAGACGAAATTATCGCTAGACGAAGCGACTCGTGGCACGAATTAATTTTGTCTTGCGAGGCACCACTGTATATGAAGGATTAATATCGGAATGGCTTATTGATCATCGTAACTAAGAAATGCAATGTGATATTAGATTTTCAGCACTTCATGAAATTCAGAGCATGGGAAGTCACCCAAAGATATAAAATTCAGCATTTATATTTGGCTTTTTTATTGTATTGTAATTTGGAATGTTTTGATGTGTTTTTTATTGGATTATTAAATTGGAAAACTTAATAAATATTTTAAAAAGTAATGTTTTGTTGTTGATGGTTACTGTTTCAAACTGTAGGTTTTTAATTGTTAGCCACTCTGAATCTCTTGGGCAGCATTAATCCTATGAAGCTATCCTCAAATGTAAGTCCTGCGAGTTCAGTAGGACTTACACCAGGCATCCCCAAACTTCGGCCCTCCAGATGTTTTGGACTACAGTTCCCATCACCCCTGACCACTGGTCCTGTTAGCTAGGGATCATGGGAGTCAGGGCCGTCTTAAGCGCCCCTGGCGCCGTGGAGCGACAGATCCCTCCGGCGCCCCCCCGCCCCGTTTCCCAGCACGGTGGGCGGGCAGGCGCAGCGCGGTTGTCGAACCGGCGGACCGGGCGGGCACAGCTCGCGGCGCCCTCCTGGCGGGCCGGCGCCGTGGTGCCCTGCGCCACCGGGGGTCTACCTAGAGCCGGCCCTGATGGGAGTTGTAGGCCAAAACATCTGGAGGGCCGCAGTTTGGGGATGCCTGACTTACACCCAGGGAAGCATGCCTAGGGCTGTAGTTTTACAGTTGAGAGTGGGGTAAGAAAATGTTTGTATCAGCCTTTAGCTCCTATTTTGCATTTGTGCATTTCAGTTTCCCGTTTTGTCTTCTGTAACATTATGCATTTGTCTCCCCTTCCCACCCCTTTGCTGAGCTTCGGTGTTCACAACCTATCCTAGCTTTCCGTCCTCCAGAAATTGCATGTGTTTGCCTTAAGGATTAGCTGACATTGCCAAAGTCAGTTTTAAGAACTCTAAAATGGCTGCTGGTGCGTACTGGAACACAATTGTGTAGGGCTTTTTTGGGCCTGGTATAAAAATTGTATATGAAGAAATCTGAGAAACTGTTCTGTCCCAGGGAGTTTACAGTCTGGAGACAATGACATACAGTGTTGTGAGTGCCCTGAGTGTCTTCCACACTTATGCACACAGATGTAGTGGCAGAGTTAGGTGTTAAGCACTTCAAGGCGGTGCTTTATGGCCCTGGTTCAGAGAGGTTGCTCTTTGGGGGTAGTTATGAGGCTGACAAATGGGTAGATGAGGCTGGCATCTTCTGAGTGGAAGGATGACAGGCTGTAAATTTACTTGCTGTGATTTAAGGTGCTATGAAAAAAGGACTGCAGGTGCAAGATTAAATTGTGCTGCTCCTATCTGACATTTCACTTAAGCCCTTATTGTGGTGCTCTTTCACGGTAATTGCAGGAGGGGGTGGCAAAGTAACATTACTGTACTGCCTGCAAGGTCTCTTCCCAGTCAGAAGTACTGCTCTGTGATTCCGCTTCACATCGGTGCAGCAATAGAATTTTTATCCACTCAGAAGGCAACTCTGAATTATAGAAGCCCTGGGAACGTTGGAAGCTGCCTTGTATCCAGGTAGACCATTGCTCCTTCTAGCTCAGAATTGTCCGCAATGACCAAAGCTGACAGCACATATAAAAACAGGGTAAAACATCAAAACTTCCCAATACAGGGCTGCCTGGAATACATGTGATTTAGCATTAAGCTTTGGAAATAATGATGATGATGATGATGTATTTATACCACGCCCATCGGGCTGGGTTTCCCCAGCCACTCCAGCAAAATATTAAAAACAAAATAAATCATGTCCTCCCTCAAAGAGGGCACATGTTGCAGTGAGGCCTGGCAACCTAACCCTTGTGTTGTGGGTGGGTACGATTGGATAGCCACAACACCCTATTGGTAGGTCCCTTGATGCTGGGTTGAATCTGACCAATGGGGACACCAGCCAAATGGATCAAGGGACCTATATATGCCAATGCACGTGACCCTGAGCTTTCTCTCTTGGTCAGTGCATCAGAGTATCTGCCCACCTCTCCCTATATTGAGGGCTTGCGCGCTTGATCTTGCTATGCCGTCGTGTGTTGCCTGTCGTTGGGACAGGGGTACAGCAGGAATTTTCCCCACTTGGCTGACTGGTTGGTGCCATTTGGGTTTCGCCTGCCGCGTAGCAAATTGTCACAACTTGTAAGGTTGCAGATAGGCTCTGATTCATGTGATAGGGATGGGGAAAACGGTCTCGCCATCCCAATGTGAAGGGGTATTCTGTTAAAGGAATCCAAGGACTCAATAGGTTGCTCAACCCTGAGACGGTCTGTGCCGTGAGTCCAGAGGGACATTTGGGTGGTGTCCCCAGCTTTCCGCCATTCTGGGTGTTCACCCTATGGTAGAGCCCCTGGGTCAGCGCTACCTGCAACGGTGCAGGGAGCTAGTCGAACCAGAGCCTATGCAACCACTCACTTGCTGTAATCAATAAAGTTGTGGCCTAAATTCTGCCAAAAACCAAACCAAAAATTTGAGTCTTGTGTGAATTTATTTAAGGGGGAGGTTTAAAGGTCTAAACACGCAAAACATCAAACATTAAAAACTTTCCTAAACAGAGCTGCCTTCAGATGTTTTCTAAAAGCCAAGTACAGTGGTACCTCGGTTTATGAACATAATTGGTTCCGGAAGTCTGTTCATAAACTGAAGCGAACTTTCCCATTGAAAGTAATGGAAAGTGGATTAATCTGTTCCAGACAGTCCGTGGAGTACTTAAACTGAAGCGTTCATAAACTGAAGCAAACTTTCCCATTGAAAGTAATGGAAAGTGGATTAATCCGTTCCAGACGGGTCCACGGAGTACTCAACCTGAAGCGTACTTAACCCGAAGCATGGGTGTAATTGGTTGCGGAAGTCTCTTCATAAACTGAAGCGTTCATAAACTGAAGCGAACTTTCCCATTGAAAGTAATGGAAAGTGAATTAATCCGTTCCAGATGGGTCTGCAGCGTTCGTAAACCGAAAATTCGTAAACCGAGGTGTTCATAAACCAAGGTTCCACTGTAGTTGTTTATTTTCTTGACCTCTGATGGGAGGGTGTTCCACAGGGCGGGTGCCACTACCAAGAAGGCCCTCTGCCTGGTTCCGTGTAACTTCGCTTCTCGCAGTGAGGGACCTGCCAGAAGGCCCTCAGAGCTGGACCTCAGTGAACGATAGGGGTGGAGACGCTCCTTCAGGTATACTGGGCCGAGGCTGTTCAGGGCTTTAAAGGTCAGTGCCAACACTTTGAATTGTGCTTGGAAACATACTGGGAGCCAATGTAGGCCTTTCAGGACCAGTGTTATATGGTCTCGGCAGCCACTTCCAGTCACCAATCTGGCTTGATACTGTAATCTTTTTTTTAATTTCAGCTAATTTCCAGATAACTCTCTAGATTAGCATATTAGCGCTATCTAATCCACTATCCTGCTTCTCAATTGCCTATAAGCAGAGGGCAATGGTAATGCCGTGACACATTGTTGGCTGCCACTGACTAGTATTTAAAGCATATTACACTTTCCACAGATCTAATTGTCATTGATATACTTAACTGCTATGTATTTGTCTTATTCCCTTTTAAGGGCACCTAAACCAGGACTCTCTATGACTATATGACCAGGTTTATGAGAGTTCATTGAAAAACCAGCAAATGTCATAATGATGAACACTCTTGTCAATAGGATTCTGATTACAACTGTCATTCCTTGGAGATGCTCGCAGTCTCGTCTGACAGCTTTGAGCATTTCTTAACTCCTAGGAAGACATTATTGAATATAGATTTTTATAAACTATAATTATTTAGAATAATTTGCAGTAGGTTACTTTCATTAAATTTGTACATTTGCCACCTCGTCCTATCTCCTTTCCTATACCTGTGCCAAACTAGACACTTGGCAAATCAGATACCTGTTACCTCCTCCGCTCACACAGCCCAGCTGTTGTTTTTTTTTTTTAATGAAAAGCAACTTTAGGAGGCTATGAATAGAAGCAAAATAACTATGGGAGAAAGGTGCTTAGCCATTGCTCTGCTGACTGATTCAAAATTGCTGTTCAAAATGGTTTCCTCCATCCAGTTCTTCACTCTCAGAAGCAGAGCTGCCAACAGGAAGTCCAAGGTGTACTTCTGTACTGCGTCCAGATAAGCAGGGGACCCAGACTCCCAAATTTTTATATATTTTATTTTTAAAGTGAGTTTCTAGTCCTTGTAGAACGAGAGTTGTGAAGCAAAATATGCACGTGTAATTCTGAACAATTGCTTTCTGAGATAAAAGGCTTTCAGTGTTTTTATCCAATGAGTCATAGTTGTGATTGACAACTGCCACAAAGAAATTTAGAATCATGTGAGTGCAAGGAAGACCCCAAAATGGCTTTTAAAAGATCCAAGCAGTGTCTCTTCCAGACAATCGGTCCCCTTTGATGTATTTGTCACTCTAATCTCTTTCTAGCTTCAGCCTGTGGAGAGGGACAGCCTTCAGTAGACACCCTACAGCATCCTTGCTCTCGTGAGGTTGTTGTTGTTTGTTGTTGTTTAGTCGTTTAGTCGTGTCCGACTCTTCGTGACCCCATGGACCATAGCACGCCAGGCACTCCTGTCTTGCACTGCCTCCCGCAGTTTGATCAAACTCATGTTCGTAGCTTCGAGAACACTGTCCAACCATCTCGTCCTCTGTCGTCCCCTTCTCCTAGTGCCCTCCATCTTTCCCAACATCAAGGTCTTTTCCAACGATTCTTCTCTTCTCATGAGGTGGCCAAGGTATTGGAGCCTCAGCTTCACGATCTGTCCTTCCAGGGAGCACTCAGGGCTGATTTCCTTAAGAATGGATAGGTTTGATCTTCTTGCAGTCCATGGGACTCTCAAGAGTCTCCTCCAGCACCATAATTCAAAAGCATCAATTCTTTGGCGATCAGCCTTCTTTATGGTCCAGCTCTCACTTCCATATATCACTACTGGGAAAACCATAGCTTTAACTATATGGACCTTTGTAGGCAAGGTGATGTCTCTGCTTTTTAAGGTGCTGTCTAGGTTTGTCATTGCTTTTCTCCCAAGAAGCAGGCGTCTTTTAATTTTGTGACTGCTGTCACCATCTGCAGTGATCAAGGAGCCCAAGAAAGTAAAATCTCACACTGCCTCCATTTCTTCCCCTTCTATTTGCCAGGAGGTGATGGGACCAGTGGCCATGATCTTGGTTTTTTTGATGTTGAGCTTCAGACCATATTTTGCGCTCTCCCCTTTCACCCTCATTAAAAGGTTCTTTAATTCCTCCTCGCTTTCTGCCATCAAGGTTGTGTCATCTGCATATCTGAGGTTGTTGATATTTCTTCCGGCAATCTTAATTCCGGCTTGGGATTCATCTAGTCCAGCCTTTCGCATGATGAATTCTGCATATAAGTTAAATAAGCAGGGAGACAATATACAACCTTGTCGTACTCCTTTCCCAATTTTGAACCAATCAGTTGTTCCATATCCAGGTCTCACTGTAGCTTCTTGTCCCACATAGAGATTTCTCAGGAGACAGATGAGGTGATCAGGCACTCCCATTTCTTTAAGAACTTGCCATTTGCTGTGGTCGACACAGTCAAAGGCTTTTGCATAGTCAATGAAGCAGAGGTAGACGTTTTTCTGGAACTCTCTAGCTTTCTCCATAATCCAGCGCATGTTTGCGATTTGGTCTCTGGTTCCTCTGCCCCTCCGAAATCCAGCTTGCACTTCTGGGAGTTCTCGGTCCACATACTGCCTAAGCCTGCCTTGTAGAATTTTAAGCATAACCTTGCTAGCGTGTGAAATGAGCGCAATTGTGCGGTAGTTGGAGCATTCTTTGGCACTGCCCTTCTTTGGAATTGGGATGTAGACTGATCTTCTCCAATCCTCTGGCCATTGCTGAGTTTTCCAAACTTGCTGGCATATTGGGTGTAGCACCTTAACAGCATCATCTTTTAAAATTTTAAATAGTTCAGCTGGAATATCATCACTTCCACTGGCCTTGTTATTAGCAATGCTTTCTAAGGCCCATTTGACTTCACTCTCCAAGATGTCTGGCTCAAGGTCAGCAACCACACTACCTGAGGTGTATGAGACCTCCATATCTTTCTGGTATAATTCCTCTATGTATTCTTGCCATCTCTCTCTCGTGAGGTTATATTTTTATTAATACAGTTTCTATTCTGCCCTTCCTCAGCAAGTCATCTTAGGGCAGGCTACATGATAAAAACAAATATATAGATCACCCAGTAAACTTAAAGTAACCTTAAAAGCAACATAAAACAGCATATAAATCTTTCCTCCCCACCAAAAGCTTCAAGGATTTAATGATTTAATGGGGCTTTAGTTGGCACTGAAAGATAAGACTGTCACATCAGCCATACCTCAGGTGAGGAACAGCAGGGTGCCACTACTGAGAAGGCCATATCTTGAGGCAAGGAGCTGTGGGCTTCACCCTGAGATGGAATCAGAAAAAAGGTCTTCCTCACAGATCCCAAAAGCCCAGGTAGAACAGTACCAGGAGAATCACTCCTGCAGATAACTGGGTCCTAAGTTGTTCAGGGTTTTATGTGTTCGCACTAAAACTTTTAATTATCTTCCTGGAGAGGCTTGCCTGGAGCCAAGTCTTGTGTCTTCTGGTACCTGGCAAATACGTTTTTTTATTTACCCAGGCTTTTAGATATCAGTGTGGTTGGTTGGTTTAGGATCTGACAACACTGCTGACCTTTTTTAGGCAGCTCTGCTGTTTTAGTTATTATTCTGCATTCATTGTTTTAGCCATAGTGTCAACTGACACGCTTTCTGCCACACCATGTCAATTTAATTAAAAGGGTACATCTTTTTGAAAAAAAAATTAGCTTGCTGACTTTGTAGGCTTCCAGGGAACAAGGGAAAATCATTTACACATTCAAATGAGGATTGTCACTTTGAATGATAAATGGCTAAAACCGCCAATCAATTCAAAGCAAAACAAAGTTTGCACTAACCATAACTGTGAATCCAGATAATGTTTGAGCATCCAAGCGCACAGACAAATCATGATTTAGAGCTGGTGGTCTTCTTTCATTTTTCCATATGCTCAGCAAACCATGATTTAGAGATACATGCCTGCTTTTGTTTTCTGTCTGCTCAGCACTCCTGCTTCTACTATGCAGCTGCCTCCAGAGGCAGAGCTTCTAATGAACACATGGGTTGTCAGTTCAAGCATAACTCCATACATACATAGTTGGTGTAGATTCATTTCAAACCATGGTTTCTTATTCTGTTTTGTTGATTTATTGAAAGCCATGGAGTGGCTGATCAGACAACAGGTCAAATAATAGTAATAATAGTAAGCATTTCTCATGTGAGGGACAGGAGCTATAGACAGCCCCCTCCCATCTTGAACACGAGCTCATCGCCCAGCGGAAGTGGGAGCGGGGAGGGGGATGTTTCAAGCGGGGAATCAGGAAGTAGGAGCCCGGGCTCAGGCAGGATAGCTGAGCCACGGCGCTGCTTGGGAACGGAAGGGGGCATAGCTGCCAAGTTATCCCTTTTTTAAAGGGATTTTCCCTTATGCTGAATAGGCTTCCTCGCGAGAAAAGGGAAAACTTGGCAGCTATGGAAGGGGGAAGCAGGGAAACCGCGGGAAGAAGACCGATCCCGGCCACCCCGGAATTGCGTAAGAAGCGCCGAGGGAGGAGATTTAGTACGGTATTCCCAGGCTACTTTGCTGGAGAAAGACGCGGGAATCTCCATTCGGAGGTTCTGCGCCAGACTGACAACATGTACTGACCTCCTGTATATAGCACTGTTTTAGCACTGTAAATAGACTGCACCAATAAAAGGATAAAATGCAGAGCTGTGAGGAGTCGTTACTCTAGAGTAGCCACCACCCCACTGTGACATCTCAGATGAAAATAGGGACATCCCATTCCATAATGGTAATTTTATTATTTATACCCCACACATCTTACTGGGTTGTCCCAGCTACTCTGGGCAGCTTCCAACATATATAAAAACATAATAAAACATTAAACGTAACAAAACAGGATTGCCTTCAGATGGCTCAGGGGTCGGATAACTCCATAAACATTTCTTCAATGAAAATAGGGACATCCTAAGGACAAGTAGGACATTCCAGGATCAAATCAGAAACTGGGGTGGCTTCTCTAAATCAGGGATGTTCCTGGAAAATAGGGACACTTGGAGGGTCTGTAGTCATCATTGGTTTGGTATAATATCTAAATGGAACCTGTATGACAAAAGAAAGTCTCTCTGTGTGTTTATCTGGTGAAGTGATCGAGCTCTGATAATAGGTTTTATTAATACAGTATATTCCACTGAAAGAGAAACTGAAATGTGTTGGCCCATTTAACAATTAATAACAATATTGTTGCTGGTAAATGACATGCTGTACTTTTTCACGGACAACATCTGCTGATAGAGCACAACAAACATGGAACTAATTCGTTTCAGATGGTTTATATGCTCATGATGTCTTCAGGGTCATAGCCCCTTTCTTCTTAAAGTGAGAAAAGAATGTGCTTTAGAAATGTGCTAAATATTATTTTTGTTTTACCTAAAAAACAAAACAAAAGGGATGGTGATCACTTTGAAGTATTGTTGAGACAGCTAGTTAGTGAATGCAAAAGATGTGAAATCGAAGGCAATAACACCCATTACTTAGGGCTCATCCATACTTTTGCTTGCCCTGCCACTTTCCCCCTAGAAAACCTGCTCTTTACCGCTGAATTGGAACAAACGTCAATTGTTTTTTCTGCAGATTGACGGTTTGTTCTGATTCAGTGGAAGGAGCAAGCTTTCCTGGGCAAAGCTGTAGGAAAAGTGAAAAACTGCTCTGACCTGTACCTTAAAAGCACAGGGCAAGTGGACAACTCCCATGTTTTCTAGGCATGTGACAAGCGTAAGTGTGGACGAGCCCTTACATATCTCTAACAACCAGAACTTGCATCACTGCCTTATCTCATGAAGACATCCTATAGTTTTTTTCTGTTTTTGCAAAGCACTGTAATTAGAAATTGCCTTGACGAAGGTTTTTGAATTGTTATCTTGGCAGTTGTCCTGGCTGCAATGTGGTGGTTTTTAGTTGTATAAAGCATTTGAAACTGTTTGTCTCTGATTGCTGGATTTGTTTGTGTTTCTTTTAGGCCTATAAAATTGTACACATTGTTCCAGTCAAGCTTTGAGCCAGGAACATAACGGTGTGTACTAGTGCAGTGGTTATTTTATATTATTGAAAAAAGCACACTTTTCTAGTTCATTTTAGGATGCTGCTACAGTGCAGACCAACAAATGCTACTGCTCAGGGGCGTAGGAAGTGGGGTGGGGGGGGTGTTCCTCCCCGGGTGTCATCCTGAGGGGGGTGACAAAATGGCAGCCGGCCGAGGGCTACACTCACTGTAGGGTGGCTGAGGGCATGCGCCGTTGTTATGGGTGCAGCTCGAGCGCCGTCTCTATGGGCACTGCTCGAGCGCCATCTGTACAGCACTTGAGCGGCGCCATGAGGCGTTTTGCCCTGACCCTATGGGAGGTTCGCCCCGCCCCTTGACACCCCGCCCCGGGTGCCAGAGAGCCTTCCTTCGCCACTGCTACTGCCTTACAATTTGAAGCAAAGCAGTTGCATTTCACCTAAAAGCTTCCTGAGCATATAATTTCAGCGAGAATTTCTGATACAGTCTTGCCCCAAAGCTTTAGGTGAAATGCAACTGCTTTGCTTCAAAATCAAAAGCAGTTGATTTAAGTGTAAGTGGAAATGCAGGAAGGAAATAAGCATGCCGCACTTCTCCTTAACTTGATTTGCACGAATGATTCAGGTGTTCAAGAAGGGGTGGGGGTGGGGGGCAGTCTTTATCATGAGACACCAAACAAGACAATAAAAGGAAGCAGAACTGACATTGTAGAACCTTTAAGCAAGTGGTTTTCTCATCCGCATTCTACAGAAGACTGCAGCACTGCCCACGGGGGTGTGTGTGTGTGTGTGTGTGGAGAGAGCAAATCCCCATTTCTTTTCACAAAATGGTGTCTTCTTTAAGCTTTAATGCCTAAAGCTTTATCCCTGTGTCTGTTTTTGCTCTATAATGCAAATATATTTTCTAAGTGAGCATGTCAACTATCTGTTCACAACCAAAAGTCAGGAAATCTGCATCATAATAATACTTTTTTGCAGCCTAAAACATGGCACAGGTCTTTTGAAGTTCGCCTTGCTTTATAAATCACTAATGTAAATCAGTCTTTCATAATATAGTAACAGCAGAATTTGGCATGTGCGGGCATCTTCCGCATAGATTCTCTTTTTTATGTTATAAAAAAGCAGGCCACAAGATGTCAGTATGGTATCAGCACTAGCTGAGTTCAAGGATGCTTGTGGAAAAACAATGAGCTGAAGAACTGTTCTTTATTTGTATTAAACTGGCTTTGGGCAGTGCTACAGCCCTTACTCTCTTTTTGCCACCTTCTTTTGTCTCTCTTTCTGCCAGACCCCTCCTCTGCCAGCTGCTTTGTTCCCACTCTCTCTCTCTCTCTCTCTCTCTCTCTCTCTCTCTCTCTCTCTCTCTCTCTCTCTCTCTCTCTCTCTCTCTCCCCCCCCCCACACACACACACACAAGAGAGGGACAGAATGGGTCCTCAGCCCAGAAAGATTAGGCCCTAGGGCTACAAGTTACCTATCCATTTTGTATGGTGCAACTGATCCATATGCCAGAGGAATGCCTTAGCAAATAATTTTGCAGCGCCTGCCATATACCACTTGCTCATTCCCTGTTTCTCCCCTTCCTGCTGTTTTTCAGTCCCCTAATCACTGTCAACCTGGAGGAGTAAACTTAAAAAGCTCTTCTATTTCAGTGTATCTGAAGAAGTGTGCATGCACACGAAAGCTCATACCAAAATAAAAACTTAGTTGGTCTTTAAGGTGCTGCTGGAAGGAATTTTTATTTTATTTTGTTTCGACTACGTCAGACCAACACGGCTACCTACCTGTAATTTAAATGCTCTGCTAAGCTCTTTCTAGCATAGGGGAAAGGGCTACAATAGCATAATGACTGCAGGTGCTGCTTGCCTCCCCTAGTTTCAAAGGCATGGCGGTGGTGTCTGTATGCATCTCCTTCCAAAAGATGCATGTATTGCACTGATGTCACAGCTCGGCAATGCCCCACTTACCTTACCAGTTTTCAAGCCACACCCCCTGACCTGGTCTACATATATAGTAAATTAAGTGGACTGATTCCTTGGTGGTATAATGGTGCTCATCATTTCATACTGCAGGTAGAGAGGGTGGGGATCACATTTTTTTTAATTCACCAAGAAAAATTAGCACAGCAGAGAACAGGCTAGGATAAAACCTCTCTCTCTCTGTCTCTCTGAAACAATATTGAATTATGAGGGTTCTAGCTCACGTGGAAAGGTTTTGCCCTTGTGTATGTTTCCATTCCTAATGTGGACATGGAGGCAGCTAAGAGTCTGCACAGCCTTCAGGGCAGCACCTTTTACACGTAATGTTTAAATGGCTCAGACTTGTGAACTGAATTACCTGAATTAAATATGCCATGTGCTTGTTTGGACAACACAATGTATGTAGTTCAAGTTCCAGTGCAATTCCATACAATTTTCAAGGAGACAGACAGACAGACAGACAGACAGACATGGATAGATATGTATATGTATGTATAATAATTCTTTATCTAATTCTGATGCACGGCCCCCTGTGCCTGTTTTGGAGCAAGCCTAACTTTTACTTCATTTCTTTAAAGCCCTGGTGTGTTGTAGTTTTTAAGAGAGTGAGCTATGAGCTAGGAAACAAAAGATGAAATCTCTGCTCCATCATGGTATTAGCCTTCTTTATAGAGCTGTTAGTATGGAAGGCCAAAATCATGCATAAAGTTCCCCGTGTTTTTCATTTTAATTAATGGAATGTAAATAGTGTGGACTCGCCTCCCTTGGAGGTTTTTAAGCAGAGGTTGGATGGGCATCTGTCACGGATGCTTTAGGTCAGATTCCTGCATTGAAGAGGGTTGGACCAGATGACCCTTGGGGTCCCTTCCAACTCCATAATTCTACGATTCTTTGATTTTGCTGGTGCTCAAGATGCTTCAGGTGTCTCAAAGTAAACAGGAAAGGAAAGGAATTATTCTTTTATAAATGCATGGGGGGGGATTTTGGCACTCCATTTAATATGGAATGAATTGTTACTCTTTGTTTCAGAAACATGGAGTTGGTACCTGATCTTGAGTAGACATTAACATGCCAGGAACAACCGATAGGGGTGGCATGTGAGAGCAAACCTTTAGAGATTCTTAAATAAGTCATTTTAACCTGTATTTATTTTTTCTTAAATTGTCCCTGTAGATTCAGGGTTTGTGTGTTTTTTCCATCTCAAATGTGTGTTTTTCATAATTGTTGAGGTCTCTACTCTGCTGACTTGATTGATTGATGTTCTACCCGCAGAAGGTAGCCATTAATTATTGCCTAGGGTTGCATCAATAATTATTTTGGTACACTTCTTCAGATACAGTGCATGCACACGAAAGCTCATACCAAAATAAAAAACTTAGTTGGTCTTCAAGTTGCTGCTGGAAGGAATTTTTTTATTTTGTTTTGACTACGTCAGACCAACACGGCTACCTACCTGTATCAATAATTATGTTTTCCATATAAAAATTAACGCAATAAGCAGAAAATTATCATTGCATGTGATATTGGACCTGTACTTCTAGAGGATCATCAGTAATGAAATAAGTGGGAGTTCTATGTCTCCAGAAGATTGCACACAATTACCGTAAATAGAAGATGTGATTCTGCGTTGGTGTACAAAGTTATTTGCAAGGCATTGGCTGTGTGTGTCTAAATCACATTAGAAGTCCCCTTTCTCCCACAAAGAATTCTGGGTACATTAAACTGAGAATGTACATTCAAATACGATATAGCAAAAAAGAGAGAGAAAGTTGCCTTCAAATTTGAAAGACCAATTTAGTCTATCATATTCTGCCACATGTAAAGCAAAAGCAAACAAACAAACAAGTATCTGACTGTGCTGATAAATGTTTGGGTCAGATCTTCTTACTGCTCTGCCCTTGTTTGAACGCAGTGTTATTTATACATAAGAGATAGTGCTGAAAAGTTATGCATACTCTCTCTCATTTTTCACTTTAATTGCCTACATGAAGATTCTGAGAGAGCTTCAAAGGTCCTTTTTTGTTGCATTGCTCGTATCTGAGGAGCAAGATGGTCATGCAATTAGTTTTCTTATTTGAAATAAAAAAAAAATCATCTGATATTGAAAGCCCTTAAACAGTCATAAAATCCATAATATGACTCAATAAGCTTCCTCCAGTTCAGAGCAGTATAAAAATCATTGTTGAACAGGGAATATTGCTTTTATCTTTTGTTTTGCTTGTTTGTTTTCATTATCTAATTTGATGTGTGGTTTTACAAGGGAAATATCCAGGGTTCTTATTAGTAGCATTTTCCTGTTGGTTTGCTTTCATGTTCGTTCTCTGATTAGAAAATAGGGGGTTAGTCATATAGTTAAAACATGTAAATAAACAAAGCAGTTTGTGTGTGCAAAAATGTCTTCATTGTTTTGATGGTGGATGAAATTAATATAAAACCTATTTGGTTGATGAAATAGGCAATTAAAATAACTATAATCAATATGTCGTTGAGTCACTACTAATACACACACATACACATATCTGCTCCACTCAGGCGCGTAGCAAGGGAGGGGCGGGGGGTGGGCCGCCCCGGCGCCAGTCTGGTGGGGGCAGCGTGCGGGGCAGTTCCGCCGGCCCCTGGCCCACCCCTCGCCTCCTCTGGCCAAGCGTGCCGCTGCCCTCGCTGCAGCCATCCAAGCACCCCGGCTGACGCCCTCACGCACCGCCACGGACGGACTGTGCATGTGTGGACATGCGCAGTCCATTCTGGCGCATGGGTCGTGATGTAATGACGCATGCGCCAGGACAGACTGCGTATGTGCCGCCCCAGGCTGCCAAGCAGCACCGTTTGCCACTGGCTCCACTCACAGAATAGGATGTTCTTGGCTCCTGCAAACAGAAGGCCAGGCAGTTCTGGATTTATGGCATACTTTTGTTGATGCGCATTTCCTCTTTACTGGATCTGATGTGCACTGATGTTGCTGAATCACCTCCTAGCAAAGTCATTGAGTGCATGCTTGCCCACATTTTTGTGGTGAAAGTAGCAGGTGAATCAGAGGTGCGCAGAGGGGAACACTGAATATGTTGCAGGTTATCCTCCCTGCCCCCAAGCAGATTCATACATATTTTACTTGCATAGACAGTTCCGAATCAGGTTGTGCAATCATTTCAATATACACCTCAGTTTAAGGTGATTAGTGAATAATTTGATTTTAAATTGTACTTTCTTACTTTTTTGGCCTCACTGCGATCATAGGATGTGTCCATGTGTATGTACTTCCAGTTTAGGTATTTACTTTCTACAAGCCATTTAATCCCAAAGATCCGCTCATCTGGCAGCACTGTTTTCAATATTGCTGCTTTCTACTAGATTTATCCATAAAAGACTGCATGCAATAATCTCTGCAACCAGGTTAAACTACAGATAATCCTACTTGCGGGTCACATGTTGGAAGGCAGCAATCCAGCCACAGGTGTGTGCCAACCAGGGCCGTCTTAAGCATCCCTGGCGCCGTGGTGCACCAGATCCCTCCGGCGGCCCCCCCCCGCCCCGTTTCCCAGCGTGGTGGGCAGGTGGGGACAGCGTGGCTGCCACAGGCGCTGCTGCACGGCGGGTGGGCAGGCACAGTGCAGTTGCCGTGGGTGCAGCTGCGCGGCGGGCTGGCCAGCGGGCGGGCGCAGCTCACGGCGCCCTCCTGGCGGGCCAGTGCCATGGTGCCCTGCGCCACCCAGCCTGGCCGTAGGGCCGGCCCTGGTGCCAACAAGAGAGGCTTGAACTTTTTCCTTTATGTGATTTCCAAAATGAACTGACCTCATTCACACCACTGGGACTAACATGCAGGTCAGAATTTAGCTCCTTTGGATTTCCCACTGCTCCAAGTTATGCAATGCAGTTCTCAGCTCAAAAAAGTTGGGTAATGCGTTTTAAAATGCATATATTTAGATACAAAAAAATGCCGAGAAGCACACATTTGAAATGTGATTTTTTTGCGGGTTTCAAAAATCAAATGCGCATCTTAATGTAGAATGATACAGACTTGTGAGTGAAGACATGCAAAAAGTCACATGGACCAGAAATAGACTCATCCGCCCAACCCTAGTGTCAGCCACCCCCGCCGTGGTTTCTTATCCCCATCGTGGGACTACAAATGCCTGGAAACAGGTATGTGCATGCGCATTCCTTTTTAAAAAAATAATAATAATTAAAAATATAACCTTTATTGAAGTTGGAATCAAAAATATACAAATAGAACATGTACAAATAATATAAATGAAACAAAACATACCTCTTATACAAGGTGTGCAAATTAAAAACCTAAATCAAGTAAATCATATATATATATATATATATATATATATATATATATATATATATATATATCAAATAAAATAGTTTCTTTTAACTTTACATGCATTCTCCTATAAACCGACTTCCACTTGTCATCATTCCGGGCTAATAAACTCACAAACTTTTATGCTGCTTCCCTTCGCTTTCCATTTTTGAATCAATACGGAATATTAAAAATAAATCCAAGTCTTTATTGAGGGGCACTGCCTTTTCAAATAGCCCCTCAATTTTTCCCAATTCTGAATGAATTTCTGGTTGCTGCCTCCTCTGATTGAATTTGGCCAAATTCCTAATTGCACACACCTTGGATGTTAGTCTTCTGCATGCAGGGAGTGTTTAATAAGGGGAAGTGTTTGGAGATGCAACCCTCCCCTCGTATTCTGAGGTACAGTAGTTCAGTGCTGCTTTTGAATGCGTAGATCAGCTTCCCCCGAACATTCTTTTCCCAGGGCAATATTTAATCTGCTCCCATTTTTGTAGCTGTTCCCCACCTTGTTATTATGATTATGATTAGCATTATTATTACAGGGTTTATACATTGTTTACGTGTTTGCTGCTCTGGGCTCCTTTGTGATGGAGAATAAGATAATAATAATAATAATAATAATAATAATAATAATAATAATAATAATAGCAACAACAACAAACAACAACAACATTAGAAGTAGAAGTAGTTTGCCTTTTAGGGCATGGTCTCTGGAATTTCATTTCATTTGGCTGCACAGCAAGGCCTGAAAATCTGCTGATGTTTTTGTTTGTTTGTTTGTGCCATTTATATACCACCTGATTGTACAAATAACCTCAAAGTGATTTACGAAAAGAATGAAATAACAAGATTATTTGTAAAAACTTTTTTTAAAAAAAAGTACATTAATTTGTGTTTGCCACTCAAATATGATCTCTTTTCTGAGTGTTCAGCGAAGTGCAAGCTTAAAAGCCCAAATAAACAAACAGTTTCAATTCCTCTTGTTTTTGAAAAGGGAAAGGAAACTTTTAAACAAAACCAAAAACAACCTGGTGTTATGGGACACTGGCAGACTGATCTCTTGGTTGGTTTACTGCATAATCTTTATAGCTGCCTAGTACAAAAGGGTAGGTTCCTGTTCTGTTTGCCATTGAGCATTGAAGCCTTGTTTGAGGGGTGGTGCGAAGGGGAGCACACGGAATGTAAAGTTCTTAATTGTGCAACAGGAGCCATAAAATAACGAGGCATTAGTACCACACACTAACTCAGGAAGCAAGTGGGTTAAGGTGATGCTTGGTACATGACCAACAACTGATCTGTTCAGAATAAATGACAGCTGTAGCTGTTTTACGTGCACTAGTCTGTGGTAGCTGCGTGAAGGCTGTTCCTCCCCCTCTCTTCCCGACCCCACAAAGGACCAACAGAGTTGAAAAGCAGCTTCACAGCGAAGGATTTTCAAGAAACATTTGTCATCTGCAGATACATTTAAGTCCCTGCGGGTATCCCATGTGAAACTGTTTAGACTACTTTCAGTTAATTTTACTACCCAGCTAATGCTTATAGAAAAGTTGAAAGCCTCGACTTGGCATTTTTATATCCCTGTTTTGGTCTATCTTGCTAAGCTAGCCCGTATCTGTTTGGAGAGCACTTCCAATCGCTGGCCTGCTCCCTCCGTGGAGATAACTTATTGCAACGCACAGAAATCGAGATTGGGAACAGAGCTGGCTGGAGAGCATATCTGGAGGAGGATGAAAAATTAGTGGAAGGAATTTCATGGATAAGGGAGGCTGGGGAGAAAGGGTGATATGTGTGAATGAGCAACCACAGGGGAAAGAACACAGGTGGTTATGTGGGCCCGAAGAGGGGAAGCAGGCAGTAATGGGAAGAGGAGGCATGTACTCGGCATTCTGGCCAGCCATCTGCTGGGGAGGCATTAGAGGTGGCCAGGATGTAAGCAAGGATATCGAAAAAAAGAGAAGCCAAGAAAAGCTCTTAAAGTGACAACTGCTGGTAATTTTTCATGGAGGTCACTTGCCTTTAAATCCCCAAAGCCTTGTTATCTCTGATGAACAGGGCTAAGCAAGGTACCAATAATGTTGAGCTGTGTCTAGGCACTGGTACACTGATTATGTAAGAAGCTGAGTTTGTGCATGTTAGAGGAGCTGTGTTTTGTTTCCGTCAAAATCCAAGCATCCAGACTTCAGAACGGGAAACGCATCGAGCAATTTCAAGGGTTTGATAACGTTTACGAACCAAGTGATCATTTCACTCAAGGTTGGTTATCGGCTTCGTTGCTTGAACCTTGGTTGGAAATCTCTCCTGCCCTAGCTGTTGTGTTTGAAACAGAATGTGCTCCTGCAGCTAAAGCAGAATGCTACTCTTTCCTAGATAGGCAGATGTGCAGCCCTGCCCCTTTTGTCCATGAAAACCCTGAACACTCCTTAACTGCAGTTAGATTACACAAGCTTTTATTCGTGTCTTGGTAGTGTTTCACTATTCTTCAGGACTTTGTCATCCTCCACCTTTAACGTATACTCACAACATTCCACATACATACATTTCCCATACATGCTTTCCAGCAGGGTAGCAGCAGTGATTGTGTGAGTGGAGAAATCTGCCATTGACCTAACACTAGGATGCTTCCATACAGTTCAAGAAGATGCGCTACTTGTGCAGTGATTTGTAGAAGTGGGTCCTAAGAAAAGTAATCCTGGCAAATCCTGGCTAGACGATGTTACTGTTTGGTGAATTTGTAGCTGGTTGACTGACCAAAGCCAAAGAGTACTCGCCCTCGTCACCTTGGAGTATGTTGTCAGCAATAAGTTGGTGATACACAGCTCTACTTCTCTTATGCATCTACAAGTGTGGCAGTGGATGTGCTGGATTGTTGTCTTGCCTCTGCAATGGACTGGATGAGAACCAACAAACTGAAGCTCAATCCGGATAAGAATGAGGCACTGTTAGTGAGTGGTTCCCTAGACTGGATGGTTCAGAAACTTCAGCTGCTGCAGAATTCGGTGGCAAGGTTGCTCACTGGGGCAAGGTGGTCTGAGCATGTAGTGTCAATCCTGGCCCAACTGCACTGGCTCCCAATTAGTTTCCAGGCTCAATTCAAGTTTTGACCTATAAAGCCTTAACCAGCTTAGGATCGCAATCTCAAGGAACGCTTTTAAATTTTAGGTAAGAGATTCTGTCTAGTTAAAAATGTTGGGTACAAATTTATGACACACCAGGGGGATTCTGCATTCTTAGAACAGAATTTTATTATAACGTGTTTTAAGAGCCAGCTGTACACGAGGTTACAATAAAGAGTATTTCAGGAGCAATTCCACCATTGGTGGCCTATCCATTTGTTTCACATGCAATACACAATTAATTCACAACACTTTATAGTGCCCATAATCTTGCACAACATTTAGCTGGCCAAAAAACATTATTTAGTAAATGGCATTCTTTCATGTCCTCCATGAAAGGCAGTTCTCAACAGATGCGATTGCACCTAAATAAAGAATCAGTTTGTTTCCTTAACTCTTGTTTTAAGTTTATTTACTTGGGTACGTGTATATTATCAGATGGCTATTTTCTCTGTTTCTGTATCATGTCCTATTTGTTTTCCATTTTTGTGATTTAATCCAATTATGACATGAACTAATAAAAATCAATCTTTTTAAAATAATAATAATAATAATAATAATAATAATAATAATAATAATAATAATAATAGTGGTATTCCAGTATGTCTATTATTTCAGAATGAAAAAATAATCTGTCCTGTATGTGATTTGAAAAACAGGGCATCAGATGCCATTTTTAATCATATGATTTGAATCCTAATTCAATCAAACCCTCTTAATTATATATATTTTGTTACAGATACAGACCCGCGTGTGTTGGAGAAGCAAGAACTACAACAGCCAACTTATGTTGCTCTCAGTTACATTAATAGGTAAGCTGCTTTTATATATAAATACTAGCTGGCCCGGGCACGCGTTGCTGTGCCTGTCTCAGGGTTCTTGTTTCCCAGGAAAGGGGGAGGATGTGTCCGCCCCCCCCCGGACTATTTCTTTCTTTCTTCCCCCTCCCCGTTGTTGTGTCTCATCCCTGTGATTCCTCCCATCCTGTCGCGATCCATGAGGTATCCCCCCATGAGGCTGTAAAGTAGAGCCGAGGCCTAGTCTGTAGGCCTTGGCTCGGCCTAGTATGTAATGAGGCCTCCGCCCTGTATCTCCATTCCTTGGCCCCCACCCTTGGAAAAGGAACTGTCAGCTTCTGGGTTCTATTTCCCAGCATGCACTTTGGGGTGAGTTGTGTGTTCTGAAACACGAGGTTTTTGGGGTTTTACATGGGGCAGGTGTGAATATTAGAGAGGAACGGACATGCCCAGTTTACATTTATATATACTGTATATAGATGAGCCTATGTGGCTTTAAATAAAGAGTGGTTTTCTACAAAATCTAATCAATTAAAGGCTATGGATCTGTTGCAGTGAATTTCTAATGCAATCACAAGGGAATGCAGACAATATTGCACACTTCTGGAAACATTCACTATTATAGAGTTAAACTAGTGGATATTAACAGTGATCTTTAGGCATTCCCTGCTCATTTGTGGAATGGCTATTTGATGGACATAGTTTCCACTTTGAGAACTGTTGATGTTATTTCTACTTAAATAAGCGCAGTTTAGAAATATTTTCAGGAACATTTGTGCCCATTGCAGATATTTTGGTGAGCTTGAGATGAACTGCAAAAATACTACTAATGGCTTGACAGCTGCTCAACTTCTCAAAGTGTTATACTTGAAGCTCGTCCAAACTTTGAACTAAATATGGTGGTGATGTTTGTTTTTATACCACTTTTAAGCAAAAGATACATTAAAAGAACCAATATGTTTCCAACCACCACCATCCGAGAGATTCCCGAAACAGTTGCATCATAGGAACAAAGAGCCCCACTGAATCAGACCGAGCGTCAATGTAGTCGAGAATCTTGCTTTGCAACTGTGGATAGTCAGATGCCACCAGGAAACCTACGAACAAAGCATGAAGCAGGCAGGAGTGGCTAAGCAATGGCTCTGCTGATGTGGCTGAATTTCAGCTCCCATCAGCACCAGCCAGTATAGTTTGTATCCAGTGACTAATTCCTGCCCAGCACAAGATGCTTTCTGAGCAGTGCCAGCCATCTTTGGGAATGTGCTTGCATGGGAAAATGTAGTGTATAGATTCAGGCAATCGCAGATAGACTTGGCAACAGCTTCTTCTGCTGTGATGTCACTTTTCCAGTGGCTATGACTGCGAGAAATGCTGCCTGTTCTATACATTATTGCCCACTGCATGCCATTCCATAGGCTGGATACATTTTCATAGGTTGGGTGAAGTGCACTTCTCTTTTGTAAAAGCCATATTCTGCTCAAAGAACGGATGTTTCTGACCTTGCATGAGAGCACTGAGCTCCAGGGTTAGCCATGTTGTAAGCTTTTTAAACCTAAGAGTCATGAATGAATGATTTTATTATTTTGGTCACAGACCAGTTCCAGCTCACATACAAAATCAGGGAAGTCATGAAACACAATAGGGATACATTTAAATTTGCAGTAACAGGGACAGTACAGATATAGCAGCAATTAAAATATATAAATTAGATCTAACTCACTAAAATATAACCTGAAGTTGTCATTTAAAACCTTAATCATGATGATATCATAGCTCGTTCCCTAAGTTTTATAGCAATCACACAGAATTTGGCCACCTTTAATGTGATCTCTGGATCTTTGTCTAAAAGTCATAAAATCATGGAGTTGTAGAGTTGGAAGGGACTGCGAGGGTCATCTAGTCCAACCCCCTGCAATGCAGGAATCTTTCTCCCAATGTGGGGCTAGGGCCCATGCCCCTGAGATTAAGAGTCTCATGCTCTACTGACTGATCTATCCATCATGAACTGGGATACCTTAAAAGAAAAGAAAAAATACACTGCATGAGAAAAATGAACTTAAATGTAAAGGGCTTTGCCCAGAAGCTTGTGCAATGTCTGGCAGTTACATGGACAGTATCAAAACATAATCAATAAAATAAATAACAGAAGCGTGAGAATGCCCAAAGAACATATTCACTGTGTGAATGCTTTTGCAAGCATTTGTGACACAATTGTTTTCCTTCCACTTATTTTATTTATTTATTTTCTTACGCATATATCCCACCTTTCTTCTGTCATGGAATCCAAGGCAGTGTTCAGGTGGTTCCCAGGCAGCCATCCAGTCAGGCACTGGCCAGGCTTAGCTTCCAGCCATACACCAGGGTTAATTATGTTTCCTTGTGTCCAGCCCAATAGATTTAGAACTGCATTCCTGATAATGGTTGAGACCAGTGGCATAGCATGGGTTGCCAGTGCCCAGGGCGTGCAGAGGGTGGGAGGGAGTGAGTGGGAGGAAAACAGACAGAGTATGCATGTGCATTCAACTGCAAAACAGCGTCTGCCTCACCCAGGAGATTGCTGCCACAGGGATAAGGAAAGAAGAGTTGTTTCATTGTGGTCACTTCCTGGTTCTCATGGAGAAGTCATTTTCGGTGGAACCCAGCGAAAGAAGTGCGCAGCTCTATTGAGGCAGCCTTAGGCATTGAAATTTTGTGCCCCTAACAATTTTGCACCCAGGGCAGCCACCCCTGTAACTTTTGAGATAAAATAATAATAATCAGTGAAGCCTTCTCCCTGACATGCTTTTTTCTTGTGTGCTTCAGAAACAGATAGGGTGGGAAGTATTCAAGTGTGAATCCTCCTCTTTCACAACCTGAAGTCGTGCAATTCAGAACATGCATTGCTGCTTGATTTCTTCTGAAGGGCCCTAAGGATGCAATCATATATACACTATACCTTGGCGCAAGTTACATTCAGCTTCAGTGAGACTTCCTTCTGGCTAAACATGCATTCGATTGCATTTTAAATTAGGTTTCCTGTCATATGTCTATATTGACAAGACTACTTTGTAATTGGGAATTCCAGTTTTTAAATGTTTGGTTCCTTGCATATTGTTAGTAGTTTTCATCTTGCCATCTTTCCTGCATATAAAATCCAATATGTTCCCACTTTCCTCGAAGAAAGAATGGTATCTTGTGTACTCTTTACTTAATGCACTGTTATTGCTTACAGTTCAGGGAAGGGCTTCCAGTAGCTGTTGGATTGAATATTTGTGACAAAGCACAGAAACAGCTGGTTCAAAGTAACACGTCACTTGGCAGATAATATTATTTTTTTGTCTGATCTTATTTTTTTTATATGTTGGCAGTGACCAACTGGAATCATGTGTTTTTATTTTTGTAGTCATATATTTACACCCTTCCCTCAGACTTGGTTTAGAGAAAGAACAAGACAAACCTCAGGTGGTAATTCAAACAATGTGCACAGAAATGAATTTATTTATGAACAAGAGAATTAATGGCTTGTGGTTGTTTTTTGTAAAAGGAATAATACTGTTGGGATATTTTTTTTTGAAGGGGAGGCAAGTTGCAAGAACCAGATAATTGATTCAAAATGTTAATACGTTCGACTTGATAAGAGGCAAAGATAAATTTTTACCTCTATAAAATGAAAAGCTGTGAATATACTTTTAAGATGGAAAGCATACCAAATGTGTTCTAAAGCTAAGATTTAGTTCTTTCTCTGAGATGGCAAACTGCGCCTGAGCATCATGACCTGAGATTGCAGGTGATGGTTTGCATTATAGCATACTCATCCATTTAAAAATATTTAAAAATCCATGAACATAGAAAGCTAGCATGTCAAGGAGGAGACTAGGCTAGAACTGACAACTAAGTTTCTATGGGGATTTTTTGGTAATGGCGGTAGGGAGTTCTTGCATGAACTCAGAAGTGGGAGAGCTGAAACACAGGCTTACCATCTCAATGAGAACTAGTCTTAACAAGTGTGACCTACAACAAAATGTAGAGTGTGGTGCTCCTGTTCATTGAGCCAGCCAGCCATACCCCCTTTTTAGCTCCACCCACAGCAGTCAGCCAGCATTGTGTGGCAACTGAGCATGCTCAGACCTCATCAGTCTATTTTTGGGGGTTTGTCCCCTTAGTTCCCACCCAAATGGTGATGTTTTGTTTCTTCACTACGACTTGCAAACTTCAGGATTCCCTTAGCCTACCTCCTTTTTGTGCAGGTATAGTGCAGGTATAGTGCTGTTTTGGCTGCAGAAGGGTCCATACTTGAGAAATGAGTTTGTCATTGGTGTATTCCTGTATGGGATTGATCCATCATTACTCCTTGAGAAAGTACAGTGTCATTCTGAGGACTGGTCATTTTGCATGTGACATTAAAAAACAACAACCACTTTTTAGTCTTTCATGTGATACTCGTTCAATACATAAACGTTGTCTAATGTGTAAACATGTGTTTAATATGTGGTCCTGAGTTATAAAGCCACGTAATGCAGCAACCTTGCTTAAAACTAAGCAGGTCTGGATCTAGTCAGTATCTCGAAGGGAGACAGTCTGGGAGTCTTATGTACACAGCCTTGAGTTCCATTGATGGAAGAAAGGTGAGATACACATGTAATTGGCTGACTGTAATGATTCCAAGCCATCTGCGTTGTATTTTCACATTATAAGCCTACTGAAGCCTTATTTGAACTGCAATCCTAAATAAACGGAGGGATTGAAGGCAGTTCCACACCCATATCCAGCACCCTCACAGGCTTGAGCCAGCAAGGTGCAGAAAATGGGGGTACAATATAGGGTCTCCCTCTCAGAGATTGGATATCAGATAGAGATATCCCATCTATTCCATGTCCCCTGGGGTGCCCTCCTAGTGGCCATATGGTTGCACTCTTACATGAGTAAATGACATTAAGGCATGCTCGCGTTAACTAACATCTGTATATACACATAGCCCTGAATTTCAGTAGATACAAAAGGGCAAAATGCCTTTTCAAATGCTGCTTTTTTTATTTCCCCATCAAGAACGGAAAACTTTGCAGTGGAAACTACTTCCAGTTTCATGTCTGGGCTTTTGCAAACTCACCTGTTTTAGATAACCAGGGTAAGGTTTAAATAACCAAAGGCCTGTTGCCTATACCGAACATGTACATTGTTAGACGTCCTCCCAATTCTGTTTAAAATGTAAACTTATGATTAAAAGCTCTGCAGTATGAATGGAACTGATTGTCTTTGGCACACAGGTAATAAAATGTTTGGATTTGTTGGTTCCATGAACTTGCTGTGTATCAGGGGAAAGGGTATTTATAGTCCTGAGCATATGGTACATATAAATGGGACTAAAATTAGGCCGTATAAACTTCAAAAATAATAATCTGAGTAAATATCAGAGTGCATTTGTGGCCTTTCTCCATTTTTCATGTATTGCACTCCTTCATTTTTACCAGTATGGAAGGGGTGTTAGTGGACCCCTTAAATTGTTATCCATTCTCTCTCTGTGTGTGTTTACAATTTTTGTGGGATTTGTGGGTTTAAGGTCTCATTGACTGTGATACTTTAGTCCAGATGGTTTTGGCTTTATATAATTTACTTCTTGAATGTGTGGTCTTCTAGTTGGGAAAGCCCTGGTATGGTACATGGGGTGAAAGTTGCGTTGCCAACAAATCTTTGTTACACTTTGGGTGGCAAGTGTGAGTATTCGTGATGCTTTGCTAATGTTTCACATTACTGACAAAGCAGAGAGGATCTACACGCTTGGTGTAGGTCTTGAGCAGCAATAATGATTACCAAATGATGTTGAATGTTAAGGAAATGTGATATTTACTCTTCCTTTTAAAAGTCAAGTCTCCATATTGCAAAACCCCTCACTCCAGAAACATAATACATATTCATACTTGATACCAAAATGAAGGAAATCCTCAGGTAAAGGTAAAGGTAAAGGGACCCCTGACCATTAGGTCCAGTCGTGACCGACTCTGGGGTTGAGCGCTCATCTCGCATTATTGGCCGACGGAGCCGGCGTATAGCTTCCAGGTCATGTGGCCAGCATGACAAAGCCGCTTCTGGCAAACCAGAGCAGCACATGGAAACGCCGTTTACCTTCCCGCTGTAGCAGTTCTTATTTATCTACTTGCATTTTGATGTGCTTTCGAACTGCTAGGTTGGCAGGAGCTGGCACTGAGCAACGGGAGCTCACCCCGTCACAGGGATTCGAACCGCCGACCTTCTGATCAGCAAGCCCTAGGCTCAGTGGTTTAACCACAGCGCCACCTGGGTTAATTCTGTCTTGGAAGGTGTTACAGACCCCGCCGCTGTTTGTGTTAGTGGCAAATGGACAGCAGGCTTCTGGAAGATTAAAGTTATGACAGGAGACAAGAGGCCATCTTGTGCTGACATCTGACATAGTTTGGAAGGGATAAGAAGAGATCATGGTTGCTTATACTTATAGATTATGCTACCAGTACAAGCTGCATACTCTCAGAATATTATTCACCAAACTGATGGGTTGGTGCTCAGTTTCTATCAAACAGGTTTAAAGCACAATGTGGGTTTACAGGAAGGGTTACAGTGGTCTCCCCCCCCCCCAAATGTTTGGATACCAATGAAAATGCAAAACTCATTTGGGTTGCTCCTGCTGACTCCCACTCTTTGCCCATTCAAAGGTTCCATTCGAAAAGACCCTATGCACACACTGATGTGTGTTCCGTTACCCTTGACCCTATACTTGTACATGTGTTCACTTTTGGGCTCCTTGCAAATAAATTCAGGGAGAAAAGCAGCAGCTTAATGGTAGAACAAAGGCTTTACATGCAAAAGATTTATTGTTCAGCCTCCCTATCTCAAGGTATAGCTGGGAAAGACCCCCATCTGAAACTCTGGACAGCTCGGCCAGTCATTGGGTCTGGCTCATTATTGTGATAGAAATTCAGAGGTGTTCTCTGTCTTCCCATAAGAATAGACACAGCGTTGTTGTTGTTTTTGATAAAATTACTATATATATATTTTTAGGTGTGTTTTTAAAAAAACAAAAAACTACAGTTGAGGCCCTCAGATGTTAGGCTGCTGAACGGAAAATAATATAGTGCAACTGACTTTTGGGGTTGGTGTGTTGTCGACAAGCACACAGAGTGCAATGAGATTGAGTGTTTTTTTTGGGGGGGAGGCTCGGTTAATTTCATTGTACAGTATACAGGTTGTACATTGACAATAAAGGTATTAATATTATTATCTAACTACAGTCTCCCATAAATTGTCAAGCAAGCTTTATGCTTGTAGTGGAGAAAATACAGACCTCTAGACTGGGGTCTCTGTACAATGGCTGCAGTCTGCTGCACATTTGCCCATGCTTAACCCTCAGTGGGGTTTGTGACAACAACTGTGCGCTGTATTTGCAATTAGTCTATGTGAGGGGAAATCAGATTGTTTGTTTGAACAATACAGTCAGAAATTACTAGTGTTGCAATGTTCCTGAAAGTCTCATTAATGACAATTTGGACAGAGTTGCATAAGCATTCACAGTATTGGGCAATTACTCTCCAAATCTATTTGACTTTGAATATATAGCTATGGGTATTACTTGCAATTAATTGCTTAGGATAAACACAACATTGCACACCATGACTAAAGAAGAGCCATGCTATGTAATTCTCAATTCCAAAATCTTTTCCGTTTGTGTCTCAAGCGGCTGGAAATCATCGCTCTTACTGTGTTACAAGTCTGTTGGGACTTTTAAAACTGCTTATTCAGATTTTACTGTTTTGGACCTACAAGAGCTTGTTGCATTAACTTGTAGCTTGGAAAGAAATGAAAGAATTTTACAGTATTTTTAAAAATAACTGCCTAATAAATTATTGCAATAAAAGACCAGATTTTCTCAGTACCATCTTTTCAAAGCAAAGGGTGGCATCCAGCTAAATTTTACTCAGAGTGGTCCCATTTAAATTACTGGAGATGACTGAGTTAGGTGCATTAATTTCAGTGTGTCTACTTTAAGTAAAACTTGGTTGAATACCACCCAAGGTTGGTATGCATGAGGACATGAAAATCAGGTTTCATTTGAGCTTAAATGGAAGAATAGCTATATGTGCTTGTTTCTGCTGCTGTTGTTGTTTTTAAAAAACTTAGATCTGTTCCCAACAAATCTGAGGGTCAGCAAATAACCCCAAATTCCCTTAAACACTGTCGCTATTCTTTTGCTTAACTGGCTAGCAGTGGAGATGCGAGTTACAGCAAAAAGAGTGTCTGGGGAAACCCAGCCAGATGGGTAGGTTAATAATAATAATAATAATAATAATATATTATTATTATTATTATTATTATTATTATTATTATTATTATTATTATTATTATTTGTCCCCCCTCTCTCTTATTTCCACTGCCCTTGTGGGCTATTATGGTATGTAGTGTGCCAGGAGGAAAGGTTTGATGTGGTTTTCTGAAGTACTACTTGTTGTTGTTTAGTCGTGTCCGACTCTTCGTGACGCCATGGACCAGAGCAGGCCAGGCACTCCTGTCTTCCACTGCCTCCCGCAGTTTGCTCAGACTCATGTTCGTAGCTTCGAGAACACTGTCCAACCATCTTGTCCTCTGTCGTCCCCTTCTCCTTGTGCCCTCCATCTACTATGGCAGAATAACCCCTGGGGAGATTACACATCCACCACACTGGGGCCGCCTTCTTCCTTTGTGTTCCCCCCACCCCCGCTAACCAGTAAATGAATGCTATTTTAGCGTTGGGGACCGTTGAAGAGGGTTTGTTGGGACGGAACAACAGGTGTATGTATGTGGAGGAGTTCTTCTCCGGCTCAGATTAAGAATCTGAGAATTTGTAAAGCTTGCCTCTCTTTTGAGGTTTTCTTTCAAGCCCAGTTTGGGAGAAGTTTGCTGGCATCCGTAATGAATATATGGAGCTGCCAGCTCTTCCGCCCATGCAGAACCCCTGTACATAAACAGCCAGGAATACAAGCAACTTTTCCAATAGCTGCGTTTTGGGTATGTCTTTGTCGGTTTCATTGCTGTTTATATTCCCTGAGGGAACATAAGGAGACTCCTACTGGATCAGGCCAAAGACATGTTCTCAGTGGTCAACCAGATGCCTATGAGAAGCTTGCAAGCTTCTAAGTGCAACAGTACTCTCCCCACTTGTGAAGGCCTGCCTGGTTGATTGTGGAGAGCCAGGAAAAACACGGAAATAGACATGAACCACGGTCAACATGGCGTGGGTACTGTGAGTCCACATCACGAACTCCATCACTTCATGGAGACTCTAGATTTTGCTATTCCACTACTCTGCCCCATGTTGTGGTGGCTCTTGCTTTTACTTGTTGTATTATCTCTAGATGCACAACCCCACCTTTTTAAAATTATATGTAGGATCCCTGCTATTTCAAATTCCTCCTTTTCTTATCCCTTTTATATATCACTGCTGCAATGCTGGCATTTAGTTACAAATAATTTTTTCTCCCAGTCCACTTTTACCAATACACACAGTGACTGGGTTTAGACATGGAACAAGCAGATCAGGAGACTTATATTTAAAAGTAAAAGGAATGCATGTTAATTTATTAAAACTTATTAATATAATATAATTTGTGGTAAAATGCAAAATAACACCATGTGCGATATTTGTTTTAAGATGATACTGTTACTTTACAATAAAGTAATACACTTGCCTTATCTAAACCAGTTGCTCTTAAGCTCTCCTCCCTCAGTTAACTCACAGTATGTAGAACTTGAAGAATCCTGAAGTGTTCACTCCAGTTAATTTACAGGCTTCACTGAGGTCTGTACCCAAAACATTGTTGTTTTTCTAAGAGAATAATCACGAACTGACAATCTGATCTCGGCTCCTCTGGAGGACTGCTGCTGGAGTTGTTTTTTTTCCTCCCTGCAAACCTTCACACTGAGAGCCAGTGTGGTGTAGTGGTTAAGAGCAGTAGACTCGTAATCTGGGGAACCGGGTTCGTGTCTCCACTCCTCCACATGCAGCTGCTGGGTGACCTTGGGCTAGTCACACTTCTCTGAAGTCTCTCAGCCCCACCCACCTCACAGGGTGTCTGTTGTGGGGGAGGAGGGAAAAGGAGATTGTTAGCCGCTTTGAGACTCCTTCGGGTAGTGATAAAGCGGGATATCAAATCCAAACTCCTTCTCAGCTTCACCCTCTGGTTATTTCAGCTCTTAATGCCCTGGCTTCTTCTTGAACAGCTGCCTGCTGTCATAAGGATCTCTCAGCCCTTCTCTGGCTTGTGACTGCTTCTTCAGCTCTTACCTACACCCTTTTCTGTATCTTGTTCTCAGTCCCTCTATGACCATCTCCCCCAAAATCCTGTCCCTGCCCTTTAATTCTCTTCAGCCAAAACACTCTAACCAATCACAAGTTGTCCACCCCCTTGAAAATTAGACATCCCATTGGACCCTAACTAAAGACCAATGAGCTTACAAAGGAATGTCCGCTAAAGGACCTATCACAGCTTGACCTTTGGGATTCTACTGATTCATATACCATAAAAGCTGAGTTCTACAGCCAACTGTTGTAATGGGAAACCTGACAAGATAATAGTCCTCTCTTTAGTAACTGTATCAGCACAATTATTTCTTGGACAACTGCCAACTGAAATAATCCCTATGCCCTGTACATTCTTGGGTTCAGTTGGGGGTAAACTGCCAATCTTTTTCTTCTTATTCATTTAACCATTTACAAACAAAGACATTTTTCATAGTTGAACAGCATCTTTACATTTAAACTTCTCTTGTAATGTTACAGTTACTTCACAGACACCCATTAGGAGTTGGTGAAACTGCTACTAGTCAGATGCTCTTCCCATCTTCTCCCTCTTTCTCCTGTGGTGATCTCCCCGTTGTCCGCATTTAGTGTTAGGTTAGTAAGACAATATTCACATTTCCCATATAAGGAGTTGAATGTATAGTGTGTGGTTATTTTTACCTTCAATACTGAGAGTTGTTTTGCTGGTTTTTACTTTGTTTACATTGCGGTTTTAGGTGGTATCTTATAAACTGTATTTTGTAAACTGCTCTAGGACCCTGGTTGGTTGGATGAAGGATGGTTTAAAAGCTGGATGTCAGGGACTAGACTGAGGGGGACTGAACTGAGGAGGAATGATGGAGACTGCCCCCCCCAAAAAAAAAACTTCAAGAGAAGAGCAAGGCAGTATTGATTTACAGCTGTGGTTTGAGGAGGGGCACAGCTCAGAGACAGGTGAGCAGAAGAGTTGGGAGGTGTTGGGAGAAGATAGGAGGAGAGACAAAGCAGCCAGCTGACACATTATCACTGGAAAGCATTCCCTCTTCCAGAACCTGGCATGCATTGGAAGTGGGTGAGCAAAGGACTTGGAGACAATTAGCCCCTGGCAGCCACCGTAAGGGGAAGTGCTATTGCTAGGAAGTGAGGGGGGGAGTTCAGTTGGAGCAACGCCATTATCCAATTGGCTGCCCCTATGTCTCTCTGTGTGAATCTTGAATAAATACATCGGTAAGAACGTCTTGTTTCTCCCATTTCTGGCATCCAGCTGTGAAGGAGAGGGATCGGATTTCTTGAAGTCTGACACTGAATGAATGAATTTCTGTTTCATAACTGGTAGTGCAGAACACTGTACCCTGACTTTGATCATGCAAGGCCAGGGGCCAGTCATGAATGTCTGACCAGCAGTACCAATAACTGGAGTAGAGACCGACAAAAGTGGCTTGTGCTTTTCTTTATCTTCAATAGTCTCCCCAACCTGGTATCTAAACTGGTCATTACATCACTTTGAGATGTGTGTAGAGCTTGTGCCGATTAGGAACGCAGGCTAGCTAGAAGGTAAACTATGCAGTGGAAATATGGATGATGAAAAATAAGTTGAGCTTGGATCCTGGCAAGATGGAGTAATTCACATGTCTGAGAACTTGGTCAATTACCTACCCTGGGTGGGATTGCATAGTGTCCAACATTTTCTCACCCAAATCACGGGGTAGGGGGCACACACACACACACACACACACACACACACACACACACACACACACCATTTGGGGTTTGGTCAGTCAACCAGCTACAAATATATGATATAAACCCCTTAACAACTTGGGACCAGGTTACCTGCCAGGTTGTGTCACCTCGTATATGCACACTGAACCGCTTCAATCTGTGGAACAGGCAAATAATTTACTTGAAAGAGAATGGATGTTCGTGGGGAAATGATAAGGTTTAAGTGCAACCTGAATGAAAAATTAGGCCATGTAAAACTTGTGAAACATTTGAATTCAGTATTTGCCACACTAATGTGACATACTACTGACACAAAGATCAGGCCATTACATTGGGCTCATTTATCTTAAAAGAAGAAACAACGCCATCCTGAAATGTCAGCTTTCCAGACTTACCTAGAGCTTGAAACACTTCTCACCTTTATTTTATGGAGCTGTCGTATTTGAGCCAAATATCTTTGTCTGTTACTGGTAGTCTCATGGTGAAAAGTGTGCTATATATCTGAAAGAGAGACGGCAGTTCTAAATCAGTTCTATTGTCTTGAGATAAATTCCTCTTCTCTTGCTCTCCTCCATTTATTCAATCAGTAGGTGGAGGATCTTAGTCACTGGTCACAGCCCCATCCCTTGGCTTTCACTCCATAGGTCAGAGGTGAGAGCAGCCATATTAACTCCTTTATATGAGCAGGAAACCAACCTAACTAGGGCGGAGAGGGTGAAGTAGCTGCTGAATGATACCCACAACTTTACAACTTAATAGAGTTGTTCTCTATAAGAGTTCTTCTCTGACAGCTAGGAAGATTAGGGCAAAGAAATCAGATTAATTAGCAGTTAATTGTAAAGCGGACTTGGATCTCTAACTTACACAATCCATCTGCCTCCCTTCTATTTTATCCGTCCTTGCGGTTTTACTGTATATTTAGTGTCTGTCGATGTCATGGCTTCTGATTAGCACTGGTGCCTGGTGCACCCTACACCCCTGCCTTCCTTTGCTACTGCCAACACATCACCCCCTCCTCGATTTACTCCCCCCTGGCTTCAGGTCCAGGATTGTAACAAGGCTCTCCAGTGAGGGCTGTGCGATGGCGTTCTTATGTGTTTATCATAGAGAGTGATATGTGGCCTTTGCTTCCTTCCAACTTGCTGGTTCAAAAAAAAGTGTCATCGATGCACACTCTCACGTGCATAAGCATGGCGTCTGCAAACACCCATCTCTATTTAATTGTTACCTACTCTTTGTTTGGTAGGACAAAGCTTAATATAGTTGCTGGTTTTATGTACATGAAAACTGCTATCATTAAGCTGAATGATGTGTCAGCAGGGGTAGTAATACTTCTGCTTAAATTCTATTCAGATAGCTGCAGCAAGCCTGTAAACATGGCCACTACAATTGTAAGTGTGTGTGTGTGTGTATATATACACACACACACTAAGAAAATAGTGCTATTCTATTTCTGTGTCCTATATTCAGAGGTTGTTCTCCAGCTTATTAAATACAGGTGGGATATGGACCTTGTTACTCAAACCAAGAGGTCCATTAGAAACTAGAGATTAAAGGAACTACCACTGACTCTGGGTTGCTGAGCTCCTACTGATTGCAACTGCAGTCCATTATTGTCTTGTGGCTGAAGTTCTGTTGCTGGCTTGCTTCATCATTTTGTCAGTTCACTAATAAGGAGGTCACCACAGGTACAGAATCCTGGATTTATATGTGGCAGATGATAAAGCATTATGGGAAATCTGCCTCTAAGAAGAGGCTGTTGATGCATGTTACAACTGGCACCCATTCTATGGCTCCATAATTGACAAGAAATGCTATTATTAAGCAGGTCTGTTCAGATAATTAGCATTCAGGGTTGCATTTTTAATCAGACTTGAGTCAGATAATTTATCACAGAAGCAGCAAGCTGTCAGGGTCATACAATAAATACTCATTAAAGATGAATAAAGATTAAGTGCAGCCTGAAACAAAATTAAGCAAAGTAGTACTTAGGAATCGTTTCACTTCAATATTTGCTGTTAATAATTTGAAGTAATATTGGCAAAAAGATCAGGTCTCTGCGCTGAGCTCATTTGTGGACGAGGTGATAATATTGTGCTGAGGTGTCTGTTCAGCATCTATCTGAGGCTGAAACATTCATAATTGATTGCAAAAAAAGAATATTAATTTTGAAAAGCTGATTTAGTATGACTGCTCCAACAGTAACTGGAGTCCTTCTGTAATAAGTTGACACATTAAAGAGAGAAGTGTTCCATCTTGAAAGCAGAACTAATTTGTTAGCATTAGCAAGCTTCTGCACTTTGAATTCAGTGCAACTCTCTTATCTTCAATAGGTTCACACATGAACAGTTTGTGGCACTTTCAAATGGCTTCCAGTTAATTAAAAAGACACTGCATTCAAATATGTCATGACAATAACACAGTACTAAGGGTTTTTGTTTTCTTAGAGGCTAAGAATATTGTAGGTGTAACAACATGACCTCAAATACAAATATAGGCTGTAATCTGTTGGTAAAGTCTCCTCTGTGAACCCCGTTTACTTCAGTGGGACTTGTCAAGAAAACCTTCCATTTGGATTATGCCCACAGTCGTACCAATGGAAAGGAATAATGTGAAAGCCCCTTAAAAGACTCAATGAAGAAGGAGAGTATTCTTATTATGGGAATTAAGTTTTAAAAGCTGCTCTATGAAATGTTGGAATAACTCTCATAATTATTGGGGAGGGGGCGTTGGTCCTAAATGCTTTTGTCATTTGTAGAGCAGGTTCCCTGATTTGGTACTTCCACCCAATGTGTAGATGGGGCCATGATGATGTGCCCAGGCCACAGAGTCCATCTTCGTGCAATTGGGAATTGTATGAGCACCCAAACAAGACTATAGTGTATTCACATGCCGAGGATATTTTATAGCAAACTAAAGTAAAATAAAAAGGGTACAATCCTGCTTTCGTTTGGGTTCCCCAACCCCAAAACCTGATGTAATGTAGAGCCTAAACAGTGAATCAGGAAGATCCCAGTTCTCTCTCCTGCCATGATCTTACTATTAAATGCTGATAAAACAACCCCTGTGTTGCAAATTAAAGTCAAAATGCTGAGAAAAGAAGGCAACACGTCGACCAGTTCTTGGGCAAAATATAACTGTTTTAATCTGTAGTTAACCATAAACCAGACAGTGATCCAGGGTAATCATCTGTTTCGGTTAATGCTTCTTCAGTTTTATAACTAAAATAAATCAAATAAATATAAGTCAATAATCATGTCATACATACTATTAAATCATACATTACAATCAGGTCAATAGCCGGCATGGACACGAATCTATACAGTCCATATTATTGCAAAAATACAGGAAGATACAACAATAAAACAAAAATACAACATACCTAGTACTTGCGTGTACTCTGCGGAACAGGGGTCATACTCATATGTAACCCCTGCTGCTGATCTTACTATTAGCCTTAGGCAAACAACTCGCTGAACTTCTGTTTCCCCATTTGCAATAGGAGTCCTAAATACTTCCTTCCAGGGGCAGAGGAAGGGTGGTGGTGTGGGGGTGGGCCACCCCGGGTGTTACTAGGCAGCACTCACTGCGGGGCCTGCAGCGCGCCTGAGCCATGCATCCTGTGCTGCCCCAAACGGTCCACCCACCGCCTCCCGCTCAGCTGTAGGGCAGCTAAGTGGGAGGACGCAGGCAGACTGCTCAGAGGCCCCCGCAGAGTGTCCTGCCCCAGCTTGCCCCAGGCGCCTGATCGGTTTGCTCCACTGCTGCTTCCTTCATAGGATTGTTGTTAGGATCACAACCAAAAAAGTATGTGGCACACTTTGAGTACTTGCTAACACTATGCAAATGTTCAGTATCATCATCATCATCATCATCTTTAACACCATTCTTATTAACCAAACATGCATATAATTGAAGTCCATGCCTAATTTTGCAGTTCGCCTATCTGTCAGATTCTGAGGTTATTTTTTTTACTTCTCATTTGAAAGGATTGTTGCCTTTCAATTAACTGTGCCCTTTCTTGTGCTTCATTCAAATACAGTGGTACCTCGGTTTATGAACACAATTGGTTCCGGAAGTCTATTCATAAACTGAAGCGTTCATAAACTGAAGCAAACTTTCCCATTGAAAGTAATGGAAAGTGGATTAATCTGTTCCAGACGGTCCGCGGAGTACTTAAACTGAAGCGTTCATAAACTGAAGCGAGCTTTCCCATTGAAAGTAATGGAAAGTGGATTAATCCATTCCAGACGGGTCTGTGGAGTACTCAACCTGAAGTGTACTTAACCCGAAGCATGGGTGTAATTGGCTCTGGAAGTCTGTTCATGAACTGAAGCGTTCATAAACTGAAGCGAGCTTTCCCATTGAAAGTAATGGAAAGTGAATTAATCCGTTCCAGATGGGTCTGCGGCGTTCGTAACACGAAAATTCGTAAACCGAGGTGTTCATAAACCGAGGTTCCACTGTAGTGGGCTACCCAAGTTTACATGTTGTGTAAGTAAGATAGACGGCTTCATCACACTGAAGAATGATCTACAGGTGCTAATGCTTCCTTCTTAAACATGGATAGTTAAGCTGCCATAACAGTTTACATTGGTATAAACTGAGTAAACTGTATTAATGTGCATCTTGAAATAATTAGGGTTGCCATACGTCCGGAATTTTCCAGATCTATCCAGAACATTGCATTCAGCAGCAGTGTCCAGGCGGAAATTGACTAAATATCCGGGAAAATCCAGACATATGGCAGCCTATGTTGACCGATTTCCCCCCCAAAAAAGCTCAAAACCAACTTTGAGCAAAAAAAAAAGCCCAGCAAATTTGCAACACACACACATACCCACACGCACAAGCAGCTCAACAACTGCGCCTAAAGAAAGCTCAGTGACTTTTCTGTCCAGATTTGAAATATGGCAACACTAGAAAAATTGAAATTGTAAAGCAAAGGCCACCTGACAGGTGCTTCTACATCTCTAAAGATGGGTTTAAAATGACCAGAGAGAGATGGATATTCATAATAAAATGAGTATCTGTTTTGCAAATTTTTGCGAGGAATAATGAATGAATTCACTTCATTTATTCTCGGAAAAACTCAACAGCCATTCATTCACCAAGGACTATATCAGGCATCCCCAAATTTTGGCCCTCCAAATGTTTTGGACTACAATTCCCATGTTCCCCGACCACTGGTCCTGTTAGCTAGGGATCATGGGAGTTGTAGGCCAAAACATCTGGAGGGCCGCAGTTTGGGGGTGCCTGGACTATATCAAACTGTGGCCCTGCACTGACAGAAATATCTTTGATCCAGAGTGAATTGAAATGAGGAGGAGGAGGTTTTTGCAAATTCCCCTTTCTCCTGAAGCCTCCTACTTTGTTCCAGAGCAGGTGTGTCCCTCAATCCTCTGGGCCAAAGAACTTTCTATCAGATGAAGGAACACAACTGGATACACCCTTTATTGTATTGTTTTGTAAATGTCATTCTACTGAGAGGAAAATATTTAGTCTTAGTCTATCTCTAGTGTTAGTTCTCATTAAGTGCTAGTGACACATTTCCCCCCTAAAACAATTTTTGACAATATTTTCCTTGTATGATCTTTTACATTTCCTTCCCACGATGCATGCTAATGCCAGAATTACTGCTGGCACACTTGTGTTTGGGGATTAGCCTGTAATTCTGGGAAGGATACTTATGGTATTTTAAAAAGGAGTGCAACAGCACTCAATCTCTGGTTGTGCCAGCTGGGTGAGAAACAGCAACGGGCAGCAAAAGCCTGTTTTCCATTCCCAACAAGCCTTGTCACATAACTTCTTCTTTTTTTTAGTGAGCTGTCTGAAATGCTTCCAGCAATACAGTGGGTTTTAGTAACTATCATTAAAAATAATATATCATCCATTTCTTTGCACTGGGACATACAGACCATCCACAGTTTCTTACCACGGTTGTTTCTTACCACGGTTCTTTAATAAAGTTCAGGTCTGGAAAGTAAACTGTTCTTTAGAAATTTGCCTAACACACAACCATTAGACACTAATAATGGGATGTTAGAAAGAAATAGGAAATACCCTCTGTATCTCCAAACCAGTTCCAAACACAGATACAAAGGGGGAAATTTGCATCAAGCAGACTGCTTTCTAATCTCAAACAGAAGTGTAGATCAGATGTTAAAACATCAGCCACCTAAAAGAACAAGTATATTTAAGCGTCTGTGTGGTAATTTGAAATACATACCAGATTCCAAAAATATTAAGCTGGCAAATCGCAACGTGTCTCCTTTTTTTGGGGGGGGGGAAGCCAATGCACTGGTTTTAACTTCTAATTTCCTGTCCTTATCTTCTTTTTGCCAGCTCACAGTAAGAAGCATTGGAGGAAAGTCTCCTTTTCTTTCCTGGCTTAAATATTCCCAGGGAGGTTTTTTTTCCACTACAACTGCCTAGCCCATTATGTCCTTAAGTCTGCCAAGCTTGCCAAAACTCAGCAGGTATCCCACATGGTATGCATTTCTGTGTGAGAAAGCTTGTCCTGATGTGGACAAGATGTGTGTTTTTTTAATAAAAAAAACTGCAACTTGCCCAAAAGTGCTTAAAAAACCATCTCCTCTAAAATCTGGACAGATACAAAGAATGGTGCTGATCAAACATTTTTGTAGTCTGATTGTATCAAGTATAATGATGCATATAGCCCAGAGAAGAGAAATGTGGTTTCCTAAATTGATATCTACATTGCACATTCCTATTTAGTGGACTTTTCAAAGAAAAAATCCTGTAGTATGAATAGGACTGTTTTTCTCCTGCAAGTCTGCATATGTTGGAATTTCATGCCGAAGCTGCTGAGTGACACACAGTTATGAGGATTCAATTATATTTTAAAGGAAATTTCTAGCCTTCAGAGTCAGACTCATGGAAAATTGGCTTGGAAACCTTCAGACAGTACCTGCACGTCAGGCCCTCCAGCCAGGTTTATTTATTACGATTGTTTATTTGAAGAATTTTTTACCTCACTTCTCAGCCGAAAAGTGGCTTACCTAAGGCAACAAAAACAAGACAGACTGCCTGCAGGCTTACAGTTTAAGGCATGACATAAAAGCAAAAATGGAGATGGAGGAGGAGGAAGTCAAGAAAACCGAGGTGCCAGTTCTTAAAGTTACATGGTAGTTCTTATAATGACTAGCCAGAATTCAAAATGTTTGGGGATTGGAGGAGCCAATAGAGATGGTGCAACCCTGATGCCATTCTCAGATGGAATGGCTGCTGCCAGGTGACAGTTGAGGAAGGGAGGAGCCTGATGTCGCTAGCTCCTCTGAGAAGCACCAACTTCTCCAAAGGAATGAGGGGCCCTGGCATTGCAAGGAGACAGGGGGCAGAGCTGAATGCCCTCTGAAAATTGAGGGGGTCCAGCTTCCTCAAAAAATATATTCAGGGGGCCAAGACTGCCTTGAACCCAAGCAGTCGGCACCTATGCTTCTCTGCATATTTATTTGCCGGTTGTAAGGCAGCTAAAGCCTGAGGGACTAGGCAAGCTTGAAGGCCGGTGGTCTGACAGCAAGGAGGGACAACCTAATGACCTAGTGTTGACCAGTATTGCTCTACCTTGGGTCGCAGGTGTTACTAGACTACAACTTCCACCATACATCTAGTTACAGGTAGGTAGCTGTGCTGGTCTGCTGTAGTCGAAACAAAGTAATAAAAAAATTCCTTCCAGGAGCACCTTAGAGACCAACTAAGTTTGTTATTGGTATGAGCTTTTGTGTGTATGCACACTTCTTCAGATACCAACTTAGTCGGTCTCTAAGGTGCTACTGGAAGGATTTTTGTTTGTTTGTTTCCACCATACACTTAGCCAATGCTCAGGGATGAAGTGGGTTGCAGTCCGGCAACATCTGAAGACCCAAGGTCGAAGAACGGTGGTCTAGAACAGTGTTTCTCAACCAGTGTGCCTCCAGATGTTTTGGGACTACAACTCCCATCATCCCTAGCTAGCAAGACCAGTGGTCAGGAATGATGGGAGTTGTAGTCCCAAAACATCTGGAGGCACACTGGTCTAGAAGACTGAGGGAAGGCAGCCGGTCTGGGAGATTTATGTCAGTTTATGGTGCTGTAGTGGTCACCTGACTCTCCAAACAAGAGACTTATGTGCATATGCCAGCTGGAACTGTTGGCCATTCCCTTATGTAGCCAGCAGCCGTGGGTGGTTCAGGTTACAGAGAGCCTTGTCTATATAGTTCCTGATTCAAGCCTAGTGCTGCTCATACTAGAGGAGGCCCGGCTCTAGGGGTAGTCTCGGGGGCGCGGGGCACCGGGCCGGCAGGTGGGCGCTGCGCCCGCCCATGAGGGCGGAGGCGCCGGAGCGATCTCCGCACTATGGCGCCAGGGCACCCGACCTGCTTGAGATGGCCCTGCACTAGAGTTATGAAGGCAATAATCTCTAGGTTCTGCCTACCAATCATGCTCTCCCAGTTGTGCCTCAGTGTTACCACCAATTTAGTATTATGTCTCTCATTAGCATCTCACCATTTTACCAAACCCCCATTGTTCTGCAAAACACAAATTCTTAGGGTGGTATTCAATGCTAGTTTTATGCAGAGTAGACCCACTGAAGTTAATAGTCAAGACTAACCTAGGTTAAATTAATTTCAGTGTGTCTACTCTAGGTAGGACTTAGTTGAATACAACCCTTTGCCATTTTCCTGTTTGGCTCTGTAAGGACAAGCCAGAATGAGACAAGAGTGAAGTGTTGGGTTCATACACTTCCCTGTTCTCCTCCTTCCATGCAGCTATGAGGAGGGCTTCACCAGAGCTTATTTTTGTGTTTACTGAATCCCGTCTTAGCATTATGCCCACACCAGGAATCCTGGTTTAAAACAAACTGATAAGTTTTGACAGGTCAGCTTCAAGCCATTGATTACGAGACTGGCTTATTAAATTAATGGTTTAGCATTATGTGTGAACACAGCCATTGTTTGTTTTAACTATTTATATGTCACCTTTTATGGCATAGGATTAGATGCAGACTAAGCTAGGGCTTATCTACACTTACCTTTTGCCTCGCTCTTTCCAGGCACAGGTCCGCGCTTAACAGCTCTGTGTCGGAGCAGTTTTTTCTTTTTCTTTTGCGTTGAGTTTTCCCGGTGAAAACCCCGCTTTTTAATGCTCAAGCAGAGCAAATGTCACCTCAAGTTCTCCGCAGATTGACGTTGGCTCTGATTGACCTTCAGAGAGCGGGTTTTCATGGGGAAGGCTCCAGAGCAAGAAAGGGGTGCTTGAACACGAAGCTTTAAAGCATGTACCATACTTCGAAAGAGCAGAGGAAATGTAGGTGTGGATAAGCCCTTAGTTGAACTGAGGTACCATTGAAATCAATGGTGAAAAGTTAATCATCACTTAGGTCCTATTGAAATTAATAGGTCTTAAGTACAACAAACCTAGGCTGCAATTCTCTGCTCATTTACCTGGGAATAAGTCCTATTAAACTCACTGCAATTTACTCTGAGCAGTGATTTTTTTAAAAAAAATAATTCCTGTGAAAATTGCTCTGCATATGGTAGTTTGCATCAGAAAATTTTCAGAATTTTCCCCCAGAATATCTTCTCTGGGCATAATTCAATATTATATTTTGTATGTTGTCAAACTTACTTACATAATATTACTGTATTATAATTATCAGATCAAAGGGCTAACTCTGTACTGGATTCTGTGAGGTGTAGTGACTAGATGGTCTCATATTTTTGGTTTATGCTTTTTCTGCTCCTAAAGTTTGACAACTTGGTTGCCCGTACCATTGGGCAAATTGTTCACACTTTAGCTGGTATCACGGTGCTAAGGACTTGCCCATTTTTCTTCATAAGTGTCAATTTTGAAGTTTCATTTTATCCTATTATAGGTGAACAAGGCTCATAATTTATGTGTCATACTGACAGGCTACAAATAATAAAGCCTCTTGGACGAAAAAGTAAGAAAATTATTGAGCGTGTTAATAGCAATCTTCAAGAGATTACTTCTCATAAATTTTGTATCAGAGCACCCTCATTTTTAAGAAAGCATCAAAGTCTCTGATTATACATCTGACCTTGATATTGTTTGTGGCATTGACTCCCAGGCTTATTCTGGTAAAAACAGAAAGCTTGTATTGTAGGCAATACTGTACAAGTTTAAATGACAATATATGTGTGTGTTTGTGTGTAATTATTATTACTAAACACAAGAGGCAAGGTGAGTCTGACCCTAACGAAAGCATGGGAGAAATGACTCTTGTACATGAAACAGGAAGACTTTGAGAAACAAACCAAATTGTATATTTTGGTACTTGTGATTTATGTAAGGGCAGACCATATATTTAAAACACATTCAACACACACTTTTAAAGCACATGTCTTCCCCCAAAGAATCCTGGGAATTGTAGTTTCTTAAGGATATTGGGAATTGTAACTCTGTGAAGGTGAAAGGACCTTTATCGGGTTTCTATGGGCAGTCACATTGTATGGGGTGAATTTGCCCAAGTATTGTTTAAATGAAAGTTTTCTCAGTACAACCCGTAGCCCAGCATTAAAGCACATGCTTTAATTGGAAACAGGAGAGCAATAAGGAATATTTGGACCAAAATCATTATTCCGTACCGCCAGCCCTTACAGATCCAGCCCAGAAATAATCTAGGTTTATTTTATCACTTGATTATTTTACTGGATGATATCCAACTTACCCCACCTCACTAGGTCCAGGATTCTCATGCTAGCATTGTTCAAGGGTATCACTGGTCTCTGCCAAAGCACAAGGCTTTAGCCTGGGCACAGCTGTATCATTGGCCCCTGGAGACTTCCACTTCTGTGTTGGGGGAGGCCGTACACTGGACCTTGCTAGACGTGGGCCAAGGCTTGGCACGGGTTTCTTCATGTCTTTATCCCAAATCCACGAAAACATGAGAGAGCAAACATATTCAAGGAAACTATTAAAAAGTTGCACAGAAATCATATTGCATTGGTTCCACCATACTGAGGTTGAGCAACACATTACGATTTCTTATTTCTATCAGTAGGGGATACACATCAATGCTCGCATTAAACAATTCTCAAAATTCAGATTAGATATTTAAAAAGTTCTCATGCTAGCTGGTTGGGGGAAAGCTGGCTTATAGCATGGCTTTTTAGAAACCTTTCTATGTCCTAAATGTTGGTAAACTGGACAATATACATTATTGTAACTCCCTGCTTCCCCTTTTGGGAAAGCTGGATCTTGGGTTAAATAATAGCATACATAGAAAAAAAAAGTTAGAGCAGACATTTCTTAGTTAACACCGTGAATACAATATTCAACAGCCCCACCCTACCCCTGCGCCTGGTCTTCCTGCTCGTTCTGAGCCTGGCTGTGAACTATTTTCATTTCAAAGAGTTTTATTCGTTGTATTTTGTTCATTCATTCATGCGCCACCTGTGGTTTTCGCACTTTACTTTCATGTATATTTGGAAGGATTTGGTAGAATGATTGTGATCAGTTAACATTTGATAGCCTGTTGTCATCCAGTTGATTTAGCTTTTAGGTCTGTTTCTTCCATTAGCTTTTGTCTTCCCATCGTTGCCAAGAGCTTTGCAGAATAGTTTTCATCCTGCGTTTATCTGCCATATTAGCTACTCAACAGGACTGGTTTTAAATTTTATGCTTTTTTCGTTTTGTGGCCATGTTGCCGCTATTAAATCATGTTACACTGGTGTTAATTTTCCATTCCATAGCTGGATATATGCAAATTTAATTTTGTTCTTAATCCTTGTCACCTGTTTTCTCTCAACACTCATGAGTAGAACAGTGGGCAATATGCATTGTTTGAATTTTCCTGCTGCCCTGTAGTCTGAATTTCTGTATCAGATGAAGCATATGAGAAACGGAAGGTCCGGGGAGTTAAGCGTAAAAGTTGCCAGGACATTAGGATTCTAATTTTCCTTTGATATTGTGACAAATAGTGGGCTCTGTCTGGTGACAGGCAAAAAAGTGGATCTGAATATTTAGATTATCTTATTGCTTGGATGTGCTTGTTCTCTGTTTCTCTATCATCACAGTTTTGTAGCTATGCTCCAAAGGGTGCTATCCATTGTTTCTAATTTCTGATGATCTTTGTAAAGATTTGATATACACCAACTATATCGAAATATTTTATATGGTTTCACTTCATTTTTATTCTGTTCATCCTGCTCGAAGCCAAGTTCTTTATTAAGCAGAGTTCTGTTCATATGTAGGAATCTTAGAGCTTTGCTGTAACAGTTTTTTAGAAGGGATCTGGAAAGAGTTGGGCAGTTTTTGATAATGCTTTCAGGAAAAAAGTGGCACTCTAGACCTGGTACGCAATAGATTTATCACAAGTAGGTCTGTGTAAAATACATTGGCCTACATATATGGAGACATTAATTGGAAACTCTTTTACTTTTGCTCTATAATAATTTAGATGATTTGCACATTTTCATTGCTAGATCACTACCTTCAATGAATGGTATAGGGAAATCTTTATAGTAAAATATGTCACAATATATTTTGAAATGCGAATTTACAAATACGTTTGATATCATATATCTGACAGAAGGATAAATATCACAATCTAAATTGTTTATTTTTCCGTTACAAGTTAAGGCCCTGTGGCATTTTAGTGAGACTGGGGGCAGGAAATCAAAGGGCTTGTGTGTTGCTTTTTAAATAAATGTCACTCACAAACTTATTCATGCAGTTATAAGAAAACATTTTCTTTCTTGATTGTTTTGTAAATTCTGCAATATTTCTTTTAATAGAACACAGAATTTCCTTATTCTGACCCAACATTCTCTGGCTTAGCTATCTGTGACCTATCTTACATGTGCTGACAACATCACAAGATCAGTTTTTACTCCCCCCCCCCCAGAATGGCATATTTTCTCTGCATCAAAAACATAGATGCACCCAAAATATAGTTGTTTTTATTGATTTTTTTTTAAAAAAACCCTACCAGGGCTGGATGGGTGTAGGGGTTGTACCATTTCACAAGGGGGGGGTGTGCCATTTTATCCATTGTTGCCATAATAGACTTTGAAAAGGCTATTCTATATTGTTTGGAGGGCAAAATAGTTTTGAATGAGCAAAGCAATAATACTGACCTCCAGAGGGCTCTGTTATACCATGTTATGCATGGAAGGGGGAAGGGAGTTCTTGGACAAAGCTGCCAACAGTCTGGGCTTCGTCTGGTAAACAGACTAGGAATTGTGGGCAAAGTCCTTTTCCTCAGGCTTTGCACCAAGCATGAGATCAGATGACTCAGTCCGGACTCATTATTTTAATAGCCTACAGCTAGTTCACATAGCAGCGGGAGTCCACAAAAAAAGGCCAGTTAATTGTTGAAACTCAAACTGGTACATTGTAACTGAGATTAGAGCATCCAGATATATGTATTAATAAAGTTTGTTTGCACAAGCAAGCAGAAAGTATAAAAATGCTGATATTGTAATAGCGAGTAAATAAAACATAGCTTCGCACACATTAAGACCCAATTAAAAAGCATGATTTCATTTGAGAAACGCAAACTGTAAAGGTGACTTATACTTGCCAACTTTACTGCAGCTGTGCTTTACATTAGGAAATTAATTAAAATGGCAATTTATGCATTTTCCCCCCCACTTACAAGAAGGCCTTCCTAAATTGCACCACATATTTTTCCCTTGTATCACTATGTATTATGGTATGGTTGTACAGCACAGTGTATTTTACACTCCCATTTCCTGACCTTTTTTCCACTTGACATGAATTTAAAAACAACAGTCCCCGATATAACACGATAGTGATGATGAAGCAGATCAAGCAACGCTCAAGAAACTTCCTGAGGTCTGACTCAGACAGAGGGTATTCTTCTTCAAATGGCAGTCCTTTCCTATCACAGCAGATTGCTACAGATCTTCCAGTAATTCCAGAGGAAGTGGGAAGCAACAGGATTAATTAATATCTTCAAAGATACACATGCCCCCAACTATGTTTTCACCTTTTGCGGTGGCTCCTATTTATCATTTTATCTGTATTTTGTTTGCATTTAAAAGAACTTGGTTGCACTAGCTTGTAAATTATCCAACTTTTACAGTTGAGCAGTTGTGCTTCAATGTAAGACAGCGAGTCCATAGAAGGGGTTGGGCGTGAAACCATAGGAACTGAAAAGTTGTTAGGTGACTCCTATTCCCCTCAAAGAACTACAATTCCCAGACTTCTTTGATAGATACTCATCCATTTAAAAAAGGAAGCAAAACCAATTTGCACTAGAAAACTAGCATGTCAGAGGGGAGGCTAGTCTAAAGCTGACATCTAGGGTTTTATGTGGATTTTTTGGGGTGGCAGAGTCCTCACATGTACTCTGAAGAGGGGCAAGCTTACCATCTCAATGGGAACTTAACAAGTGAGACCGTCAACAAAACGTAGAGTCATACCTCGGCTCCCAAACGCCTTGGGAGTCGAACGTTCCAGCTCCCAAATGACTGAAAACCAGAAGTGAGTGCTCCGGTTTTTGAACATTCTTTTGGAAGCCGAACATCCATCAGGGCTTCCGTGGCTTCCGATTGGCTGCATCTTCCTGCAGCCAATCAGAAGCTGCATTTTGGAAGTTGAATGTTTCAGAAGTCGAACGGACTTCCGGAACAGATTCTGTTCAACTTCTGAGGTACGACTGTATTGTGAAATGTGGGGAGAAATGCATTTTCCAGCCCCACTGCCAACAGTCAACATTATGTGGCAACTAAGCATGCTCCCTGTTCTTTGTCCCATTTGGTGGGTTTCCTTCTTTAGTTTCCCCACCCACCCACCCACACCATGGTGAGGTGTGGGGTTTTTTGTACCACTTGGAAACTTTTTGGTTCCCTAAGCCTGCTGATACCTCTGTTCCATGCATGTATAATGTATACCCTCCAACGTTCCTCATGAAAATAGGGACATTTCTCACTCACTCCATCTGACCCTTCTCAAGACCCCATGTTGGCCACCCACCCCCAAGCATCTCCTATCAGATGAAGGCCAAGTGCCACCAATGCTACGCTAACGGGACACAGCACATACACCCGCCACTGTCCTGAGGAAACCCCTTAATCCTGATTTGATTTGATTCGTTGGTAGATTTGCAAGAAGAAAAACACACACCAATAAATAGTTAGAATAGGGGCAAGATTAGATGCAAATCCACAAACTGTTTTTTTAAACAAATCAAGACTCATTGCATTCTGCTTCGCTCCCCCTTTCTTCCCGCTCTTTGCCTGACCATCAGAGCCCAGTACATTACATGGGGCTGGGCCTCAGCAGCGGCAGCCTCACCTGCTGTCCAGCAGCCACTATGAGCTACGCAAGGAAGGAGTTGGGTAGCAATGGCCATGGAGCAGCCATGGAGAGGCAATGGGATGCTCCCTTGCAGCCGCTTGGGACAAGTGCCGGCTGCTGCTGCTACTCAAGCTTGGCAGCGGCAGCACTAGCAAGGAAAATAGGGACATTCCGGGATCAAATCAGAAGCCAGGATGGCTTTCATAACTCTGGGACTGTCCCTGGAAAATCAGGGCACTTGAAGGGTATGTATAGCATTACTTTGGCTACATAAGGAGCCATGATTTGGGAAATGAGTTTCCCATTGGTGTGTGAGATTAATCAGTGTTTTTCTCCTTTGGAAGTACCATGTTATTAAGAAGACTGATCATTTTGCCTGTAACACTAAGCACAGAACTGAAGCTTTTGTGTGCGGTATTCATTTCATACGTAACTGTTGTTTAATGTGTAAACGGGGGTCTCAGAACTGTTCTCAGAACCCTTAACAAACTATAGTTACCATAATTCTTTGGGGGAAGCCATGACTGTTTAGAGTGGTACCATGATGTGTTAAATGTATGGTATAAATGTGGCCTTAGTGTCGAATCATTGTTCTAAATCTAGAAGAAATCAAGGCCAAGCAATTCTGTATTCGAAAATGCTCTGCTGCTGCTTTTTTTTAGAAGAATGACAGGCATCTTATCTAAGAAGCTTATGGTTAAAAATAATTTGCTGAGTGGCAGATGAATTATGAAGCTGACATGCAGAGTGTGAAGACTGACAACGTAAAAGAAATTAGGCAATGTCTTGAAAAATAGTATGCATTTTGGTTAATTGGATTTCCTGTATATCCTCTTGATATATTTATATCTCCTGGTTCAATCTACATATATTTATGACTCCTTCTGTGCCAGGTAAATTTTATGTCTCATAAAATGCCTGCGTTTTTTTAAAAAAAGTTATACGTTAATAGTTATCGGTTTTACAGTGCTGCAAACTTACCGTCTTAGCACAGTGTATGTTTTGCTTTGAAAATGAACACAAAAATGAAGTAGCTTTGATCATCTGCTTGTACCAGTCATGACTTTGGGGTTCAGCTACAACATAAGGATATACAGATATGCAGGACATGTGCATGCCATCTCATTATGAATTACAGAGGCCATGTTGAAAAAAATGCAGTTTAAACTACATCTCATAACATACCAAAACATGGATTCTGTGGGTTCATCTCCAGCTAAGTCATGCTCATCTGTTACAATGGGTTTACTTTGCGTGAAACTAACACTGGAATGGATACCACCCTATGTTTGGATTAGCAACAAACATCCTGTCATGTTCCTGTAGTGGGAGAACAAAGACCATGGTGCAGTCCTAAGAACACTTACTTGAAAGTAGATCCCACTGAATAAAGTAGAATTTACTTCTGAGTAAGCAAGCATAGTGTCAGGCTGCTAGTCTAATTTTTTATTGATATGTGTTGTGGAAATCACAAGAAGAAGCAGTATATGTACTGTAGCAGCCTTCCGTTTCCAAGATGGCTTACTAGGTTATTTTCTGCTTTGAGGAAGTGCTCTTCACGTCACCAAAGATAGAATTTCCTGGGTATTTCGTTAAGCCCTGGGATTGTGCAGTCTTTGTCCTGCCTAAGCAGACTTCAGACGTCTATTCTTCTTCAGTTTCCTGCCCTGTGCTGAGTCAGGCTCTCGAGTTGACCCGCCAGCCTGCTCCTCTCAGCCTCTATCTCACACATCTTGAGGGGTCACCATAACTTTTATTGTTCTTGCAAGGATTCCGCCCAGACATTCCACTTTACTAAGACAAGGCTCTGCCCTTCCAACAGTTTCCACTCTTAGATTTTGAAATTCCCTCTCAATTAAATTAAACTTTTATGTATTTTTTTTATAAAAAAAAGTTTGGCAGCAAAATCCAACTTCGTTTTCTGCTGGGCTGGGGGTTGCATTGGATGGAAGTGTCTCTCTTGTGAGCTCTGTCAACCTCTCTGCCTGCAGAGTGATGCCCGCGTCACTCTCCTAGAGCAGTGCTTCCCCTTTTGCCAGCCAAACATGTGGCGCTTTCTGGGTGTGGGTGAGGCTTTTGTGATGGCGTGAGGCCTAATGTGGTCCTGATCACAGCACCAGCTGCCATCGCCCTAGTGCTCTATAAAGCCTTGTAGGGCTAGTGGAGGAAAGACTGGATTGTCCCTGAAATCTTTTCCCTGGTGAGCTTTGCACTCTTAAGCTTCTTTCATGTCATTGAATAGGAGCGGTGCAGTCTGGAATAAATTAAGCAATTAATGGCGTGCTTCAAAATATGTTTTAAATACAGCATAAATGCATTTAATTAAAGAGATATTGCTCTGTCCAGCCCAATAATGTGCAATACATCTTTTAAATATTTTTACTATTATTATTACTGTACGATACACTAAGGCATCTGAACCATGTTACAAAGAGGATGTGGAATGAAATATAAGCGTCCATAAAGCTATTTCCTATTATTAAGCAGTAACACATCAAGTATGTATTGTTAGCAGCAAGTGACAACTGGTTTGTTAATTAATGATCCAAAGCAAAAGCAAGGCTGATGAATGCCCTAACAAGCTAGCTGTTAACTGCTGTGAAGGTGAATTCTGGGATGATAATTGCTACATTAAACTGTACTCAGTGGTTTATTGCACCATTTTTATTCAGCCTTTTGAAAAATTAGTCTGGGCAAGCTAATAACTGCACCACCACCCCTCCCTACAGCAGCCAGAATATAAGACATTTCTTGCTACCGGGTAGTTGATGCAGTGGTCCATATGAAATGGGTTGTTGTCAGTAATTAATGACAAGTTTGGTAATTAACTGCTAAAAGGTAGACAGAAGGTAGTTAGCATTGTAAGAGGACATGCTTGAAAGGGTTATCCCCACTTGGAAAAAAGCTTAAACAGACCACAAAAGATGTCTGGCTCCTTAATATCTGGAGTAATTTGTTTTCCTGGCAATTGATTAGCTTTTGGCTTTAATGGATGGCTTGATGGTTACATTATCTATTTTGTGTAATCTATCAGCATTATTTTTTGAAAAAATTCTGTTTTACGTCTAGAACATTTAGTTTCGCCTAGTTACTTAATGGCTGCCCATACTTTGGGATGTTGCACACATTAAATTGTCCTGTAACGTATCCGGTAGAGAAAAGATCATTCAGAAAGGAATTCTTGAGGTCCACTTTGTTTGGTTGTTGAAAAACCTGATAGCAAATGAGTGTAGTGACCACAATCTGTTGGTGTATTACTATAGCACTATGGAAAACGAGAAGATTCCTGTTTTCCCATAGAAGTCAAATGGAAACCATAGTGTCTTGTGGGAGAAAGTGAAGCTATGAGATGCTACCTGATATGGAGAAAAGCCGAGCCTCTGACCTTGCCACGAAATATAGCAGGGATGGGGAACCTTATTCAGCCCAAGACCCGCATTCCCATCTGGGCAAGCTTCTGAGGGCCACGTGCTGGTGGTGATAGGTGGGGCAAGAGGCAAAAGTGGGGAAAGCAATGATGCAAATGTTGCCTCTGTACAAGAGGTTAGTGTCTACACACACACCTTTCTATCTTCTATCCAGGCAACCAAGAGGCATTATCAGTTCAATAACATCCCAACCAGGCAGAAACCCTGAAGGAGGCTATGCAGTAGGGCTGGTGAGAGGTGTGGCCTGTGGAGGGAGGGTGTGGCCAAGAAAGAGTACCAAGAGTCCTTGACCACTAATAATAATACCCCGCCCATCTGCCTGGGTTTCCCCAGCTGTTCTGGGTGGCTTACAGTACATATAAAAATATAGTAAAATTGTCAAACATTAAAAATTTCCCTATACAGGGCTGCTTTCAGATGTCTTCTAAAAGTCAGATACTGTTTTATCTCCTTGACATCTGAAGGGAGGGTGTTCCACAGGGAGGGTGCCACTACCGAGAAGGCCCTCTTCCTGGTATTATGTGATGAGGAGCTACCTGCCATCAAAAGTGTCTGTGTATCCTCAGTACCATCAGAAACCTAAGTGGAGAAGTAATGTATCGGCAATACCCGTTTTTTTACTTTCCTCTTTGGTAAGTGCAGCTTTACTGTAAGACAAATCCCCTCAATATAACCAGGGCAATCCGCAAGCAACTTAAAACATGATGCTTGTATTTAAAATAGAATGGCTTCAATGGTTTGCATTTCACAGACAGTTTTGTGGCCCCCCGGGGTATATCCAGTTCCCTTCTCTTCTCTGAGTCCTGCTGGTAGTTTTCTTTATCCATCTCCCTTCACTTCCCTGCAACTGGAACATGTTTAACTCTCACCAGGGATACAGCTGAGACAGCAATGGGAGTAGAACTGTAGAGCTAACAGAACACAGGAGTTGACATCATCATTATGTCACAATGGCTCAGGGAGCAGGTGTCCAATAGTGGGTCACGAAGCAGGAGAATAGCAGAGGTGGAATGTGAAAGGAATCTTTGTACGTCAATTCTCATTTTTTTAGAAATAAGTGTCCAGTTGACAGTTTATAAGCCCTTTTGTGAAATGCATTTATCTTCTAGTTTAGCACCCTGTCTGACACAGCACTGCTTTTTTAGGTGGGGCAACTCCCCCTTTAATTAACTTTAAAAAATGTCACATGTATAACATGCTAAAAACTGCCACCCACCTGTATCTGTGTGAGACCCCATTGCCTGTGCTGCACTTGTGTCATAGAATGTCAATGGTTGTTTTAAATGATTGGAGTACATATGCCATGAATCAAAAACTGCAAGAGATACAGAATCATAGAGTTGGGAGGGACCCCAGATCACCCCCCCCCCTGCAATGCAGGAACCTCAGCTAAGGCATCCATGACAGATGACCATCCAACCTAAGGAAGGAGAGTCTACAACCTCCAAGGGGAGACCATTCCACGGTCGAACAGCAATTACTGTCAGAAAGCTCTTCCTGATGTTTAGTCGGAATCTCCCTTCTCGGTTTGAGTCCTGGCAACTTGTGGAAGCCATAACTTCAGAAACGTAACTTAAGAAGTAGCATCAAGTGTTTGTACTGAATGTTTGTTCAGCGCTACTGTTTCACAATGATTTTTCTCTTACCCATTGGCATCGCCATTGTTGCAGGTTTATGACTGATGCAGCTCGGCGAGAGCAGGAATCCCTGAAGAAAAAAATCCAGCCTAAACTCTCCCTGACTCTATCAAGTTCAGTGTCCCGGGGAAACGTATCCACTCCTCCACGCCACAGCAGTGGGAGCCTTACTCCGCCAGTCACGCCACCCATTACCCCTTCCTCGTCGTTTCGTAGCAGCACACCCACAGGTAAGAGGAGTTGGTTTCATAGCATTGAGTGATTGCAGTGTACCATTGAAAGATTTAGTAGTTTAGCATGCAGTCATAAAGAAGGGCATGTTGTGATTTCTTTGCATTTTACTTTCTATCGGGAAATAAATCTCGTGTGTGTTACGGTCAGATTCTTTTTCACGAACCAAAATGAGGTTTTTGACAGGTGTGACTGAGCCAGTGTGGTGTAGTGGTTAAGAGCAGTGGACTCGTAATCTGGTGAACCGGGTTTGATTCCCCACTCCTCCACATGCAGCTGCTGGGTGACCTTGGGTTAGTCACACTTCTCTGAAGTCTCTCAGCCTCACTCACCTCACAGAGTGTTTGTGGTGGGGGAGGAAGGGAAAGGAGATTGTTAGCCGCTTTGAGACTCCTTCGGGTAGTGATAAAGTGGGATATCAAATCCAAACTCTTCTTCTTCTGTTTGGTTTTTGTACCTAATTTATCTATTGTCGTTTTGCTAATTGCGGTGCAATGTGCAGAAAGAGAAACGGAGCAAAATGGTTTGTGTGGAATCTGAAAAAAAGGAATCTCATACTATACTTGGGAAGAGATGAGAAAGTGATGTTCCTGCTGCCATTATAGACATATTGCATCCCTGTAAAATCAGTGCAACTTATATATATATGAATTATATGCCTTGCTGAAATTAAAAAAAAGTGTGTATAGTGAGGGCACCTAGCTAATGTTCCAAAGTATAGGTGCTGCCACACGAACAGATAGATTCTCTGGAATTGCAAAATGAGCATTGTGCAAGGTCATTGGGTCCTACATTTTAAATCTTTGGATGTTAAATATTTGTGTGTGTTTAAAACAATAGTGTTTTCAAATTGATTTCCATAATATTAATATGGTTTTATATTAAACATCTTTCTGACGTTCTTAGTAATCTTTGCATATAACTCATTTTTAAATGAAAGAAGCTACTGAGTACGGCTGAGAAATAATGACCCCATATTTTTTGTTTAATTAAACCACTTTCTGAGTTGTATGGATTTATTTAAAACCCATTATCCCTGGACCTTTTTTCATACTTGCAATAGATTTTTTTTAAAAATGAATTATATTCAGTAAAACTAGGTAACTAATATCAGGCTGGTATGAGTTTGTGGTCCACTCGTAAATTGTGAACCAATAGTTTAATGCTGCCTTCTATGTTCTCAGTGACTCTCCTTTTTCCACAAAATGGTTTTCAATGTTTTGTTTAAAAACCTCTCATTCTGCTTCCTTGTTTTTTAAAAATGGCTCTTGGCCACCTTTCCCCCATTTATTCTGTTTCGCAGCGTGTCGCAGATCATCTGTGCTTTCCAACTCTATGCATTTTAAAAACCTCTCATTGTACTTTTTGTTCTAAAAAAAAAGGCTTTTTGGCCACCCTTATTCAGTTTTACAATGTGCATATATCTTTGCTTTCCAAGTCACCTTGCCTACTTGTGTGGCAGGTGTAAATGACAGGGGCCCACCCTGATAGCAGAAACAGAATAGCATGTTTGGCTAGACATATCTCAAACAACTCATCAATCATTAAACTTGAAAAGGAGATGGGGAGTCAAATTTCGGTGATTGCTTTTAAACTGTGCATGGCACTGCAGCGCTGGTTCTGGCTTACAAAGTGTTAAATGGCTTGGCTGCTTGTGACCATATCATGTCCCTTTGAGAGCACCTCTATTATGGCACAATGTGGACACATACATTGGTACTCTCACTGGCTGGATCGCATTAATTTTTTTTAATTAAAAAAATAGCATCCCATCGTTTAATGTAAACATTTCCAGGGCAGTTTACAATATTGAAAACAGCATAAGGAATAATAGCACTACAGCCTTAAAGCAACAACAAAACAACAACACAGGAGTTGAACAAGTTTTTTTATGAAATCCTTAAAACAGTATTTAAAAGCTTGGCAAAAAAATAATAAAGGTCTTTGTCCAGCCTAATGGCTATATTTTGCAGTTTGTGAGCAGCCTTTAAAGGCAGCCACATGTACAGTGCTGTACAGGTGATGTTCCATGCAACTGATGCCACTTGAGATTCCAGCAATAGTGTGAACCAGATTCTCCATTGGGTGTGCAGCCGAATCCGGAACAGCTTAAACCAGGGGTCCCCAGACTTACCGTGCAGCGGGCCGGTGCCCGCCGCGCCGACCGCGCTGCGGGCCGGAGGGCGGGGGAGTGCGCGCCCGTGCGCATGCGCACACGCGCACGGCCGGGAAAAAATTGCCAAAAATCACTTGTGCGCATGCGTATGGGCCTCCCCCGACCCGGAAGTGCATCGGAAATGACCTCTTCTGGGTCGGGAGAGGCCCATACGCATGCGCACAAAGGATTTTCGGCGATTTTTTGCCGATTTTTAAGATCGCCGCCGCGCCGTAAGAGCGGGCGGCGGCAGCGGGCGGCGGGGGTCGTCGCGGGCCGGATTGGGAGGCCAATTGGGCCGCATCCGGCCCGGGGGCCGTAGTTTGGGGACCCCTGGCTTAAACACTCACCTCCCTGAGCAGTTGAACCACCCTTCAATGATACCTCGGTTTTATTAGGATTGGGCTTCAGTTTATTGATCCTCGTCCAGTCCACTACTGATCTCAGACCTTCCTTTAGGACAGGGGTCAGCAAACTTTTTCAGCAGGGGGCCGGTCTACTGTCCCTCAGACCTTGTGGGGGGCTGGACTATATTTTGGGGAAAAAATATGAATGAATTCCTATGCCCCACAAATAACCCAGAGGTGCATTTTAAATAAAAGCACACAGTCTACTCATGTAAAAACACCAGGCAGGCCCCCAAATAACCCAGAGATGCATTTTAAATAAAAGAACACATTCTACTCATGTAAAAACATGCTGATTCCCACTGTCCGTGGGCCAGATTTAGAAGGTGATTGGGCCGCATCCGGCCCCCGGGCCTTAGTTTGGGGATCCCTGCTTTAGGACTCTCCTGCTAAATTCACAGATAGTTTCACTCAGCGATTTCATAAGCATATTAAGAACCATGGGGAACATGACATAAATGCCATGGGGGCAAACATAGACCCCCACATCTCTTCTTCAATCAGCCCCCCCCATAGAAGCCAACTTCTAGGGGCTGAGGTCCCTTTGCTGCCCCCCAGTAAAATATTGGAGGGGGCTGCTTCCCCAGTTGATGGGCATTGCCATTCAAATGGTGTGTGTCAGGCTTCAAGGACTCATCTTCTTCCCCCACTTTGGCAGTAGATAAGCAGAGCAAAGCGAAAACAGTCTTTTACCATTTAGAGATATTAATGAGCACAGTGAGAGAACAAAGCAGCCATTCTTTGGACGAAGGTGCTCCCAATTAAGGATTCCACCCACTTCCCCCCTCGTCATCCATGTCACTTCCACGTCTTGCAACCTGATCTCACAACCACTTTGCTTTCTGTGCTGCCACCTTATCAGCTCGTGGTGACCTTGGGCTGGGCGGATGTACGCTTTCCAGCGAGAGAGATTCTGCTAACTCTCTGTCTCCCAGTCCTTCTTCTCCAACTGTTCACCACCCAGTTCTTCCCAACTTCTGCCTTCTGAACTATGTCCCTCTGCAAACCACTGTTCCAAATCTATACTGTCCCATTGCTCCTGTGAAGATTCAGGATCCTGAACAGGGGGAGGGGGAGGCTCCCACCATTCCTCCTCAGTTCAGCCCTCCTCAGCACAGTCTCTGACTGTGATCAGTTATGTGGGGCAGGAGTCACCTGTCCCCCTGCCCAATATTTTATTCCAAGTTGGCACCCCTGAGCCTTCCTGATAAGAGAGAAAAAGCTAGGCCTCCTATTTCCAACCCAGCAGCCTACCATCTTTATGGTGCTATCAAAAGCTGACTCAGGAGTATTAGTAGGGTCACACACCCACTGTCTTTCTCTTAATATAGAGCATCTGTCAAGGCCAAAACCAGGTCTGAAAACAGCTTGAAATGGATTCAGAAAATTAGCTGTGCCTTAAAAATTGCTGGAGTTGTATTCCTACTTGAGTAGCTCGCCCAGGAAAGGGACATTGGCGTTTATGGAACAAACTCTTTGACACTTGTCACCTTCAAAACATCTATATCTTTCCTAAATGTCATTTAGAAGTGCTTTTGGTCCACCTCCTTTGGGTCTGGTTTTCTGTGCCACAATATTTAAGTGGGGGGGGGGGCTTTGGTCTCCGGCTTACAATGTGGGCCAAACAGGCAATACATGCATCTGGATCATGTGTGGTGTGTGTGTGGTGAAGACATTTAGCTTTGGCTAAGTTGCTATATTTCAGCCTCAGTTTCTCATCTTGGAAGCATGGTGGCATACCTACCGCAGAAAAACCCTACCTGTGACTTGACCTTCAAGAAGCGGGTGGGCTAGAAGAGTAAAATAAATAAGACCAGCATTTCCATTCTCTTGCTGCAAAATTATTATTTATTTTACCCTGCAAACTATTCCCAATCATTTGTGTCATAAATAAAGTTCTTAAAATAAGCATAAACATATGTCCTTCCACTCAACCGGAGCCATAATGCTCAGGGCTTTGTTACTGCAGTGCCTTATTGGATTTTGCCTATTTAAGGCACTTCGGACACCAACTATTTTTTATATATATAAAAAATGAGCTCCCTATGTTAATTTTCTTGAAAAAGCGGAGTTTATTTTTGATTTGGGCTAGCTCACTAAATTAGGTGCTCTCCTGCAGAACAATTTGTACCAGTAATAAGAGAGTAGTAATATGAAACTTCATTAAATAGTTCTTTTATTTAATCTTCGCATACGGCTGGGCTGGCTGCCACTTTTTTACAGGTGAGTTATGGAGTGTGCCAAATAGCAAAGTGTGAATTAACAAAGTGGTGTTTAGATTTGGGGGAGAAAATGTTTTGCATGTCCGTACTCTTAATTGCACTGGTAGAAGCAGCCGCTTGCCTATTATTTGGCTACCCTAAGCAAATTAAAACTGATTGCCTATATGAGTCAAAAGGAATTCTTTTAAAAATAAGCATGTGGTTAGTCAGTGTATGTGTAACATCCAGGCACTATAACCTCTCGTTTCAAATGTATTTGAATCCAGCCTAAGTTAGTTTAACTTGGGCCCTATTGAAATCAATATACAGTGGTACCTTAGTTCTCAAACTCAATCTGTTCCAGAATTCCGTTCCAAAACCAAAGCGTTCAAAAACCAAGGCACACTTTCCCATAGAAAGTAATGCAAAATGCATCAATCTGTTCCAGACTTTTAAAAACAACCCCTAAAACAGCAATTTAGCATGAATTTTACTATCTAACGAGACCATTGATCCATAAAATGAAAGCAATAACGATGTACTGCAGTCATACAATCAATCAATCAGTAGCTGAACTGGGTTCCACACAGTCACAAAAACAAAAAGAGAGAGCCACAAAAACAAAAATGTGAAATAAATAGACAGACCTCAGCATAACACTCAAAACAGAAGTGTGGCACTCAAAATGGAGCACGTTCGGCTTCCTAAAAATGGTTCGCAAACCGGAACATTTACTTCTGTGTTTGCAGTGTTTGGGTTCCAAGTTGTTTGAGTTCCAAGGCATTTGAGAACCAAGGTACCACTGTAAAATGTGAGATTTAGCTTAGGTTACCTTCATTTCAGTGGGACAACAATACTAACCACATTAACAAAATAGCAACCCAAACATAAACTAGGCACTGTATACACACACTCTCCACACACCCATGACTCATAATCTTTCACTCTATTCAGTTCACTAAAATACCCTTACCCATAATGCCCATGGGAGCAACTCCCTTCCGAAGAGGCCTTACCACAGTTCAAGAACTCTGGCTTTCTGGACGGTGCTCTGCTTGTTCCACAATTCATGTTTCACTGTATGTGGGCCTGGTCTCACAGCTCTGGGTAGTGGCTGGGGGTGAAAAGGTTAACAGGGGTTGCAGGAATCAAGAGAAGCATTATCTGGCTTCATGGTTTCCCCCATAGCACACACGTGTCAAAAATTATGAAACCAATATCCAGTGGGTTATATCTGGGGGGATGCAGGTGGACGCATACCCCTAAACATTTTGCAAATCTTTGTACTTTTGTCCATTTACTGTATTTGTTTTCCCCAATTTGAACTATAAAGTGGTGATTTTATTGAGTCAAAATGAGAGTACCCCTAAACATTTTTTTTGGGGGGGGGAGCACTGCCAATATCACAATATATCACCCAGCCCTAACCACCACCATTTATGGCAGTCTAAATAGATCCATAAGCTGTGGTGATGGGGAGATTAAAAAGGGATCAACTCCTCTGGCCAGAATACATTTGCACATACACAAACGATTGGTGAATGCTTCTTGAAAAGTAATATGGGACGGGGCTTCAAAACCCCTTTCTCTTCCCATACAGTGGTACCTTGGTTTAAGAACACCTTAGTTTATGAACAACTTGGATTAAGAATGCTGTAAACCCGGAAGTAGATGTTTTGGTTTGTGAACTTTGCCTTGGTATAAGAACATGTTTCACTTCCTGTTGAGTGTGTTCCATTTGTAAATTGAGCCCCCGCTGCTATGGGAAAGGATGCCTTGGTTTAAGAACCCTTTGGTTTAAGAATGGATTGAGTTTGTAAACCAAGGTACCACTGTAATAGGATTTGAGCTGGACAGAAGGTGTGAAACTTGCGTGCTAAATGTTCTTCACATTTCCTTCCGTGCTGTGAAGTGAATGGGAATGCTAAGCCTCCCTCTTTGTGTGGACTTCAAATAAATTAAATACTTTTAATGGTTAGAGACAGCAGCGGGGGTGGGGTGGGGGGATGGTGCAGAGTTAAAATAGACCCGGTTGGTCATCCTTTTGTTGTTTTCCGGACATAATCCATTTGTTAGATTATGTTGTTATTGTAATGCCATTGATGTGTCTCACCTAATTCTGTTAATATATTAGAGCACTGATGGACAACATGTGTGCTGAGCCTGGCTCTGTGTACACCTCCTGTGATTCTGGGATTTTAGGTTTCCTGCCACCTGGTAGGTGGGCTCCCTGCCGGCTGTGTGAAATGTAACTTTGTCGGAAGGTAGTTGGAGGAAGCACTGCATCAAACAATTACAAGAACATAACCTTCCCTTCTTATCTGCTCCGCCTGAGGCCATTTTCTTATTTAATCCTGCCTTTTTATTGTTCTTTACTGTCGTTTCCCTTTCCCTCGTTCATAGTATCCTTGCTGTGCCACTGAAATAAAATCTGGACATCATGACAAGAGTTGCTGCATTGCAGGCTTCCAGTAACTGCCTTTCTTAAAAGCCAAATCCTTTTTTCAGTAGCAAACCCCAGTGGCTTGGTAATTAGTTGTATGGGAATTTTCACAGTAACCTCCCCAAGGAGCAATTTCACCAAAGAGTAACCCTCTTGTCTAGACCAAGCTCATAAAGTCATCACTCGTTGTGATTTCCATTCTACAAAGCTGCAGCAGAAATATGGCCTTTCGTCTTAAGGTGCCTTTCAAGCATGTATATACCTCCATGCAGCAGAACCGCTGGTGTAGCCCTTATGGAAGACGTATACATGTTGCCAGGGTGCCTCGAAAGGTGTGGTCCACTCTTGTTGTTTCTTACTTTTTCTTTCCATAAAATAGCACTGTTGCTATGTGCCATTTCCATTATATTGTTTGTCTAGTGCGCATTATTTATACTCGCTGCAACAGCTAAGATTAAGAACATCAACTGTGAATAATGTAATAACATATTAGCACAGTAGCCAAAGTTTTATCTCTGTGTACTTTAAAGTCCACTTCAGTATAACTCTAGTATCAAGATAAGCCTTTTAGCTCTATATAGTTTAGCAGCACGTACCAGCACAGAAGTCTGTACCAGTACAGTGGTGCCTCGCAAGACGAATTTAATTCGTTCCGCGAGTCAACTCATTTTGCGGAAAATTCGTCTTGTGAATCGCGGTTTTCCCATAGGAATGCATTGAAATTTCTTTTTTTGCCCATAGGAACACATTAATTAAATTTCAATGCATTCCTATGGGAAACCGCAATTCGCAAGATGAATTTTTCGCAAAATGAATTCGTATTGCGAGTCACCATCAGATCGCAATACGCATTCGCCTTGCGAAAAATTTGGCTTGCAGGGCATTCGTCTTGCGAGATACCACTGTATCTTTTGTCTAGTTCAATCCAATGCAGATTTCACCATTCTGGTTGATCTCAGTTGGTGAATTGGGATATAAGGGCTCAGGTGGTTTTTAAAGTATCCTTTAATGTATACAAGACCTAGAACCTGGCCCAGCAGTGTATGAGCAGCCAGTGTTTTGTCCATTTTAATCCAATGCAGATTTCAACATTCAACCATTGTAAAATTTGTTACAATGTGTTTTAGGATCAAAAAGAAAGCCAATTAATGTATTGGCACAATGAAGTGCCTGGGTGTTAGAAAAACGCAGATCAGACAACACTAGTTCATATTCATAAAGTATTTAAAAAGGAGATAATACAGGTCTCATTTTGTGATCAGTGAAACCCTGGTGGTAAGATCATTTTGTTTAGTACATTGACTTCTTCTATAACTGTGTAGATGTCATGATTCAGATGTTTGGAAAATGAAAGGCTGGCATTCCAGTTCTCACCATTATTTTTACTACTACCACCACTACTACTTGGTTGGTTGGTTGGCATCCTTTTGTTAAAAAGCTATGTGTAGCTTCTTATGCCTGCCAAGCTACAAGAACCTCAGGTGCTCCCAGTAGAAGCAATTCCCATTGATTTCATATGCCTAGTAGTACACATATTCTAAAAAGGATAGCTATGCTAGCCTCTTGCCAAGAAAATAAGAAAGAGTCTAGGGCAGGCATCCCCAAACTTCAGCCCTACAGATGTTTTGGACTACAATTCCCATCATCCCTGGCCTCTGGTCCTCTTAGCTAGGGATCATGGGTGTTGTAGGCCAAAACATCTGAAGGGCCGCAGTTTGGGGATGTCTGCTCTAGGGACACTTAAAGACTAAGGATTGAATCTCACAAAGTCATTGCACAGGTGGAACAACTTCCTCATGCACAGTCGATTTCCTTACACTCCATGTTTCTTTGTAAGTATATTTATACTTTGCCCTACAAACACAGCTGACATGGTGTACCAGCTCGTTCCTTTCTGATAACCATAATCTGGATAATGGCTTATCAGCATATTGGTAGTTGTCCAACTTTAGCTTGTTTGCTCTGCTATAGAAATCCTAGGATTCACTTCCATGCCTGCTCATTCAGGGCAAGGACTTTGGTGAGCAAGGTCTAAAAGTCTTAACACAAAAAGCTGCTCTTTAAAGTAACTGGGCTGTGATCCCACATGGGAATTATTATTTTTTTAAATGCAATTGTTATGCATATTAAAAACACATCAGAGGTGTGTGGACCAGGCTCCTAGTTCAGAATACTGCCATTTGTCAGTGAAGCATCCAAACCTTTTTAGGGGAAGAACACTAACAGTGATACAGAGAGATGAACTGGCATGGGCTCCCTCTATATCAACTGGGCAAATGAATTACTGATTGGTGCCATGTTAGGATGTCAAGCACAATTAAATGAAAAATCAAACAAGACCACATTCTTAGCACTCTCATCTGCCCGATGAACCAGGAAAGAAGCCCTTGAGATGCCTTGTTGCCAAACCGGTGCCATCTCAGGCTCCTAAATCCCTTGCATCCTATGCTGCAAGTTACACCTAGCTGGGATTTCCAAACCAACCCCCTTTTTCTGCCCCGATAATCACCATCAGCAGATTTCCAAATGGTGGTTTAGCCATAAGTCTAGCAACCTGCAAGGTCAGGCTTGCAATTTGAAGCAAGATGACTTCGGTTCTTAAAATTGGGCCCCAACAAAAGGGTTTGTAAAGCTCAGGTTGATCAACGAGGCCATATTTAACTCTTGCTGTAATTTAGTCAGCCCTACCTCCAAAATAAATGCAAACCATATCCCAGGCATCACAGATGAGTGCAATGTGGACGAGACATTTTATTGCCTCTACTGTAAATTGCTGGATGTCTCTTGTACAGCCATAAAGCACGTTTAAATCTATTGTTATAAAACAGGTCTTGAATGTATCTTTGTAACATATAAACTGTCATTCATTTACGTAGGTGCTTTTTTATTGTCCGCCTTTATCTTAAGCATGAATCTGTTTCCTGATAATGTTCCTTTAAAAAAGAAAAAGGGTGAAAAAAAGACAATAAACTGCTAGTCCAGCATGTGCAGAAGAGTCCTTAAGACTGCATTTTTTGTCCTGGATTTGTATTTTAAACATAAGGATGCAGACCCAAAATAGCATCTGTTATGAATGCTTTATTTGCATTTAAATGCACTGTCTTTCTGCCCTATAGTTCCAATCGTCCATTCTTCCTTGAGGGCTTGCAGAAAGATCTTTGAAATAATTTGCTAGTGTTCAATTAGCATTGCAGTGACTGAGAATGGAAAATGCTTGACTTCATTCCCCCCCCCCTTTCAGTGGGGTAGCTGCTCTTGTTGCCTGTGCCCCAGCCAGAAAATTTTATTATGTCTGAGTTAATTTCCAGGATAAACCTTTGGCGGGAGGGACCTGCTTGGGTTTATTTATTCCTTTATTTGCTCTTTTATTTTAATTATCTTTTAAAAAAAGAAGTTGCACTGTAAAACATTGCTATTTAATTGCAGGAAGTCTATGCTGGAAGTGGCTAATAGATGGCATTTGTTTAAATGAAGCTGTAGGGACACTGCTTGGGAATGTTTTAAAGCATTGTGAGGCTGGGCTGATAATGTTTTCCTGCATTGCGTATAAAAACCAAAGGCCCTTTACCCTTCTGAAAGGTCTTTTTTGTAGAAAACAAGATGAGGGGAGGGAAATGTTTATATGAGAATGCAAAATAACTTCCTGAGACTATGAGCACACCGTGCCCTTAAAATGTCAAGAGCACATTGTGTGTTGAAATGGTAGCAGTGTGCTTTTAGCACCTCTGCAGCACCCAGGCTACATGTGTCGAGATCAAACCCAGTAGAAAGATATCTTGATATCATGACTGTTTTCTTTTCTCTAGAATCAGTACTTTATATGCATGTTTTAGTGTTGCCTGTTTTTTGTTTGCTTTTTTACAATCAGTGGAAATTGTAGCAGTATATGTAGCGCAACTTGTTGAATGTTGCCTTGGCAGTAGCAAAATTACCGTCTCAGATACAATAAATGTTGCAGGTAGGATGCAATTGATGTTGGTTGGCTGATGGAAGGCATCCAGCAGCAGAATAGTGGGAAGGGAATTTGGGGGGAGGATTCCGCTCTGCAACCTCTGCACCTCTGCCAAGGAGTGTGGTGGAGTCCCCTTCTTTGGAGGTCTTTAAGTGGAGGCTTGACGGCCATATGTCAGGAATGCTTTGATGGTGTTTCCTGCTTGGCAAGGGGTTGGACTGTGATTCTATTACCGGTAGATTCTTCTTCCCTCCCAATCTGCTCCAGAGAGTTCAAATATTTTGCACCAGCTTGTATTCCGGCATATATTTTTTTTAAAAAATGGAATGAATTTTTAAGGCAACCTAATCAGTCCCAAACATAGTGGAAGAGTGTGTGTATGGAATGAGGCAAGGAAGGCAGGAATGCTGCTATGATAGAGTGGTGGAGGAAGGGGAGAGCCAACACATCAGCAAGTTTTGCAGGGTTGAGTATGGGGCACTGGGATCATCTGCACTCTTTCAAGATTTGTGTGTCTGTGTTTGGACTAGTGATGGTCAAGCTGGCTTACCTTGCAACTGATTCAGTTTTTCTGAGCTTTCTTGAAAACAGGTCTGAGATAATCTTGGGAAACTTCTCATGTGCCTTGGCAGGAAAAATACAATGGTGAGAATGCTCAGGGAACACTTAGGGCTTAAGAATGACACCTTCAAGACATCTCCTAACTCAGGCACCCCCAAACTTCAGCCCTCCAGTTGTTTTGGACTACAATCCCTGACCACTGGTCCTGTTAGCTAGGGATCATGGGAGTTGAAGGCCAAAACATCTGCAGTTTGGGGGTGCCTGTCCTAACTCCTCTCTCCAGAAAGCCTTCTTCATCACAGGCTCCCTCACTACTTGAAAGGGTAAATTTGCTGTGGAAGGTTGGGGGAAATGGTGCTAATAGTTGATTGGTGGTGGCAGCAGCAGCAGCAGAAAACCCCTTAAGGAAGGCCCGATTTCAAAGAGGTTTCCAAACTGTGGAAAGTTTGTACTTCAAACACACCTTTCCTGAAAATTGCTTCTACTTTGGCTTAGGCTGTTTAGATTTAGAATCCAATCTCAGTTTTGTTGCAGTGAATAGATTTCTCCATCAAAGTGAATAAGTGAATAAGGATAGTATTAGACTTGTGCAATTATCAAACATTTGTGTGCTGCTGCTTCTAATAAGCTGGCTGCCTACTGATGAAAGGGAAAACCCTTAATAGCCTACGGGGTTTAAAACCAAGGTATTGTCCACAAAGCACTTCTGCTCAACAAGTGTTTTCAAAAGAATGTGTTTTCTCTGCAGTCATACCAGACCTGTGTTTCTTTTTACTACGTTGTCACCATTTCAACTCATAAAACTCACCTGTTTTAAAGAATAGGTATTTCATTATTCTGGTGACCTCTAGGTCAATCTTCTGCAGCTGAGGGGCAAACTCTTTGCCCAAGTATTCATGCATTTCAATGTTCATGTGACAACGGAAACAGCTGTGGTGGCACAGAGTGTCCTATTACCAGCTTTGATTGGTTCTTCAGTTGAAGTCGCTGCAGGACAGGGCCAAATTCTGGAAGATTCAGGTGGCGCAGAATAAAACTGCGGGAATTATAATTGGCACAGCATAATTGAATCAAATCTTACTAGTATTAAGAGAGCTCCGTGGATGGTCTTTCTGCTTCCAAGCCCAAACTGAAGTGCTAGTATTGACATTTAAAGCCCTAAATGGTTTGGGACCCAAGTACCTGAAGGAGTGTCTTCTCCCATATCATTCAAGGCTGCTCTGTGTTCCCTTCCTTGTTAGCAGTGAGGCAGATGACTGATACCCTTCCAGGGACTTTTGTCTGCCACAAATTTCTTTTTCTTTTAAATGTCAGCTGAACCCTTGTTTATTCTCTCAAACTTTTAAAGCATTTCTTGCTGTCTGCTCTGGTTTTCTCTGCTCATTTTTTTTTTAAAAAAATGATGTGGTTCTACCCTGTTTTCCCGAAAATAAGACATACTCATAAAATAAGCCGTAGCAGGATTTCTAAGCATTTCCGCGATATAAGCCATACCCCAAAAATAAGACATGGGCGCGGCGCCTCCCAGCAACAGCTCGCTGCCCTCAGCCATGCCATACCACGCGGAGCCCTTCCCGCTGGAATAAGACCCCCCCCCGAAAATAAGCCATAGTGTGTCGTCTTGGCACAGCATGAGAGCCAGTGTGGTGTAGTGGTTAAGAGTGGTAGACTCGTAATCTGGGGAACTGGGTTCACGTCTCCGCTCCTCCACGTGCAGCTGCTGGGTGACCTTGGGCTAGTCACACTTCTCTGAAGTCTCTCAGCCTCACTCACCTCACAGAGTGTTTGTTGTGGGAGAGGAAGGGAAAGGAGAATGTTAGCCACTTTGAAACTCCTTCGGGTAGTGATAAAGCGGGATATCAAATCAAACTCGTCTTCTTCTTCTTGAGGAAAAATAAATATAAGACAGTGTCTTATTTTCAGGGAAACACAGTATTGTTCTTTGATCCTTTAATTTTATAAACCACCCTGGAACCAAATATCCTCTGTAGAATTAGTGAGTTGTCTAATACCCATGTACCACTTGTACAGAGAGAATGATGGTAAGGAAGAGTGAAATCTGTGCATCTTAAATGTATATCTGCTTGCCAAGCAGGTGAGCAGAAACCACACTTTTTTGCTTTAAAGAAATGTTTGTCCTCTCGGCCTCCAGCAATAATCTTCTGAACAGTGTTTCATTCTGTAAAACTGAATATGCTTTACCACCTGATGTTTGCTTAGGTGAATATATTATCTATAATAAATATGGCAAGTGTATATGGGAGAGATCAGTAAATTAGTATTACTTAGAAATTGCCATCGTAAAACAAATTTACCCCATTTTAGTTGTCTTAAAATAAGTACTCCCATAAAACTTTTTTTATGAAGCTACAAGTGCCACACAAAGTATGAATCAAGTTGTGCTTTTTATGAGAGATCATATGAGTTTGCAGGAAATTAGTTTCACTAGAAGACTGGTGTCATAGGCATGCTTATTTGGAAGTTAAGTTCCAAAAAATCCAAAGTGAAACAGAAAAACAAAGGCCAAAATGGAGTTAACACTCATGAAAGAAATAGCAAGAAGCTTGAATTCTCCAGTGGCAAAAGTCATCTTTGCAGAATGAAAGGACGTAGTGTGGTCAGAACAACTGAGAAGGGTTTACTTAACTTAGTTACACAGCTAGAGCGGATTTTAAGGGGGGGGGCAGGATGTGAAGAACATTGAAGCAAGTTTTGATAGCAGGTGAAGGTGAGAGCTTATGGCTTGTTTTCCCCAAGCAGCAGCTAACTTCCTGCTGCATGGCAAACTGCTTTTGAAGTCAGTTTCAAAAACCAGGTTGTGATATGGCACAGGGCTATTCAAAGTGGAGGTGGGAGTTCGGGGAGTAAAATCTTCCGTTGGAGCCTAAGTAGCTCTTTGGATTGTGGCCAGTGAGCATATATTTATCTAACACCTTACCAGAACATGTGTATTTATATCAACACAGGCCCGCTTCCCACAAAATGTGAGACATCTAATTTTGAAAATTAGAGGCACGATTTTTCTTGAGTTGAAACGCCTTTGAAGTCTACTTGGTTTTGGTCCCCGGTGAGCATTACCAGAAATGATTTGAGGCCATTAATACGTATGTTCCAACAGCAGCAGCGACTCCTCCTAAGGGTGGTTCTAGCCAGCAGAACATCCAGATGTTGGCAGGGAAGGCCCACCATAATGTTGGTGGGCAAGTCTCTCTTTTTTACAAGTCTGAGTCAGAGAGTGCTGAGTTTGACTTGGCAAGTAGGTGCTGACTTTTTGTTGTTGTTCATTTCCCGTTTTATTATTGCAAAATAAAATAAAATAAAGAGCAGAGACCAAAAAATGTGTCTCTTGGCCAAAGTGAACTTCCCCTTCAGCATGTCACAATCAAGCTTCCCATCAGCAGCAAGTGCCAGCTGGTAGATTTAGATTTGTTTGTACACCTGATGCTGCAACTGCCTGCCTGTTTCGGGTGGGAAAGACTCTTTCCCCCAACCCAAAAAGGATGGAATTATTTCCTCCAAGGAAGAGGGGTTCCAACAGACAGGAGGGTGTGCAAACTGAAAATTAACATAAGGACGTGGCCAATGTGAATATACTAGCTATATGTAATTAACATTACTTTCATAAAATATTGTGAACATCACACTGTAGTTGGTGAAAAGGTTGCATGTACTTGAGGAATGCTGGTTCCCTCATTTTTCAGGTGGGCCATATCAACAATGAACTTTCTCTCTACTGGTTGAACACACAAATCAGTGAAAGGGCGCCATGAGTAATGAGTAGTGTCCTGTGGCTAAAACATCCCTTGTTCCCAGGCCTGTGTAAACAACAAGGAGAATTACATATCCTTGAATGTCGTTGTGTACACAAATCCTAGAGAGAGATGAATCATTTAATGGATTAATCTTCTCAAATGTTAATAGCCATTAATATTCTTAAAGCGTTGTTTGCATGTTGGTGCATATTTGACAGGATTCCAAGTGGCATTGCAAAATACTCGAGGCAGAAAGAAGAATCTCTTAAAAGACAAAATCGTGTTAGCAGTAGTATGGCCTTTGAATTTCCTCACGTTCCTCAATCTTACATTCATTTCTGGAAAACTATCTCCCAATAAGCTTCCCCATGTAGAGATGACTTAGAACCATGGAAACTTGAACATACAACATTGGTCCAGGGTTCGCCAACATGGTTGGTGTCTCCAGATGTTGTTGACCACTAGCCATTCTCTTGGGGCTGATGGAAACTGTAATCCAACCAGTTGCCCCTGCAGGATTCTCGCTGTCTCCAAGAACTTCCTTCTTAATTGCAATCCAATCCACACAAGCGAAGTGATGCATGTGAATCAGATTGTTCTATTAAAATAAAAAAGGAAAGACCCACGCATACAGGAGCTACATGGTGCATCAATGCTATAATCGTCTCCCCTGTAAACCAAAATTTCAACCCAGAGTTTGAAGTGGATTTGCAGAGGGGACCAGAACGGCATTAACTAAGCTTACCATTGCAGGGTTTCCCAGCTGTTTTGGTACTACAACTCCCATCATCCCTAGCTAGCAAGATCAGCAGTCAGGGATGGTGGAAATTGCAGTCCCAACCAAAACAGCTGGAGACCCAAGTTTGGGAAATGTTACGAGAGTGCATGTTTGGCTCTAAATACTGACAAGGAAAGAGAAGCGAGAATCAATCCCATAATGGAAGGGAATATGGGCACTAAACTTGGCTTCTGGTTTGCAGACCAAGGTTTGCTAGGACCCACTGTATTATGCCTGTGTTGGACCAGAGCTAGTAATCCATCTGCCGTGTGTCTACTGAGAAAATATAGGTCGCAGGAGAGCTATTGACTGTTGGTTCTGCTGTAAAATGACCGAAAAGCTTGAAGCTTGAGCAGAATGCATGACTCAGCCAAGGGCAGAAACATCCTGCAATGTCAACATTAGCCCTTGCCAAGCCTGCAACAAGCCTTTTGAGAGAGGGTTTCTCTCCCCCCCCCCCCAATATTTTATGACTGCTCCTTGTTACATGTACTTACTGTGGCTACTGAAACTCTGCCTTCTCGGTTACTCTCCTTCTCCCTTTAATGTGCGCCACACAGAGAGTCTTATTAATATTTATTGCAACTTTAAAAAATAAAATTAAAAAGCTTGCCACGTGGTCCTCCAAAGGCTGCTGTAGTTTATCTGGAACATAATGCTGTATTAGGGCAGTGCACAATGCAATTTATCCTCACACCTGGGGGAGTGAGTTTCACAGCTGTAATTGCTACAGTATAATTCTTATTAATGTCATGCTATAATTTCTATTAATTCCAGAGGGCTAGTAAATGTATTAAGACTTGTCAACATATTATTTTACACTGTTTATGATCTAGAGAATTATGCCATTCAAGTGTTTTACTGTGTAAAGGAAAAGCCTTAAAAATCTGCTTTGCTTTTTGAGGCCAGGGATGGAGGGGGGGGGCAGACCATGCAATTCCTTCTCGCTCACCTCCCGTTCCTTGGTTGTCTGACAATAAAATAGCTCTTCATTCATTTAGAATGAAGCTAGCTCGCTAAAGCTGTTTATGTAATGTTAGTAGCAATTATTAAACAAATGAAGCATTCTGTGTCTTACAGAAGTTCTAGCTATGATGGGAAACATTTTTTATAATTAAAAGTACCAGTCTCCTAGTAATATAACTTAAGATGGCAATAGATGAAGCAGAGAACAGTTGGAGGATACCAATAAATATGAAACTTGTGGCTATAGTTTATTTGAACCTATTTTTTATTTTGTTTCGCTGCTCTGTCTTCTTAGGTAGCGAGTATGATGAGGAGGAAGTAGACTATGAAGATTCAGACAGCGATGAGTCCTGGACTACAGAAAGTGCCATCAGCTCTGAAGCTATCCTAAGTTCCATGTGTATGAATGGAGGAGACGAAAAACCCTTTGCTTGTCCTGTCCCTGGCTGTAAAAAGCGATATAAGGTGAGTGTGCTGTTTTTGCATGGTCGAAACCTTTGAAATCAGGGGTCTTATTTTTCACTGGGATTTCATCCTAATCTAAATAATCTATAAAGCCTTAGATCCGGGTTTCCCAAACTTGGGTCTCCTGCTGCTTTTGGACCACAACTCCCATCATACCTAGCTAGCAGGGCCAGTGGTCAGGAATGATGGGAATTGTAGTCCAAAAACAGCTGGAGACCCATGTTTGGGAAACTACCCCAGATGCTGAAGAACAAAGCATTCACTCCAAAAATGTGAAACATGACACCTGAAAATACAGAAAACATTGAGGAAATCAAAGGTCTCTCCCCCCCCCCAACTTAAAGCAGTGCTTCCCAAATAGCTAAGTATTGCTGCTCCCATTTTTCAAAAGCCAAGCCATGGACCCTCTAGTTTTGAAAATGTTTGATATCTCTATGGTAGCTTTTGTTATGTGAATGGTGCCACAGATCCCCTGGGTGCGTTATACAGACCACCAGTTGGGAACCACTGTCTTAAAGGGGGGGTGTTTAAGAAGTCTTTAAATAAAGGTAACTTTATCATCTGCACTCCATCGTTCATCAAAAATCTATGAGTACTGTCTGAGGCACTGGTAGCCAAATGTGGTGGTTTCCAGCTCCCATCAGCTTCAGCCAATGGGAACGCAAGATCAAGCGTGATCTTAGAGTGCACCATGTCGGCTACCTATAGCCTAAGCTAGGGGATATGTTGTACACCATGAATGTAAGGAAAAGCAGTCAGCAAGTTGTTGACTCACAAAGCGCTCTACCATAAGAAAAAACACATACTAATTTGTGGCTAATGCTGCTGCCTGTTTTGCCAACATACATAAAAGACCTCATGTATGTTTTTTCATGCAGCTTTTCTTTGCCGTAAAGAAATTCATACTTTGTGCTTGGAAATTTAAACCAGAATGCAGAAAGATAAACCACATATTTAATCTAACATGAAAATGTGGTATAAAACGGGGTAATAAAGGAATGCAGAAATCACTGAGCTTATGTAGAAGTTCATTTTTCCGCACCGCCAGTTGAAAAAGCTGTTTCCATTTAATAAGGCTGCAATCCTGCATCCACTTACCTTGAACTCATTGAGGCTTATTTCTATGTAGACATGTATAGGATTGAACTGTACTTTTATTTTGGTAGTAGAGTTTTATGGCAGCGGCCGTATGGTTAAGTGCTCTTGAAAAGTAATATAAAAATGATCTAGCAGTGCTTCAACTATTGCTTGAATGGGCTATTTGCTTTGGGTCTGTCATTCTGTGAAGGTTGGGGTGATTTCTGCCTCTTGATGTTACCAGTATGTAGTGTAGCTGAGCATTTCCTAGGTATATACCCCGACTGCATCAGGCACTCTGGCCTCATGAGAAAACAGATGGGCATAAAACTTGACACACTGAAGAAATGAACTTGTAGCAAATGTGAACATTTCACGATCCTGTCTGAGATGGTGGAACGAAGCTGCCCTAGTCACGCTTCCGTATATTTAGATTGGTAGCTGAATTCTATTCCTTAAATGGTATATAATTATAACCTAAACTATACACTTACACTCTGAAAACCAGAGTTATTGCTTTGACCACTTAATATAGAACAGCTTAAAAGTCTATACTCCCCCCTCCTCCTACAGAATGTGAACGGTATAAAATATCATGCCAAGAATGGCCACAGAACACAGATACGTGTGCGGAAGCCATTCAAATGTCGTTGTGGGAAGAGTTACAAGACAGCTCAGGGTCTGCGGCACCATACAATCAATTTCCACCCGCCAGTGTCTGCTGAGATTATCAGAAAGATGCAGCAATAACATGCTGGTCACAAATGTGCCAAGGAATCCTCACCAGCAGTTGCTGATTTTGAAGACAGCCACCTTCTCTGGGGAAGCACTGAGCAACCCCGTAAAATTTAAATTGCATGCTTTACAATTTTTCTGTAATTTTGGAATGATGTAACTTTGTAGAGTTAATGATTTTGTACATTTGCACATGTAATCATCATGCCCATATACGTTAGTTTGATATAAAGGTGCTAAAAGCTACAGGTTTTCTGAAGTATTTCCCTCCCCACCAAAAGGAGAATTAGGGTATGCTGTATATTTAGTTGCTCTGCAGTGTTAAAAGTAAGAATGGGGAAGGGGAGGAGGAAAGCTTGGCACTGAGAACTTCAAGATTGTAATGTGATTGAAGAAATTCGACACATCAGTTCCCATGTGCTTGCAAAACCAAAACAATTCCCCATTATCCACCTGGTTAATATGCCTTATGTAATAGAGATATCTGTGGGATAGGAAGGTTTTAGGTATTGGAATTATAAATAAGAGAATGTTTAACATATGCTAAAAATATTTTCATACTCAGATAACATACATAAAAGGTGTGCTTGCTGTATTTTATATTACCTTGCAAATTCTTTAGCTCTCTGAAATGCTGAAAATATTTGGATTTGAACTAGTAAACCATTCATTCTAGCATTAGAATTCCTACTCCTGTCTGTAAAGGATGCTAAGTATATAATGTTAAAAGACCCACCACAATTCCAGAAGACCAAGTTCTCCTGGTCTTGTTCTTCTTTAATATCTACTACTAGAAGACATTTGGAAATAAAGTGCAAAATTTGTGAGGGAGAAATTATCTTCATCTTAGATGAAGTTCTTAAAGCACTTTGTAGTTCTCGATTGCCAACAAATTTAAATGTTTTATGTATTGCCAACACTTGCAGCCCCTGTACCAGTATGGACCAGAGGTTGCAAATAAAAAATTCTAGGATGTTTTAATGAGGTACATTATTTGTGTTAAGGGAGTTTCAAGTTCCATTTACATTGTACCTTCAGATTTTTGTATATATAATATATATTTTCTAACTAACTTACTGTGGGTTGTTGCATTCCACAAGTTTAGCATTAAAAGTTTATTTCTGAACTATGAGACATCATGAGCCTTACTGAAATGAAGTGCTTCTTGAATCAGGTACTCGATGATAGATCTGATAGATGATAGATCTATCAGAGAGCTACTTGTGTCTGGACCATACCTGAATGCTTTGTTTATTTGATGCTCTCCTGCCTTCATTATTGTCCTCTTGTGTAAGTGAAAGTTAACAGTTTAGGTAGTATGCAAAGCTACAGGTTGTATCCACTTATGCCAAACTCGGAGAAGACCCGATGACCCCAATTCACTTTAGTCATAAAACAACTTACGTACATCCCTCATTCCATTGCGTCTGCTCTGAGTATGACAGTTGGATACAACCCTACATTATTAAAACTGAGAGGTTGTCTGCCTCATGAGAAAAAGTTTAAGTTTTAAAGGTGATCCTCTTCTGTGTACTTAAGTATTTATATATGTATATTACATGGGAAATGCAAGTCTTCATTCTTTTAGAACACATAATCCCTTGCCCCTCAATCTTTAATTAAAAAAGATTTTTCAGAACTTCTGAATCTCTCATAATGAGGGTCAAAAAGAATTTCAAAGAAAGCCTCTTTAAAAACAAACCACCCTCAATCATATTCAGAAAAGTACATTCTATAGTCCAGGTAAAGCAACCTTCTGCAACCTGGTGCTCTGTAGATGTTTTGAACTGCTCCTGCCCTCAGCCTGAGACCGATGGGTGTTGTAATCAAAAACACCCAGAGAGCACCAGGTTGGGAAAGGCTGGGGTAATGGTTGACCCAGACATAAGAATCTACTGCTTGCACTCAAAGCTCTACTACACAGCATCTAATGGTTTACTTCAGTGTCATTTCGCTCTGCTCTCAGTAAATGAAGGCAGGCTAACCCTATTGAAGAGATAAGCAAAATGTTGCATGTCGTTCCCTTTCCACTATTACAATCAACTTGCTATTTACCTAGTCAGTGTGACAGTATTAAAACAAGTAAAAATGGGACTATTTTGTTATACTGTGTACAGTGAATGTATTGTACTGTGTCTGTGATAATGTGCTTTAAATTATATTTTCCTATATTTTGTTGGGGACAAAGTTCGTTAAGTTTGGAAGTCACAAGAGGTTTGTTTTAGAACTAAGCACCACAAAGTGCGTACAATTTTCTTTCCATTAAAGCTGCTTATAATGTACATTGAACCACATTTAATAAATTGCCTCCAACCCAGGAAAAAAAAATTAGATGCTGCTTCATTATCTTTCATTGCTTTGATCTGTAAAGAGCATGCTGTTCATTACCCAAATCATACAATAGATTTGCAGTTTAACAAGACTGAGCTAGTGGTAAAACAGTAACAGCATCGGATGGTACAGTTGCTGTTAAAGCTGGCGGCACTAACAGTTAGATGGGTAGGCTTGCAAAAATCTCAATCAGGCCTGGTATTTATCATAGATAAGGCTGTACGTTTGTAGATTTCCCCCTCTTCTCTTTCTAGACTTGGCCAGTGTTTTCTAACCCCAAATTCCCATCATACTAGGAAACAAATGGCAAACCATTATTATGTGTACCTTGGTGCGAAACCACATTCTTGAGCTAGGAAAGGAAGGGGTAATGGGATCGTGCTAGTCCATGGCTGCTCTTACTTAGCTACGCTTGAGACAGAATGGATCACTAACCAAGATAACTTTCTCAGAAAGTGAAATTCTAGACGAGACAAACACATCACAAAAATACTACACATTTTTCTCAGTAGCAATGAAGTCTTAAGTAAACAATGGCTTAATCCCAAGACATTTTCATTCCCACAGGGGGCACTGGCAATTTCTCCATCTGCAACCCCCTCTGCCCCTTAAAAAAAAAAGCTACAATGGAGGCCATGTCAGTCACAACTGAAGGAGCTTCAGAAACACACAAGGGTGCCAAATAAAGACTCATGATCACTATTTAGTTTTTGTCTTTAATTTGACTATTGTACAACAGATGGAAAAGTGAATTTTATCCAAAAGGATCAAATTACTTACTAAAGTTTAAGCTTCAAAAATATAGTGTTTTAAATATACACACCACAAATTTAATGGGGAAAATGTGCAAAGCAGAATGCAGAAGATTCTAGAAATCTTAGTCCCTATGAACACAACTTGCTAAAACAATCCAGGAAAAGAGAATGGGGGTGCTACATAACATGTTAAAAATCTGCTGAATACAAATGAAGCCTAATGGTAGAGATTTTTATACAATTATTTTCTAGCAGACCTGAATGCAGAACTTTTAACAGATTACTAGTGTACTTGGCATTTGCAAGAGATAATAATTATGCAAAAGTGAATGTTGCTGTAAGGGTGTTGTGCAAGCATGTCTCTCAAAGCAACTACATTTCTGACACAGATGTAAAAAACTATATTTTGTTGGATAAATTATGTTAAACTTTCAGAATCAATAATCATATGAAGGATACACACAAGATTACCGAGAAACCTCATTTTATTATCATGGAATGAGAATTTTAATATCTAATCATAAGCAAATGCAAGAGCAAAATCAAGTCATTCTGTACACTTGCCACTACTACAAACTCAACTTCGGTTTCTGAACAAGTCTGTGCATTTCCTGTGTTCTTATGCATGTTGTCAGCCAGGGAATAAATACTGATAGATATTATAACAGTTCTGGGTGTATGCTAGATCAAAGAAGGCTAGCCCAATACTTGCTAATAGGCCAAAGCACTGTACTGAAAGTAGCCTTTAAACAACAAGTTATGGCGGCTGTGTACTCTCGCTCATTCAAGTTTTGTCTAAACTAAGCTGCATTCAGATGCCTCAAACTAGTCAAAATTCAAAACATTCTGATCAAAGTGTGTTTGTACGTGTCTTTCAAAGCTCTGCTGGTCATAGTCAGGAGGGAACTGTTCGTTGCACATGGGACACATTTTCCAGTGACTCTCAACATGTTCTTCAAACTTGCTCTGATCATAGTTAGGAGGAAACATCACTTCACAAAGGGGACACTTCTTGATGTGCACAAAACTTGGGATAAAAGAGGAAAGAACAACCATTTGAGTTCTTCCATTGCCAGCATTCCCTGTGGCACCCCTAAATTGTGGAATTCTTTCCCACAGGTGTGTGAGACACCTATTATGTAGTTCAGTGTTTCCCAACCAGTGTGCCTCCAGATGTTTTGGGACTACAACTCCCATCATTCCTGACCACTGGTCTTGCTAGCTAGGGATGATGGGAGTTGTAGTCCCAAAACATCTGGAGGCACACTGGTTGAGAAACACTGATGTAGTTTACATACTGGGTTTTTAAATTGCTAACACCTGCCCTGAGATCTCATGGTAAAGGACAGGTAAGAAATCTATAATCCTAATTATCACTATTAGCATAGAAAGCCCTCTCCCCCCCCCCCGCCCTAATCATGCAACTGAATTTTGATACTTGGATGGCATCCGGTTTAGTTTTCCACAGGATTAAAGCACATACCCCCAACAATATTTAGCTTTTGGGCACTAAGTCTCCTTTTAAACGCCTCCGGTATACGATATCTTTCATCTCCATAAAATGGAGGAAAGCAGGGATTGATGTGTCTTTAAAATGATTATTTAAAAAAAAAACTAAGATGTTAACATTCTTCTGTAAACAGTGCCTCCGAATCTAACTAGACAATTTAGCTTTTGTCACAAATTAAAACTGGCCCTAATAATTAGTGGGAGCGAATCATTCAAGCCTGACTCATATTTGAGAAAACAACTCCAACACACTCTTTCCCCTTTCCACTTTGTATCTACAGCTACAACAATGTTTACCAAACTGAAACTACAGTCTTTTTTTGTTTTGAAAATGTATCACAAAATAGTGATACATAAACCTTGGCTCTCCTACGGCTTAGTTGTCGAACGCCACAAACCCAGAAGTGTTCAGGTTTGCAAACGTTTTTAGGAAGCCAAACATCTGATGCGGCTTCCGATTGAGTGCAGGAAGCTCCTGCAGCCAATCAGAAGCTGCACCTTGGTTTTTGAATGTTTTTGGAAGTCCAACAGACTTCCGGAATGGATTAAGTTCGAGAACCATTTTGTAAAGGGCGAAGGAGTTGTGTAACTAATCATGTAGCAAATAGTGCTCAAAGGGATTCTTTGACACTCGTGTAACATATTCTTCTCAGCAATCACAATGCAGGATTGGGTCAATGCACACTTCACATTTTCAAGTTAAAAGGTTGTGATCCAGAGAAGTGTTTAGGCCATGGCATGAGGTTTGGCCCATCCTAATGGAATCTTTCATTTCTGTCAATGTGCCATTTCACAAAGTATGACAGTGGAATGTTGCAGGAAAGCGTAAAATTTAAATGATGGCTCCAGCTACTATATGCCTGACACCACTTTCACCTACAAGAAACGACCTTACCTGGAATCAAAACAAAAGCCAGTTCCACGTTCATGTAAGCCAAGGTTTGGTGGCTCCGGAGCAGAAGGTGCGCTTGCCTCATCATCCTGAAAGTAGAATGGTTGGCTTTTTATCATATTATGGTCAAAAGGTTTGTAACATTCACAAGTCTCTAAAGATCTAAATACCACCACCACCACCACCACACATATATATATAGTGCCAATGTATTTCTCTCCACCAACTGACAAAAAATTCTTCATTCTTATTCTTCACCCCAATAAGAATAGCTGGAGCCTAGGTACAAAGCAAACCCTCTTTGAAATAAAGACGCAGGGAACCATATTAAGCCAAAATTTCATTTCATACAATGCTAAATTCAAATGATAAAATATTTATCTGCAAGAAATACAAGAGGTGGGAAGAAGTCATTGATTTGGTGCCACAAGATTACTTCTTCCCAATGGCTAAGTTTTTTTAGTGGGCCAGATGTGCCACTGCAGCCTAGCAAACAAGTCACATATGTCACTTTGCAGGCAGGCCCAACTACTACTGAATTATTCTATTTGGCTGGCTTCTCTCATAATCACTGTCAGTTGTGCTCTTGTTTCACGAGCACCAACAGCACATAAACAGCTGCAGTTGGCACTAGTAAGACCAAGGCATGCCCTAGAGCTTCTAGTAGAGAAAGCTTTTAAGAACTCTATAAAATGCTCAAGTAATTTCTGTGCTCAAGTAATTTCAAAATTCAGCAAATCAACATGAATATATAAGTCTCCAGCAATACCACATTTGAAAGAGGATTTGAGGCGTTTTCTTTATTTTTGCCTGTTTTGCAAAACCAACTACGTGAGTGTCTAGACATTTGGAAACATTTGTGATGTAACTAACAAGATTTTTTTTTCAGATCAACTAATAAGATATAACGGCTCATCAATATTTTTCCTGTTTGCTCCAACCTGTTACAGGTGTTTATTACCCATATAAAAATGTTTTGGCAGCAGCTAACAAATTAGCAAAGTATACTATCCCAGATATACTTTTAGAGATAGTCCACAGAATGCTATTCTAGATATACTTCTATCATTCACATAAACTCAATATTGGCAATTTGGTGCATGCACTTAAGCCACTATTCAGAAGACACTGACAGGGGGATTTGAGCATACAATCACAGGCCATACATCTGATTAACAGGTTCTTTGCACTAATAAAAAAGTGAAGTGATTGCAGGCATTTTATGTATGTGCATATCCCCAACAATGTTATGTCTTACATGTGATAGAGGATTCCGTGCATACCTGCTACCCCATTGCAGCAGATACAGTAGGACTAGGATTAACTGCCTAGGTTCAAGCACACAGCACATACATAAGCAGATTTTGATTTAGGAATAGATGTCAGCACCAGCATACAGAAGGGAATACAAAACTGCACATTCCACTGGTGCTTCCACTTAAATAAAAAGGAAGCAACCAGGCAGTTTATCTGATCTCTTGATGGCTCATTATGCTAGATGTTCTGCATCTAATAAGATAAATTTCCTGCCACAAACTGCTTAGTTTGCTTACTTCTGAAGGGGTATTTTGATATTAATCTGCTCCGTTCTATAGGTGCCTGCCAAGCATTTGTAGGTAGTTAGCAAGTGCAAGGTAGTTAGCATCCTATTTCTTCTGTTTGAACATCCTTGCCGGGAACAATTAAGTGATCTTCATTTGACAAGCAGGAAAAGTAGGGTGATAAGATGTTAAAACTTCTGTTTGATGTAAGACAAGAAAAATCTTCTGTGAACAGGCACACACTTGCCCAAAGTTGGTTCCCATTTGAGCCTATTAGGATCCTTCTACCTCATTACCAAATCTAAGCTGTGTCAGCAAATGAGCACAAGACTTTAGCTCTGTTCCTCTTGGGTTTGCGAGAGGGCAAAGCACATAGATTAGAAAGAACACTCTGCTAATTAAACTGCAGTGGATGACTAAAGAGGAGAAGGGCTTGTCATCTGTAATGTCTGTGCCAAGAACGATCATATTAAATATGCAAAATGTGAAGTAAAGGTAAGGAAGAGCACTAAGCTCACATCCAAGACCTTAAATAGGCCGCAAAAGTTCTGACAGTTTTCTTAATTATTCACAGTAATGGACTCAGGGGGCAAAAGGCAGGAGGAAGAGATACATTTTTCTCCATTATAGGTACTGAGCACCAGGGCTAAAATCATGCCTGTCTGAACACGGATCAGTTTCTGCAAAGGTTAATAGCAATTAAATGTGGCAAACTAGACTAAATGAGAAGTAGGTCGTGATACCGCTATGCTTGCAAAGAGCATAGGACTTTGTAAAGAAATGTTTCTTATTCAAGTGTTTCTTAAAGGGAGCAAAAAACTGTGCCGTGCCGTTAATAGCATTGTTTTCCATAGTTTATTGTATCTCATGTTATAATGTTTTACATTTATTACATATTACATGAGCAAGGGGCTATAACCACAGTTTGAAGCAGGAATTCCATAAAGAAAGTAACTTTTACATTATTGACGAGACTTCCAGTATTTGGAAATACCAATTGTTTTTTGTTAATGTACCAGGAAATGCAGACCAGAAAGGAAGCATTCTGCCAGATGACCTACAGCCACAGGCAGGCAATACTTCCTGCACTTTCCAGGAAGTACCCAATGGCAAGAGGGAGACCAAAGTGTCTCCATACATCAGCCAGTGAAAGTGCAGCTACTCAAATACTTGTTTGCCTCTTCCTTCCCCATTCCCTTTTCCTTTTCTACTGTGTCCATCAGCTTGTCAGTCTGCAGGTACAAAATGCTGTATTTTAATTATGTACAGCACTTAGAAAAATGTAGGTGATTTATAAGCGTGTAGTAGTCGTAATATAACATCTATTTAAATGTTTGGAAATATTAGCTTCCAAGTATTGTTGTTTCAAAAACATCCCTATTGGGATTTAACTTTACATCTACTACTTTTCTTCCCATTTTCAACCTGAATTTCCACTGAAACCCCTTCCAATGTTACAGCTACCGCTAGCTGGATAAGTAACTATGTGCCAATGTGTGTTTTGACAAGTGAGCATAGCCCATGGATAATAATTAGTAATAGCAACCGTGGTGCAGAGAGCAGCAGCCGAGGTCTATGAACAGAAGTGTATGAACAGGCAGGGGTGTGTATGCAGACATTTAGATGGATCAGTGACTAGAAGGAACTAGCTGTGACCAAAATCTGTCATTTGGTTAATCAGAAAGAAGCATCTCCTCCAGAGAAGAATTTTTCTTAGTAAGATTGTGAAGGGAAAGCTTGCACCTCCAAACTCAAGAAGGGCAAGAAGTTACTTTCTTTCTCACTTACATTACTATCCTCAGGATCTTCTAAACCATCAGGCCGGCTGAGGTTGCGGGCTGGTTGGCTGCACACTACATTGTCTTCAAGTTCCCAAGAGGGTGCTCTTACAGGTGGCCTTTGGATCTCATCAGGGTAAAATGCACCATCTGCTCCATCTGCAATCACAATCAGGCAATGAACTTCAAGTGGCATAGCAAAGAGTTCTTTAAAATACTCAAAAATAATTTCTCAAGAGTTTAATAAGTAAAACAGACAACTTGGACAGAGTGTAGGTGAATGAATTCTCTTTAAAAAACAACCTCTTCCTCGTAACACAATATATGTTGACTGTTACCTTTAAAGACTATTGGCTAAAGTTAGCTTACTGACTTCATTTCCATTTGGAATTCTCCAGTGAAAACAAAAGCCGGTGAGAATAGTTTCCAAACCTCTTGTTTCCTGAGCTGTATAAGGGTTTCCATACTGCAGTACTGGTAACCGAGTTGGCACAGCAGGAACCTGTCCATCATCCCCTGAAGTAAGAGGAGCATTGAGAAAATATACTGCATGCTGAGAAATGTGTCCTTCGGTAATTCTGTCAGTTTGATTTTCTGGTCTCCTTCCAGGGCTCTAAAGAGAAGTGGAAAAAAATTAATGTACAGGCAAAAATAACCCATTTAAAGTCTGCAATAAAAGATGGCCTAAAAACTGCCCAGTTTTTGTACAGAGGCCTTAAGAAAATCTTCAGGCTTACCTGAAGCTGCCTTTGACCACTAGGTCCAGATAGTTATCTATACTGAATGACTGTAGCTCTGCAGTTTCATACAGGTTATTTTCCCCATCCCTACCTGTAGATTGAACCAACACTGGGCTATGGCCCTTCCCGTGACCTTTTTCATATTTCTTAAATAAACTGCCATTAGTTTCATGTTATGCAGAAGATGACTTTAAACAGATTTTGTAAACGTTTGCCACTTGAGTGGCAATCATTAACATGGACAAATTAATGCTCCGTTTCAATTACAAAAAAAATCTGAGCTAAATAAACACCAGTTACGATTATTCTTGGAAATCTCTTTGTGTAAAGCACATACATGGACTGCTAAGAATACCGTTGCATGAACACTCCACTGTGGTGTGCAAAACAATTGGGCTTGATACATGACCTCCCATTTACTTGAATGGCTTAGCAGCAGCTGTCACAAATGTGTACTTGAAGTGAACAAAATACACTGCAGGATTTGTGGACATTTGAGTCTAAATGCTTACTCGCGCAACTCTAGGTGATGGAACAATTTCAGGAAAAGACCATTGAAGGCAGTAGAGGACTGACATTAGTCATTAGCATGAACGTATGAGGAGGAAAATGTACCACAGTATTGACACATATATATGCCAAATAGCCCAAAAAAATACTACTTTTTAACCCAAGAAAATCTTCTCAAAAGTCGGTAACAAGGTGTGCAGCTTGAATATATATGTCCTTCATCCCTTCCATGCAACATTCCTGGGAACATCAGAAGAGAGAGGACTGTCAATGACAGACATTATGGGCTTGGTTACTGGTTCTATAGCTGTATTTATATTAGCTACTGAACTAGTCAGCTAGGGCCAGAGCTTACACTTCCTACACATATTGGCATGAAACACTGGAGCATGGAGAAGCTTTCCTGATCTTTTTTCAACCAAAGAAAAACATTCCTGTGGGTGAAAAGCAAGCTGCAACGTCTGCTTTCTTTATCAACATCTTCTCAAAAGTGAAACAGCTATTTTATGAATGGAAATGGCAAACAGGATCCTGCACAGACAAGGTTTTCTGTCCTTTTCATTTGTTTAGAAAGCCGTCCTTATCTAAAAGATTTACTGGTTCTAAGTAGGCACCAAATAATCATAAAATGAAAGACCCAATGCCACATGAATGTTTATCTCGTTTTGTGATATCCTGGTGCCTGAACATCTTCAATTCCACTACAAGGCCTGTAAGCTCAATTTGCTTTGTTTTGCTCTGGAAAGTTGCCAACACTTAAAGCATTACAGAACTCTATCTCCTTGTTATTGGTTCTAGTGACTAAAACAACTCGACCACAAATCAGATAGCTACTATTTGGGAGCCTCCCCAGAGCCAAATTATTTTGTTTTAAGTTAATACCTTGAAACCTAGCTGAATGTAACAAACAATTAAAATACATAAGAGGCATTCAGCACAGCTGCTTTATTTCCCAAGTCAAAACTTAAGAAGTTCCATATAAGATTAAAGTAACTGGAAAAGTTTAAGAAATCAAACAAGGACTGCCTGAACATTTCTTAGATCCACAGATTTTAAGCTTGATAGTTCCTAGCTGTGTGTTATTGTTTATCATAACAAAAGGGTATTTGAACATTACAAAGATATCATCTTTATAGAAGTATGCAGTACAACAATTCTTTTAAGTTTTAACAAACCTAAATAAAAATGGTGTTTTGATAAAGCTAAGCAGAAAAGAATCATTTTAAACACACAGTTCCAACAATGGTGATTGTACTTAAATGCTTTTGTTCAAATATCTATGCATTTCCAGAAAAGACTAGATTGTTAAAAGCATTCTATGGCTTCCCAATTTATATTCCATTATGCATTTGTTTACAAACTTTACCCAAGAGGAAATGCTAAACACATTTATTTCTGCTATCCTCAAACCTATAAAATTACTTAGTCCCTATTTATACATAATACTTAGCCTTTGATTTTTCTGTAATCCCTAAATCTAGTCAACATATGGGTATTATTACTCTTTAGTTCCTTTTAGAATTAATTTGAGCTACATTTTATTTTTAATCTTTATCAATGTTGAAATTAATATGGAACTGTCACCACTTGTTAAACACTAAACAGTGCATAAAGAACTGCTCAAACTTGGGCAACAGATAAATCCATCTAGGATCAGAAGAACACAATCTAAAAAACCAAAAATTTCTACCTATATATGTACTGGGGCTGTCTGGATTTTCTGCTCCGACTGCAGCTCCTCATATTAACATGGCGGCTGCTCCCAACTGTCCCATGAATGTCAGGGGCAGCCTACTAGATAGTATGAGGAGGCAGAAGTTATTAGCGGATTGTGACCAGCCTCTGAAACCCTTATAAAAATGTAGAAGATCGTTAGGCAGCACATTTGGTTTCTCACATTACAGTATAGAAAACAATCCAGAGAACTATTCTCATCTCAGCTATTTCAATGCTTTATGCATTCTTAACTTTCTTTCAGCTGTATCTGAATTCATTTCTTCCTTGTTTCACATAGTGTAGTTTGCAACCAATTACTAATTCTGACAAAATATGGCCTTTTCTAAAAATTATTGGCTGGGAAAAACCTTCACTGAAGCTACTCTCTTGATCTTACACACACACACACCAAATAAAACCTGCAATTTTCAAGGGGTACATTTGAGATGGGCAAAAGGAGCACTTAAGGGCTGGCCATGGTAATTAATGGCAAGTCTTTCCCCTCTCCCTCTTCTTTTCTTTTTTCTTTTCTTTTTTTTGTGTGTGGCAGGGCAGACCTTTTCCTTAAAGAGAAACACTTTGCAAAATGTCATGAGTGGTGGCAGCAGAACGTTATCAGCCCTCCGTGGAACGCTCCCACCCCCTGGCACACCATCATTCTGCAGAGAGCCATAGCATTCTGGGATAAGAGAGGCATTTTGTAAAATTCCTGTTTTTTTAAAAAATGGACATGGTGATGCTACAAGTAGCATTTTTACAAAGCTTTTTTAAAAGCTCCAATCATGCCACAGTAAGTTTTCTCCACCCCTGAAAATTGGTAACCTCTTCTCCCCCCACCACCACAATTTGCCATCTACGAACGGTCTGGTGAACAGGGGTGGGACATTTCAGTCCAGCCATATGCTGGCTATGGCATGTGAATTCTGCCAACGACTGCCCTGTCTTCTCACAGGTTGCCAAGCAAAGTGTCTTCAGATGGTCAACATTTAAAAGTGAAATGACCATATTTTCACATCAAATTTTTGCTTATGTACAAAGACCAGAACAACATGGGTCCTTAAGGAGTTGAGCCCTATGTTCAGGTTCGGTCACTGTGATCATCTAAAGCAGCACTGTTAATGTTACAGAGGCCCAACTGGCTTAAACCAGAAGTCAGGCATTTAGTGCTGCTGGTCTTATGCTGCGGAACACTCTTCCAGCAGAGATTCAGAAGGCATACTTGTTTTTGACCTTCAGACATCTCTTGAAAAATTCATGCAGTTGTTTTTCCTGAGTAACCAATCATTTTAATATATCTTTTTATACATTTTTTGTTTTCATGTTGCTATACCGCCCTGATATTTTGTGAAGAGTGGTATATAAACACTTTTATAAACTCCAATTCAAAATTCCCCATAGCACGTTTTTGCTAACAGTTCCTGGTGAAGCAGCTTCATTTGCACAGCAACAGCTCCAAACAATCTCCAATGGAAGCAGCTCACCAACTTATAATGAGTACCTTTTCTCTACTGAGGATTCCCAAATGGGATGTCAGCTCCTTTATCTGTCTGTCCTTTTCGGCCAGCTGCACCTATTTAATACAGAAGTTCAAACAAACCATGTTAGGCAATGCACAGCAGTTCCTCATTTATACTTACAATGAGAATTTCTTCTGATTAAAGATTGCAGTCCGATGTTCCATAACATTATTACAAATAATCATTTACATCGCTATTACAGTTGTCAAGAAAGTTTTGATCAGCAGTAATGCAGACTCAAAGTCCTTCATTTGGCCAACAGATTGTGGTATCAATTCCTCCATCTACTAAATCAGTCTGTTCAGCTGGGTTTTCATGAACTTCTCTACTTTTTTATAATTCTGCTGTCACCTATCAGTTTCTAAAATCTTGTCAGGCCCTTAAGGTGAAAAAGTAGCAACCTTTTAAGAGACTGAAGAGTGGGAAAGAGCTCTCTCTTCCAATTACTGTAAATGAGCTGGATTCTCACAATCCCTCTCCTGCTGTTTTCAACCAATCTACGTCACACACAAAATTACACAGCAGCCCTTTGGACAAGAAGCAGCTTGCAGTTCTTGCATGGGAGGCAGGACCTGACAAACCTATCTCCTCATCCATTTATTTCAGGAATGGGGGTGTACAGCAGAAGACAGGGAATAACAGTGAGTAGGAGATATTGCTGGATATTGCCATGGGAATGTGGTATGCACATCTATCATGTGTTTGTTGCAGAAAGAAATCTGTCTCTGGAGAGGAGGAATATGGGTTAAGAGAGCAGAGCAGTAATGCTGTTAATACGTTTCTGTGGCTGAGGAATAGGTGAGTAGATTGAACCTCCTTTCACTTGCTGACTCAATCCTGGTGAGGAGGGGTGTAACCCCCATCTTAGAGTACTTTAGTTAGTGTTCAACTCTATCAGACACATTTGGGGCAGTGTCTCAATTTAGGCAGTGATTCTTCATTTCTTCCCCCTTCTTCAAAATGGAGGTGCCATCTGACTCTTTGACCTTAGGTGTGGGGGCAAGATTCAGTTCTTGGCAATAAAGGCACCTTGCATATGCTTATGTACTATTAATCACCAAAAGTAGAAACTAACCCAACTTGTGCACCATGTAAGAACTACACATTTTCATTCTCCGGGTCAATTTTTCTACTGCTAGAAAGAACCGTGTTGATTTGCGAGTAGAATTTTCAGGCTTTGTGGTATAATGCTGAAAACGGTAGCTGCTAACAGTACAATCACATATACTACTATATACAATCAACCTCTATTCCAGAGGACAATACTGTACAGGTAAGAAAAAGCTAGCATATTCAGCAAAAAATATTTCCAGGAGAAATAATGCGCAACAGAAATCCGAGGCGACAAAGCTTTCCATAAAGTGAATTATTTTTTTATTAACGGCTCTGTATAATGCGTTTATTTTAAAAACCTTATGATCAGCATCTAATCTCTGTTTATTATTGTATGTCTTTAAATGTTAAGGTACCATTGTTAAAGGAAGAGTCAGACTTACTAAATACTGGTCTTCTACTGCAGCCAGCTGCTGCTTCACACTCTCGCTAATTTTCACTTGCTCCTTCCATTTTAGCTCCAACTTAGCCAGTTCATCAGCATAGACACTGCATTTCAATTTCTCGTCCTGCAAATAAAATTATTAGTCAAGATTTCACAACACTGCAGATTTCATTGGCCCTTTCACATGCATTGCAGCTTCTTTAAATAAAAGCTGCTAGCTGGTTTCCTCATTTGTTATCCAATCATATTGGCTCCTAATTTGCTGCCCTGGATAAAGAATCAAAGCAATGAAAATGCTTCTGTGTGATTTAGTATTTTCTCCACAGTTCTTTTGAAGCATAGCTGTTATCTCTCTACGAAAGTAGTTTCATTTGGGGGGGAGGCATCACAAATACACTCCATGAAGCTTTGCAACTATCAAGAACGCCTTACATTCAGAAGGCCAAAGAGAATGCCCCTTACACTCCAATACACAGCAGAGCCGCTAATGAACCAACTTTTAAGGAACTAGTAAAGCAAGGCAGGGTGGGGAAGAAATGTGAACATGTTACCTTTGCAGGTAGAAGAACTGATACATACAATTCCTCAACGGGTACTAGATATTTAGACATAATCACGAAACCCATCTATTTCAAGAGAATCCATCATCCCACTTCATGATTTCAGGCCCTTCTTATTCATCAATTTTCTATTTCCCCTAATTCAACAGGTATTTTAATTTACATATTAAAGCAGCTGGCTAAAGACACCTTTTTGAGATAATCCATGCATGAGTCATAGCAAGCGTCTTTAAAAGCAGCATTCCCTCCTATGTGAGAGAAAGGGGGGGTGCCTCTTAAGATGGTGCCTGCCACCTGTAGTTTTCAAAAGTACTTGCAAAGTATTTTACGTTTATTGACAGTATGTTCTACCAACAAGTTACTTTTGCACAAGCCATTTTACTTGGCGCTTTTTATTGCATGATCCCACTGCTATTTGATAGGACTTCTGATGTTATCTTAAATACATTTTTCTTTTATTAATATTTATGTGCCACTTTTAAAATTTAAGAGACCAATATAAATCTTTAAAATATAAATGAAATGATATAATGGTGGCAGTGACTACTTCTTGTCTTTTGCACAGAATGGAAATTCACTGTAAGCTCAGTTCCCTTTCTTGCCTATGAGGAAAGGCATGCCCAAATCACCTCTCGGGGGGGGGCACCCTCTCTGGTTCTGCTTGCTTGCCATCCATCCACTTAGAATACAGTTTGGCAGTGTCTTCTTCATCAATCTAGTAGCAACCCAAAATGTACTTAATGAAGAGAGAGGCCACTGATTACTTCTGCTGCTTCTACGACTGGGCATTCAAACGCATTAACAGCTGGAGTCTCTCTCTGCATTGAACCACATCTGACTGGTGGAATAGATCTCTTGGGTCTTGTAGACCAGGCATGTCCAACTCCCAAGAGATTGCGATCTACCCCCAGTATTAAAACCCCCCGGCATTGATCTACCCATTGTCATTGGAGGGGGGAGGAGCGTGTGTGGGGTGGGTGGATTGCCCAGAGTTGTTTAGCTTTTTGGGGGGGGGAGAGATTGCAGAGAGTTTTTTAGCCTCTTCCCTGTAGCTTTTTGTACACGATAAGGATCCCATGATCTACCAGGATCAGCCAGGGATCTACCAGTAGATTGCAATCTACTGGTTGGACATCCCTGTTGGAGACCACCTAACTGCACCTCAAGAGCCGCCCAAAAGATCTATCAAGGGGCTGCTATCATGAATCTTATCTGTAATCCAAAAAAGTTTTTATTTCTCATCATGCAACCAAGGGTGCATTCTACATAGATGTCATTTGTGCTTTCCTTCTAGTAGCAAAGAAAAATGGTGACATAGGTCAGTGTAACAAAAGCAGAAACAAACATTTTCTTTGCACATCCCTCACTGTCAGTCTCTAGGACCGCCCTAAGGAACTTCAGGGTGGAAGGATACACCACAGATGAAGATGAGATGGAATGGTCTGAACTGCTGGTAACTGGTCAGATCGTGGAGATGTAGTAAACAGCACAGTGAAAATGCTAACCAAAGATACAGCAGTTGTGGGAAAAATTGAATTCCATGTTAAGGATCATTAGGAAAGGAACAGAGTATGGAACTGCTGGTACCATAATACCCTTGTACAAAGTATGGTGCAACCATACATTGAATATTAGGTACAGTTATAGTCACTGCACCTCCAAAAAGATAATGTAGAGCTGGAGAAGGTGCAAAAACACCAACCAAAATTTTCAAGGGCCTGGAGCAGCTCCTTTATGGAAAATAGTTGGGACTAGATGGGCCTGTTTCTTGTACCTGATTCATGCCACAGCCACATGCCACAGCCACCTGTTCAATGTTTCCGAGCACAATTCAAAGTGTTGGTGCTGACTTTTAAAGCCCTAAACAGCCTCAACCCAGTATACCTCAAGGAGCGTCTCCACCCCCATCGTTCAGCCTGGACACTGAGGTCCAGCTCCGAGGGCCTTCTCACGGCTCCCTCCCTGTGAGAACTGAGGTTACAGGGAAACAGGCAGAGGGCTTTCTCAGTAGTGGCGCCCACCCTGTGGAACGCCCTCCCATCCGATGTCAAGGAAATAAACAACTACAGTGGTACCTCTACTTACGAATTTAATGCGTTCTGAACGCACATTCGTAAGTCGAAAAAAATTGTAAGTCGAATCCCATAGGAATGCATTGGGAGAAAAAAATCGTAAGTCGAAGCAACCCTATCTAAAAATTCGTAAGTAGAAAAAATCCCATCTAAACCGCATCCAAGATGGCGGATGGAGCTCCGTTCGTAAGTAGAAACATTCGTAAGTAGAGTTATTTGTAAGTAGAAGTACCACTGTATGTGACTTTTAGAAAACATCTGAAGGCAGCCCTGTTTAGGGAAGTTTTTAATGTTTGATGTATTTATTGTGGTTTTAATATTCTATTGGGATCCGCCCAGAGTGGCTGGGGAAACCCAGCCAGATGGGCGGGGTATAAATAAGTTGTTATTGTTGTCGTTGTTGTTATACTTTATTATACAGTAATTGGGTTGTTACAGGAAAAACAATAAAACAGCTTTAGCAACTTTTTACTGTGAACTTCTTTGAGAACATTCATGGCTCTAAACAGCAGCACAGAAATTGCTCATTTTAAAATAAACAGAATGTCATGGAACCCTCCTGAACAATGAGGGATAGGGAGCTGATATTTTTTCTCTCCAATCAACTTTCTTACATTAAACCATGGCCAGATTTAATGTGCTCCCCTCTGCCCTGTTGCAAGGCAGGTATGAGGGTAAACCGTATGAGACACGTGTTTGCCCATGCGGCTCATCGGAAGTAGAAACAAATTTACATGTTTTGTTATACTGTAGTTTCTACGAGGATTTGCGTTTGACCTTTATTACCCCAGCTATACAAAAGCTTAAGAACGAACCAGAATCCCAACGTCTGAGAGCCTTGGACCCCGAAATTACGACCAATGTTGCTAAATTTTGTGTATCTGCTATTAAATGTAGGAAACAAGAGCTTCCCAATGGCAATTCACAGGGGAATGCTAACACTTAATTTCATTTATGTTTTTTAACTTTAAAGTGTTGTTGTTGTTTTATTTGCATTGAAATTGTCCCCTGTATCTTTCTATGTTATGCTCTGCTGACTCGTTGCATGAGTCGAATTGGTCTGTGACCGTTTAAAAAATTTGAATTGAATTGTACATTAAACTGATTTTCAGACAATAGCCATTGTGGATTGTTTAAAAAAGTTACACGTTTTTCTGTAAAAAAAATAAATCTATTTCTCCCACAGTAGTCAATTGATTTTAAAAAGATTGAGTGTGTAAATATCACATATTCACAAATGCTACTCACTGTTTGGTCAACAAGCTTATTGACTTGTTTTTGCAGTTTCTGGCATTCTTTGAATTTTTCCTTGTAATGATCAGCAGCCATCTGCAGGCGGAGCTTTAAGTCTTCAACTTCTCTGCGTAGTTCCTTCTCTACAGTGCTAGAGGTTTCCTATAACAACAGAATGATCATTAATAAAAGTGTGTTTATTCTTCAAAATAACTGTTATTTGCTTTCTCTTAGTGCTATAGGTTTTTTAAAGTGATAAATAATAAATGACTTCTGCTGGCATCAAATGGGCAATTTTTTCTTTTTAAGAAACTGTATTTTGAAGTGGAATAAGTGTAACTACTTTACTTATATGCCTTGTTTTTCTCTGGAAAGTTTAGTGCAAGTTGTATGAAGCAATTAACTGTTTCCCAGCCAGGCATTAACTGGGCACACACTCCCTCAGTTTCAACAATGCTACAACAGGAGTCATTCTGGGAACATTTACTGGACAAAGAAGCCAATCCTTTAACAAAATAGTGTCCTAGCAGTCAATGGGCTCTCTTCCATAGCACATAATAGATGAAAACTGAGATGCACCGTGTTTTAAGACTGACCAACTCAGTTGGTTCAAAAGGCTGCCTATCAACATTAACCATTAGGATATTATTCAAATGCCATGTTCTGGCAACTTTTTGGAGAACTACTGCAGTACAGGTCAAATTAACCCTGCCAAATCAATGAATTTGGCTCATGACCTGATACTGTATCACACCAGGTGCACAGATCTGTTATCTCTTATCTTAGCACTGTGTTGCTTAACACCAAGATTGGAGATAAGACCGTGCTTCCTCACCTACCGGAATGGCCAGTGGAGGATGGGCCAAGTGTAAGCAGCAATTTTCCAAAGTCTCCAAATTAAAAATAAATAAATGTCAAAGGCAATGTATCCACCTATACCAAGGTGGGGGCATGTTCTGCTCCCATGCCTACATGGAAGACTTACATTAAAATTGTTTATTTGACCGTGAAAGCTGCAGGCTACCCAAAATATATTGGGGGCCTCATTCAACATTTGGCCTCTATGTTGGCCATTCCTAGACTGAAGAATCTGAATAGAAATTGCAAGAAACACTCTAAGCTTCAAGGAGTCAGCATAAGCAGGAGATGCTATTCAACTGCAACCCGCAGCTAGAGCAGCCATTCTGCCTGCATGAGTCTCTTTTTGCACAACAGGCAAATCCAAGAGGTATCATGTGAAAGATATATTTCAACTGCCTAGACAACTTGCTATCATATTTTGTAACAGTTAAGCTTGCCTGCTGACATTCACACAAGATCAACTCCTTGTGCTAACATTTCACTGGATCTCTTCACTGCAGTGCAATTACTGTGTTCTAGACTAGTATAGTACAGTGGCACCTTGGGTTATAAACACTTCGGGTTACAAACTCCACTAACCCGGAAGTAGTACCTTGGGTTGTGAACTTTGCCCCAGGATGAGAATGGAAATTGTGCGCCGGCGGCAGCAGGAGGCCCCATTAGTGAAAGCGCGCCTTAGGTTAAGAATGGTTTCGAGTTGAGAACAGGCCTCTGGAATGAATTAAATTCGTAACCCGAGGTACCGCTGTACTAATCCTCACTGAAAGTGAATGATAATCTGTAATTATCCAAATAATTTTGCTCAGTATTTTCTGTAACAGAAAATTTATTATTAAAATCAGCAGTGCAACCAATTTCTTACCTGTTCATTTTTCACCAGTGCCATTTTCTTGAGTTCACCTACAGCATCAGCAAGTTGCTTCTTCACCTTTTCATTTTCTAGTCGCACATTATGAAGATCTGCCATAGTTTTATCGCGCACATTTACAGCATCACTGAGCTCTTTTGACATCAGCAAAGCTTCCTGCCTACTAGCTTGAATCTGATCCTCAGCTTTCCGAAGCTGTTCCTTCAAAATACTTGCCTCTTCCTAGAATAAAAAGTAGAAAACTTATTTTTAATGAGATTCAAGATTTGTGTCTCTGTCATCTTCAAATGGAAGACACCCAAAACATATCTCTGCACTACTTTTAGGGGGAAAGCCATCAGTACAACTTCCCACTAAGCAGTATGGACAGGGCTACTGACCCATATTTCTCATCAGTTCTTTATATAACATTGATGAAACCTTCCTAATAATTTCACTTGGCTTCCTTTTTTTCTCCATTCCTGAACAATACAAACCTTGATACTCATATCTAGCCTGCTAGTCATATTAATATCATGATTCTGTTTCCTGCAGAAGAGTGGTATTTTGCAAATATTATAACGAAGATGTTGGTAAACAAAAGTATACGAAAGGAATACTTCTGATTATCAGCATAACATAAGCTATTTAACAAGACAGAGGTGTGCAATATCTAAAGGGAAAACATGCCACAAATGGGCAATTGCCTTTAATTCTGAAACATGAACACAGACAACAAGTCTTATGTGAAGCCACAATAACAATTCAAACAGAAAATCAACCCCTCCTTTAGAGAATTAATCCATTTACCCAATGACTATGCTGCAGATAAGGGTTAACTGGGATATGCACTGCACAGAATGAAAAGTGGAAGTAATTCAATCATAAACATTAATATGTTACCAAAGTACCCCCATTACCTTGTTTGATGAAGTAAGCAAGAAAGCTCTCTTCAGTTTTTCTTTTTCAGCCATACACAGTTGTAATCTGCCAACTTCCTCTTTGTAATAGGCTATAAGGTTTTCTTTGTTTCCATCCAAATTCTTTAGCGTCTGAACTTCTGATGCAAGTTTGGTGTTTTCAATTTCTGTGTTCTTCAAATGTATCTAATTATAGTTACAAACCATATGTAATGCTAGAACCACCTTCCATCCTTACCAATCATGTTTTATCCAAACAGCCCCCCCAAAAGAGACAGATGGGGAAATATTTTAATATAGTTGCTATCATGATGATGAATTCCTATTTTTTTTCATTGGCTTGGTTAACGGTTTTAAGGTCTTTTTTAAAGTTATGTCTGAAATGGTATCTAAAATGAAATAGTTCTAACAGACACTTTTCAAATATATTTATAAAGCTGATACTCAGGTCTTTGTGAAAACATAAGAAGTTTCATCAGAAGTGATGTTCCTTCCATGAGTGAACAGCTCTATAAAGTCTATTTGGGGTAGGTAGCTAGAAACTGGTGCATTTTTCAGATCGTGAATAGCATGTTCAACACAGATTTGACCAGGCATTCGTACAAAAGAGAAGCTGAACTTCTCTTTTGTAGCTATAAACTCTTGTTTCTCTTTTATTAACCTTTAAGCGAGTGTTCTATTTTGCTTTTATGGAAGACTTATTATGAAGTAAGTATGAACCTGGGAAACAGCAACAGACATTCCAGTAATGCTATGCTGCAACTGCCCTGTGATCTATGGATGAAGGCAGTATACAAATTTAATAAATGATAATAATAATAAAATCTTTGTCAGACTGTCTGTGTTGCTGGTCTATGAAAATTAACTTCATCAAACAGAAACACACACACACACACACAGTACATAGTACAGGACACAGGACACAGGACACAGTACAGGACCTTTATTTTACCATATCTTTCTACTGAAAAATGCATGAATTCTAGTTCTCAGCTATCTATCAGACAAGGAAAAATTTACCTTGTAGAGTTCCTTTTCATCCTTCTCAGTCTTCAACTGGCATTCAAGTTGTTCCTTTTCAATGGCTACTTTCTTGAGTTTATCTTTCAAGCTATGAACAAAGTAAAACATCCTTATGTATTTGGTTCTCTTTAAATATCAGGATTAAATTAGGATTAAATTAGATGGATACCTGTCTAACTCAGTTTCTTTTGCAATAGCTTTCTGAGTAACGGTCATGATGTCTTCTTCAAGCTGCAGAACTTTGGAAGTAGCCTCATCCTGCTTTTTCTTGAGTTCTTCATTTTCAGTTTTAAGAGTTTCTGCAGTTTTGACATTATCCTTGCAAAAGCAATAGGGCATTTGTCAAAGAACATTTTGGGTATACAATTCTAAAGGAAAATAAAAACTAATATTGCTATCAGTGAGGAAATCAGAAAGAGTGTAACTTCCATGGAGGGTTCATGAGGTCTAAGCAATTTGTACCAAGAAACCACATAGTACCTCCACCATGATTATATTCCCGCAGTTCAAATGGCAGGATCCAATGCAACATTAGCACAGGTTGAGTTGCCTAACAATTCTGCAATGCAATGCAGAAGCTTAACTCTTCAAAATCTAACAAAAACAGCTGCTGCCCTAGAGGTTGAAAAAACACATTTTGAAAGTGTAGGGAAACAAGTGGATGTAGTTGCTGCACCACACTAAGAATGAGCTTCCTGTCAGGAGAATAACTACCATGACTGGATACCAACCATGCAGCCTCTGAGCCTCCCACCCCCAAATCTGTTCTAGAGGATCCCCTCAACCCTTTGGGGGGATTAAGAAAAGTGTGTGTGTGTGTGTGTTGGTGGAGTGAGGGTGAGACTAACATTGCTTCCCACCCCATGCCGCTGATGGATGCCTTACTGTCAGCTGAATGATTTCGTTGGGTACAACGCTATATAGTGTTTTACTTAAGTCAGGCATCCCCAAACTGCGGCCCTCCAGATGTTTTGGCCTACAACTCCCATGATTCCTAGCTAACAGGACCAGTGGTCAGGGAAGATGGGAATTGTAGTCCAAAACATCTGGAGGGCCAAAGTTTGGGGATGCCTGACTTAAGTCTAAACTGAGCTTCTGCAACTACCAAAGGAACAAAATTCTCCCTATCATTTTGTAACCAAAGGAACTGCAAATAAACGGGCACTGAAATGTATCTTCCACATTTTAGTAACTTTAAAAGAGTTGTAGAAAATAAATATACATTTATTTTCACACCCTTTTAAGATTAATAGAAGACTAGAACAGCAAAGAAAAAGAAAAGAAAGCCATAAAACCATGATTTTTATTAACCTGCTGAAAAAGAAAAAATATGAAACCAATGAATCTGCCAGTACTCTTTATTTAGTCTATACATATGGAAACATTTTTCAAATGTTTAGAGGGTCAACAAAGAGACATGTTAACTGATTTACCATATACCAAAATTATACATAAGGGAGCTAAGAGTAGACACTAACATAATATTTAAGTCTAACCCAGGATCCTAGTATTAGTTTGTCACGAGAGGGAGACAAATGACTGTACAAGGCTGCACTGCAGTGTGGGCATTACCTGGCTTAATACAACATATCATTTGTTTGTTATATTAAACAAGCTTGTGCTGTGCAAGACAATGGAAACATTTTGAAAACTGCTCCCTCATACGACTTAAACTAGATATTATAATTTTAAAAAAATGTGTTTTGGTCTTCCATTGAGTTAGTCCTAGGTGAAAACAGCCTGAATCAAAACTTTTTGAAAAGTTCTACCAAGTTATCAAGACACAGCAATATTAAAAGCTATCAAAAGAGTAGGTATTTATGTTACACCAACATACATTCTGGAAAGCATATCCATCGCTAAAAAACTTTCAAATAATATTGTGCATCCTCTATCCTGGACTCTGACGTCTTTTAATTTTTTTTAAAGTTTTAATCTGACTTTGAAAATGTACGATTCTTTTAAGCTTTTTTGAACTATAGGAGTTACCTTTTCTTGCGCTTCAAGCTGATCACATCTTTCCTTTTCACGGTTCAGTTCTTTTTCCAGTCTTTCAACTTGATCTCTAAGCTGCAGGGTTTCCTTTTCAAGTGAAGCAGTCACCTTTAATAGTTCTTCTTTTTCTTTCATAGTTTTTTCTATTTGGAACTAAAATGACATAATCCCATCTTACATGGTACTGTAGTTCTTACCTCAATAGCACCATAACATTACAAATCTGTAAGTATAATTTCTTTCAAACTGCATAAATGAAGTACGCAAAACCAAAAGAACAGTTCCAATATTTATTTTAATATCTGACCACCCGCCTTATCACACATTAATCGTAAATTAACGCTGAAATTTTATGTCAGGTTAATAGCACAGATCACTATTATTATTATTATTATTATTATTATTATTATTATTATTTAAAAAGGTAAAATGTGAAGGACTCCTGGGTGGTTAAGTCCAGTCAAAGGCAACCATGGGGTGCAGCGCTCATTTCGCTTCAGGCTGAGGGAACCGACGTTTGTCCGCAAACAGCTTTCCAGGTCATGTGACCAGCATGACTAAACCGCTTTTGGCACAACGGAACACCGCGATGGAAGCCAGAGCACATGGAAACGCCGTTTATTATTTATAGTTACAAGAAGTAGCTAACATCTGTGATTTGTAATAGTTTATTTGTATCTCTCAACTATATGCAATCACCAGAACTCTAGAAACGAGCATCATTGGATCTTTTAGGAACTTAAGCCCTCTTGAGGACTTCACCACATAATCATAAAGTTGGAAGGTACCCCAAGGGTCATCTAGTCCAACCCCCCCTGCAATGCAGGAATCTCAACCGCATTCCCATGGAAGCAATCATGCTGGAGGATATTGGCACGGTATGCCAAGCTCCACCTATCCTAATATGCCATCTCTATTCTGTTGGGAATCGTTCACAAGTTCAATGAGCACAAAGGTTTGCAACAGAGAGCATCCCTATGTGATCCTTATCCTTGCATCATGCCACAAACTGGCATGAATAATAGTGAAGTCTCTCAACCCTTTCTCTCCTCTGCTGATTGTTCCTAGTGACCCTGTCACATCACAATACGCATCTTCCTTCCTCACAGAAGCTTTGCAACCTACTCTTTTGAGCTCTGACGTGCTTTTTAGACTACTGATTTAAAGTGGAGAAGTTCATACGTAAGTCAGTGCGTCTGCACATACAAGTGAACATACACACAGCTGCAGACAATGTAGAAAATATCCATTAATCTAAAATTTTCTAGTGTCTCCACAAGCATTTGCTCCCAGCTGAGAAACACCTGTGTATGTTAAGGTAGCTACTGTCAAAGTATTCATTTTTACAAAATGTCATACTGCACTAAGTTATACTTGGAGTATACCCACTGAAATGAATGGACCTACATGATTCACGTCCATTCATCTTAATGGGTCTATTCCAAGTATGGATACCACCCTTTACTTCTAACTTGACGAAAGTTCAGTTCTACGCTGTATAGCTAAGTAAACAGATATTAGAATTTGCCAATTCAAACCTCAAGAAGTCCAGCCTTTGTGGTCACCACCAACATGTCTGAATTCCCTTCATCTTCCATTGTCAACAATTCTTCAACCGGAGATGAAGTTCGAAATTGAAACGGAGTGCTTGCTCCACGGATCTCACCCTTATGTGTTACATAGCAGAACTGGTAAAATTCACCATCATCATTCGGAAGGTAGTATCCTAATGAAAAACAAAATTTAAAGACCAAATTCAGGGAGGCACTTAGCACAGGGACAGACTCCTGTCCTTCAGAGCCAGACAAACAAACTGTATACAGGATGAGGAAGTTCCCACCCTGAATTTCAAGTTGTTTTCATTCCTTTGAATGGGAAAGTCCTGCTTTGTTAAGACAGTATAAGAGAGACTAAAATACACCAACAGGAGAGCAGTGATGGGCATTAGGACTGCAGGTAGCTGCCACTTGCCTCACTTTCCTTGGCCATGGAGATCTAATGTCCTCTTGGGTCAGCATTTCTCACATGCATGATCACCTGAGGAGATAGAGCTGCAAAGAATACACATGGGCTGATCTACTTATAGATTCATTTAGCCAGACCAGTTGGGAATTAGTAACACCAAGTGATTGTTTGGGTGGCGCTGGTCAGCTGTAAGTCAAGACAGGATGTGCCCCTCCATGTTTTATGGCTTCACACTCCTCTTGTGGGTGGAACATTCTGCTGATTTAGAGGGAAGGGGGTAGTGCCTCCCACTTGACTCCAAGCTCAAGAGTATGGCTCACATGATATTAAGACCCCTCCATCTACAGTACAACAGATGGAAAAAGAACTGGTCACTCACCCACCCCACCTATATCCAAAAGGGAGAGTCCTCATGCATCCTTTGGGAACTGAATAAATATGACCCTACATTACAGGCTATACTGGGTCCAGAACCTTTGCCTGCAGCTCCCAACCTCTTCACCAGCTAGCACCCCAATAAAAGAAAGGCAATCCCCCTTTTGATAGCAATGCCTTCTGGAGAAGAAGAATAGAAGACCCAGTAGATGGAATGACCAAGGTGACTCATGCAAGGTCCTGGAGAATGAAACAGTTGAGTGGAGCCTCTGTAGGCGATACTCCCCATTTGCTTGTATATAGGACCTGGGGATGCAGCAGGTTATACATTCTGTAGCATACATTGCAGACTTTTAGAAGACATCTGAAGGCAGCCCTTTTTAGGGAAGCTTTTAATGTTTAACAGACTATTGTATTTTATTATTTTGTTGGAAGCCGGGTTGGAAGTGGCTGGGGAAACCCAGCCAGATAGGCGGGGTATAATATAACATAATATAATATAATATAATAATATAATATAAATATTAATTAAGAGCAGGCATGAAAGGAACTCCAACAGATTTCTCAGAAAAGCCAGGAAGTATAGATCCCATCACTTATCATTGAGCTCTATCCCAAATTGTTAAGAGGCTAAGACATCTTTAGCACATGGGTTAATGGTGAAGAACACTGAAGGGTACTCCAATTAAACACAAGGAATAGCATAGATCCACTTACCCAGAGCATCTAACTATAATGTTTATGTGCCCAAAGGTTTGAATCAAAGCTGTACTAAATAAATAAGTCAATGGAAATGGTATAATTTATCACAAAATATATGGATGTTTTCAAAGTTCTAAATAAGCAATAAAACCTAAGCAGACATAGAACCAATTTAAAATTTACCTTGAAAAGACAGCACAGAGTTAATTGTTGATCCTTCCACATAGTTGTCAGGCATAGGTGACCAAAGAAATGTGTAATAATCTCGTGCAGTACTCCAACCAACCTAAAGGAAAAAGCAGCCTTATCACAATATAATTACTGTATGCGCAATTCTAAAATTAACTTTCAGATCATCCAAGAAAAGTACTGTATGCATTTAAAAATCCAATTAACCACTGCTGTGCATATTTATATGCTTAATGTAGTTTTGTCTCAACACTGTATAATTGTCTCAACACTGCAGTTTCTCTATAATTTAGCGACTGATAATGTTGCAATATGGTCTTAGGCACAAAAAGGGGGGCCATGAGACACACTGAACCCTCCATAATGCGTCTTCACATCTTTGAGACTCTTCATAAAGTAGGAATAGTTTCTGCAGTAGCTTCAAAGCTTTCCCTTCACTTATGCAGGCTACAGAGACCATTTGGCAGCAGCTATTTTGATACCTAATCTTACTCCCTCCCCCAAAATCTTTTTGCTTGTTCTACAGTGAGGATAAACATTAAAACTATTACCTGTAGAATAATTTCATCATAGATTTCACTCCAATTGTATCCTACCCTTGCATTCAGTTTGTTTTTTCACCCTACCCCACCATTTCCCTTTGTTATAAAAGGATATTTGATCAGGAAGTTGGTAAAGAAAGACTTCTGCCACCTGCACCAGGATATAAACTAACTGCACTAAGCCCAGATACTAAAAGTTAACAAGTGGACATTTATCCTACTTACATTAGTGTAGGAGTTAACAATAGTCAGGCAGCCACTACACTGTTAACTTTAAAACTGGCTGGCAGCAGGGCCATTTTCAGGTTTCATTGCTGGTAAATGAGTGCTTCATTTGAAAGACACTCCCTTGTGAATAGTTTGACTTCCTAAAAGTCTGCTATTTGAAGACCAACACAGATCTACTACAAGTGGATCTACCAGCAAGGAGGGGACATGAGAAGTTCCAGTCTGACATTACTACTTTTCTATCCTTCACTTCCCTCCAAGTAGCTCAAGAAAACAAGCATGGTTCCCTCCCCCATTTTATATTCACCACACCCCAGTAAGCTGGGGTGGTTGCAACTGGCCCAAACTCACCCAGGAAACTTTATGGCTTAATGGAGATATGAGCCTGACACAAGCCACTACAGTATGCTAGCTCTCAAAGTACTGGAGTACTGTGTCCAGTTCTGGGCGCTGCAGTTCAAGAAGGATACTGACAAGCTGGAACGTGTCCAGAGGAGGGCAACCAAAATGGTCAAGGGCCTGGAAATGATGCCTTATGAGGAACAGCTTAGGGAGCTGGGTATGCTTAGCCTGGAGAAGAGAAGGTTAAGGGGTGATATGATAGCCATGTTCAAATATATAAAAGGATGTCATATAGAGGAGGGAGAAAGGTTGTTTTCTGCTACTCCAGAGAAGTGGACACGGAGCAATGGATTCAAACTACAAGAAAGAAGATTCCACCTAAACATTAGGAAGAACTTCCTGACAGTAAGAGCTGTTCAACAGTGGAATTTGCTGTCAAGGATTATGGTGGAGTCTCCTTCTTTGGAGGTCTTTAAGCAGAGGCTTGACAGCCATATGTCGGGAATGCTTTGATGGTGTTTCCTGCTTGGCAGGGGGTTGGACTGGATGGCCCTTGTGGTCTCTTCCAACTCTATGATTCTATGAATGGCAGACCACAATCATTCCTAGCAAGTAGGCCTTCTCATGGGGATAGTCTTCAGCATGTCTTGGCTTTGCCAAGCAGCAAGGTGGGTCTTTAACTGGAACTTACTTGCAAGTAATTTTTATACTTACAATGCCACAGTTTGAATGCTTAAACAGGAAAGGGAGGGAAGAACTTTGTGTGCACTTACTGTACAACCAATCAATAATCCTCCAGCGTTAATTTAACTGGTTTTTAGGTATATGGAAACTTATTATACAGCGCCCCACTTCGAGACTTGCTGAACCACCATCAGGAAGTGAGCAGAAAGTTGCATGTCTGCCATGGGAACCTATATTACAGTGCTGACAACAGCAAGAACTAGCAAAACCAAGATGCTAATTCAGACTGCATTAATTGTTCTGAGCCAGTGCATAAGCAAGCTTAGCAAACCCAGTCTAAGATTCAAATTCTGCTGTGTGCCAAGGTTAATATGAAGCCTTCATAGGGGGTTTGGAGTTGTAAATATACATTCCTTGACCCAGCTTTCCTCCATGTTGACCCCTTGACCCTAATGCAACAAACATTGTGCAACCTTTTTCCATATCTGTGAATCTCAGATAAGAGCATGCAAACCACCAACTTCTTGTGCAACACTGACATTTGCTCCAACACTGGTATGAGACTGGAAGATCAGGCTGAAAGAATTTCACAAACTGCATACTCCACAAAGGCTATGCACAACGTATTAATTTCTAAGTTCCACTTTTTTCCTATATCTTGTATACCACTGTTTGCATTTTCTTGCCTCATCAATTCTCAGGTACAGTAAGGCATTCTATAACTCAAAGAGGTTAACATGAAATCTTATTTACAATACTGGCTTCTCTCAATACAGTATGTGTATGATCATTAGATTTCTTTCCAACTATGATCACTGAACACAGCACAACTCACTTCCAAGTAAACATGCACAGGAAAATTATTTTAGTAAAGGTATAGAAAAGAGTAAAATCACAACAAAAAGAGAAGAATGTTTAAATTGAAGAGTACAGCTAGTAGGAGAAATTTGCTTTCATAAATATGTATAGCAAAAATGATTAGCCTTTATTGAGTCATTATAAAGCACCTGATATTTTAAAACATCTTCTATTAAAAATACAATCAAAACATTAAAATAATATAAAGAACAAAAGAAGCAGTAGGTAAAATAGCAACGAACCAAATACCTACAGGAAAGAAAGAAACATTCACAAAAGCTGAAGGCAATCAGAGAAATGAGCCTCTAGGTATGGCCAAAGGGAATGTCTTTCTCTGCATCCCAATCAAACACAACTCAGATGGTGGGATGAAGAGCAGAGAAAATCTCTACAAAGTGAACAGGTTCCTATTCTGTGATTGAATTATGTAGATTAAATTGTAAGGGAGAGGGTACATGGTTCCACTTTAGCGGGAGGTGTAAGTAATTTATTGGTACCTTCCCAGAGCACAAATGGTGATATGGCCTCAAAAGCAGCAGGAATTCAGCTATGATTATGTTGCCATAAACTAATTTATATTTTTAAAGCAAAACACATTCCCAACCATTTTATTCCATTTTCATGTGTATCTTCTAATTAACAGAAGTGAAACCTTATCAGATAGTAAAACATGCTACAAACTTGCTTACCTTGAAAATACCAACCCAATCCTTTTGGTGAGGGCGTATATAGGGAGTCAGAGTGTAATGGCACTCAAGGTGCACATTTGGCAGGTAACTTTTTGCTACATTCTGAAAGATGACATGTGCAAAATTTGAAGTCTGCAGGGCACTGTTTGAAGACGAAACTTCTTGAAAGGATGACATGGTTTCTCTGTAAAATAATGTTAAAATTCCTATTAAAACATTAATTTGTATGATTCCAAGTTTTAAAGGTACAGACAACCTAAATTTCTTAAACACCCTTCATAGAAGATTGCAGGGTAGCATGCAAAAGTATGAATAAATTTGAGTCAAGCATGCAAATATAAATTAAAGCCAATAGGCAAAAAATGTAAGAAAAATGCGAAACAAAAAACCACAGCACCCTAAAAATAGAACACAATCCCAAAAGTTATTTAAAATATAAAACTTAGGGAAAAAACTTAAACAAGAAAAAGATGGCTAATTTGTTTGTGGTATTCTCATTCCCATTTTAAAGACTCCTTTACAGTAACACACAGTACCTAACCACTGGGTTGGCAGGATGAGAGTGCCTCACACATCCATCCACTAAATTAGCTTTATCCACACGACATGCTAAGAGGATCTAAACATATATTACATATCTAAAGCAGGGTCACACTCCCCTGCTTCTCTCCCATGAAAGTCATCTATCAGGGCTGCCAATGCTTTCCCCCCAACCTGGTACCCTCCAGATTTTTGGACTCCAACGTCCATCATCCTGCCTACTGGCATGCCAGGTGGGACTGATGTGAATTGGAATTCAACAAGATCTCGATAATCCATTTCATCCAGAAGTGGCTGGAGCTGAACTGCCACCACCTTTCTGAAAAGAGGATATTTACAGCTGGGCAATATAGGCAACCGTTTTAGGCGTATCTGAAATTTCACAATCACACACGCATGCATTGTGTCAAACATATAAATGACTTTAAAGGTTCACAAAAAGGGGTGGAATTGGGCAGGCTTATGGAATGTAATTGACCACTGCCTATAGTCATTACAAATCATCAGGTTTCCAAGTGAGCTTCTTAAGGCATAGAAACACCCTCTCACAAGCAGACACCACCTCCTTGATGCACTATTCCTGAGTCAACAGACTCATACTTGAGACACTTACACCATCTATGGACCAACTTGTCTCCCCATTTGTTTCAAGGTAAACCAAGGAACCAAACACCTCTGCAACGCCTGAGAGGCAACAATTTCAAAATGACACCAGAGACTAAAAAGAGAGTGCTAGTCACATCAGCTTGAAATTCCTCAAAAGCATTCAGGAATATTATTGGATTCCATGTGTCTCCAAAAGCAGACCAACTTAATGGATCCACCATCCCTGCAGAGGAAAACTGCCAGTATCAATCTAAATCTCACCAAGAAGTGAAGTGACCGTAACAGGACTGCAGTAAATCCTATTATTTCCAGGCAAACCTCCTGTCTGGTCCAAAATACCATATTCATTGCATGCCTTCCAGAATCTGTCAGGCTAATAATACATTTAAACAGCACCATTAAGGTTCTGCAGTCCCAAAGTTGGCCTCTTTAAGATGGATATAGCATGAATACTGGAATTTCCAGTCCAGCATCCTTTTTCTAACACCATGTTTCCTTGTGTTTATCCGTCAGGGATGGGGAATGTGCAGCACTCAAGATGTTGTACTGTAACTTCCATCATTGCTGCAGCTTCCCCTGGCCTGTCAAAAATGATCTGAAGTTAAAACTAAACAGATAAAGTGCCAATTAGCAAATGGCATCCAATTATTCAGGAAGGTAAAAGCAGCCTGTAAAGAGTTCCAAAAAGCTATCTGTAAATTAGGTGAACAGACCCACAACATGGCAAAAATGTTAAAGCAAAATAAGCATAATGCATACTGGAGCAAAAAAAAATGCCAAGTTCACAAAGTATGAACTGGCAGTGACTAATTAGTAAAGAGATATTTGGGTCACAATAGCTTACTGAAAACATCAGCTCTCTCTGCAGCACAGAAGAAAGAAATTCCCATGCTAGCTATTACAAGAAAAGGGGTTAAAATTAAGCCTGTCTATACATAAATGCCTCATATAAATTGATTGTGCAACTTCACATTTGGTCATGCCACCTTGAGGAGATAAATAACATGATAGCCAAAATTATCAAGTGATTGGAACCATTTTCTTAAGAGAAAAAGCTGAACTATTTTATACTGAACTAAAAAAATACAAGATTTTTAAAATGTATGCATGGGTAAGAAGAGACAATATTTTCTGCCTCTTAGTGCTCTGGTCTATCAATAAAATTAACTGGCAGTAGATTCAGGACAGACAGAATAATAGAATTGCAGAGTTGGAAGGGATCCGGGGGTCAGCTAATCTAAGCCCCTGTAAAATCCTGCTCAGCCGCTCTTCCGCGCAGCCTGCCCGCCCATCACGCTGGGAAACGGGGCGGGGGGGGGCCGCCGGAGGGATCCGTCGCACCACGGCGCCAGAGGTGCTTAAGATGGCCCTGAACAGCCAGATGCATTTCCTAACACTAGAACACTGATGTGGATTTTGTGGGAAAGGTTCAAATGGGGGGGGGAATCCTATGCAAATTTTGCACAGGGTAGTTTGCATTGCAAAATGCTCCACTGACCTTGAGAACATTTATATTATTTGTATTTAGTAAACAAAGATAAACACTTTGAAACTACCAAACTTATCTAATATTATATTTGCAATTGGCATCCATTCATTATTACTAACAAACTGATGAAATCAATAAAGTTTCCACAAAAGATACTGCCACATCACTGCATGATAGAATTTGCTGTCAAAGAATGCGGTCTTGACCACTAGTAAAGGTAAAGGACCCGACAGTTAAGTACAGTCGCAAACGATTTTGGGGTTGCAGCGCTCATCTCGCTTTACTGGCCGAGGGAGCCAACGTTTGTCCGCAGACAGTTTTTTCCAGGTCATGTGGCCAGCATGACTAAGCTGCTTCTGGCAAAACCAGAGCAGCGCATGGAAACACTGTTTACCTTCCCATCGGAGCGGTACCTATTTATCTACTTGCACTTTGACATGCTTTTGAACTGCTAGGTTGGCAGGAGCTGGGACTGAGCAACAGGCGCTCACCCCGTCACGGGGATTTGAACCGCCAACCTTCCAATTGGCAAGCCCAAGGCTCAGTGTTTTTGGGGGTGGGAAACCTGTGGTCATTCCAATGTTGTTTAACTGCTTTCCAAACTTTCATCAGTCTAGACCAGGCATCCCCAGACTTCGGCCCTCCAGATGTTTTGGACTACAATTCCCATCTTTCCCGACCACTGGTCCTGTTAGCTAGGGATCATGGGAGTTGTAGGCCAAAACATCTGGAGGGCCGCAGTTTGGGGATGCCTGGTTTAGACCCAAAGGTAGCTTGCCAATGAATGCCAGTTGCTGGGAAGACACCTGTTTTACTTTCTAACTCTAATTGTAAGCTTCTTGGTGGCAGGTGAGTAGCCAATATCAGGATGAGGACGACATTTGTTCTGATCCAGGCATAGCCAATGTGATGTCTTCCAGATACTTTGGCCTGCAATTCTCATGAGCCCCAGCCAGCAAGGCCTATTTTTAGGCATTATAGGCACTGGAGTCTGCAACACATGCACATAATGACTTAATGCAAAGTTATCTCTTCCAATATTTATAGTGAAAACCTCATTACAAAGTTATCTCTTCCAATATTCATAGTTACAAAAGCATGTTTATACATTACATTATATACATTTATACATTACAAAAGCATGACTTAGGAGTGAAGTGGATGCTAATCTATGCTAGCAACTGTAGGATAAAGAACATTAGACTGCATAACTTAGCCAACTGTTGTGTACAAGAATATGAAGTTCACAAGGTAACTAAGGTAATGAGCACTCCTGAGTTGAGTCAACACGTAATGGGAAGCTTATTTTAAAAACAGTTTTTAAATAAGACTCCTTTCTGATAGTCACAAAAACAGATTGTGTTTGTCACCATGTCTAGGCAAACATCATTAGCGGGCAGTATTGTTGCCACAATCTCAGCTACACAGAATGTGACACCACAAAAAGCATCCAAAACATATCTGAATCATCATAATCATACTGACAAAGGAAGCGTGGTTATCATCAACTAACTGGTCTACATATACAAGAGGCTGAAAAGCAATTCTCCACCATGTTTTACTGGTCACTATCCTCAAGACTCCACTGAGGAATGACACAAAAAATTCCCAGAGTTTCATAAAGTTATGTATCTGCAGGAGCAAATCTAGATTTGGACTAAGACTCAAATCCACTTTAGGGGAGATTTCCCCCCTTCCACTACATTAACAAAATCCTGTACCAGTATACTCAGAAGTCAGTCACATCAAGCACAATAGAGTATAGTCACAAGATTCAGTCATCAGGATTGAAAAACTAGGTATTGGCATCACAAAACTACGGACCTTCTGTTAACTCACTGTTATGACTGATCAGTGATTATCCTGTTTCATTAAAATATTTAAATAAGAATAGCACACCCTTTGCATTTTATGGCTTTTAGGCCTTGGTAATGATAATTCTCTTCAAACACATGTGTAATTCAAATGGAGATTATGTTTCATGTGCTTGAGGGTTCTGTTCAGTGATAGTATACTACAACAAATCTGTTCTTTGATGCCATAAAACTTGTTTTATGAGATCCTAGTGTAAGAAAGAAGGCAGGTAAAATAGTTTTTTATGAATGTTGTTCTTAATATCATCAGAATTTCCTATAAAGGACATTATAAAGTTGAACATGTTTTAATTCTGTGCTAAAGATATGGTTTATAATTAGTTTTTGTATTTCCAGAAATACCTCCATTGTGTTTTTATCCCAGTATATTCGTAAAACTTGAGGCCCTAACCCAAGGCAATAATCTAACCTGATTGCCAAAATAATTTCTCTCATTCTCTTAAGAACAATCTGCAAACAAGGGTTTAATACCATGCCTTCAATAAGAAACATTTTTGTACCTTTTGAAGAATTCTTGCAGCATCCAGCTTTAGGAAGTTTTTTGGCATACTTCAGAAGCTTGCATATTAAATTGGAAATGGTAGCTTCATCATTGTCACTTTGGTCTGGAGGGAATAGTATGCCTCAGCATTAATACTTATTTGCCATAGTATTCCACACACTGTGGATTGTGACCATCTTCCTAAGAATTACTGTTTAAAGCACTCGATGTCCTCTTTAATAGAGCAGCATCAACAGTGCAACCTACTTTCTATATATTTCCTATTAAAGAACCACCGTTCTCCATTGATTATTATGTTCTACCTAGTAGAGCTAAACAATTTTTTTTGTTTCCATTACAAACAGGAACACTGAAAATGAATGTTTTTCAAGCTCATTCAAGACCAGCTTTCTAAAGGCAATGTTGTTGTTGTTTAGTCATGTCCGACTCTTCGTGACCCCATGGACCATAGCACGCCAGGCAATAAATAGGGCAATAAATTGCCCCAAACATTTAGGTCAATATTTATCTAAGAATTAGTATTTTTTTTTAAAAAAAACTTCAATAGCTGCTTACTCCAAGGGTAAACAACCACTGTGATACACAGTAGCAATTCTACCTTAAAGATAAAATGCCTGCACCACCACATGCAACTCGTAGTTTAAAATCTAGTCCAACAAGCAAAGGTGACTACTCTGTCTGGAAAAGTCATCTAGAGCAGCAATATTTCTACCTGTCATTAAACAGTAGTCAAAACTAATGTGTTAAATACAAAAATCCCGCAGGAGTTTGCAAGCAGCTGCACGTTAAAGCTGGCAAAAGCGAAAGCTGTTCGGGACCTTAAGAGGCCGCTTGTTTACACAGCTCACAATGAGCGGATCTGATGGGAGGAGCTGAACTGGAGCCAAGAGAATAGTGCTAAGAAACAGAAGCAGAACGCACTAGGGTTTTATTTCCTGATAGAGGTAATTGCATATTATTGCCTCCATCGCATTGCGAATTTAACCTGACCTTTGCCTCTTTAAAAGCTATTTCACCTGCAGGCAGGATGGAAAGGAATGCAAAAGCGCTTGACACGCCCTTCCCCCAACCCTCAACCCCAGTTGCGCAGCAACACTATTACTTCGAGACAACCCTACGGGCTGCCCCCTACCTAACTCCCAAGTAGGTCCACCTACTAAACTTCTTGCGCTGCTGCCATTTCCCCTCTCTGCAAGCCTAACGTCGCCAAGCCGGCGCTCCTTCCCTTAAGCTTCTCGACGCTTACGTAACACCCGCTACAGACATCAGATTAAGCAAAAGTGGAAATTCGACGCGGTTCTTGGACAAGCACCGCATCCCAAACTAACCGCGCGGCGCTGCATTCGCCACCTTCCCTCGTCCTCTTACCCTCTCTTATCTCAGCGTAACCTTGGAACCCGGCGCAGACACGTTCACACGACCACATCCTCGCCGTCGCGCTGCAGCCGGCGATACACTCGCCCCCGCAGCCTACGGCCCACCGCCCGCACCGTAAGCAACGGACCCCGCCCCTAAATCACCTCCACAAGGGCGACCGCGCGCTCCCACACACAAAACACGCAACCTCGCCTTCGCTCCGCTGTAACGCGGACCAACGGACGAGACCGCCCCCGCGAGTGTCACTGTGACGGAGAATACCGAGAGCAAGTAACTTTACCCCCTTACGCGCAACACGGCCGGGAAGGGAGTTCACCGCGGACTCGGGGAAGACTAGGCCCCTCACCTATCAGGTACGCTGGAGGCTTCAACAACACAGACGCACGGCCGCCATTACTGCCTCAAGAGCCCGACCCCCTTCGCGCGCGTCACTTCCGGTCTCCGCGCGTCCGAGCTCCTCTCGCGCTCTCCTCACACGTGAACAGCCTCGAATCCCAGTGCGCACCTGCCGCGTCATCCTTTTAGTTAGTCTGGCTGGCTGATAGCGAGCTCTCGCCGCCCCCCCGAGCGGGTTCAGGAGGACCAGTTAGCTCATATGCAGGTGAAACTCGGGAAATTAGAGTACAGTATCGTCGAAAAGTGCATTTATTTCACTAATGCAACTTATTATTTTTTATTTTAATTTTTACAAATGCTTTCTTTATAAAATTCCACAGTAATAAAACAAATAGTTACAATAATACAAAAATAAACATCACTATTACATTTCCTTAATTGCATTCCATTTATAATTGTCCCACCTAACGACAAATAATTACAATTAGTACAACAAATAAAGGCTTGACATACCTTCCTTTACATGTCATGCATCTATCTCATATATTGGTTTCACCTTTAAAGTTGCGTCACTGAAATACAGTGGTACCTCTACTTACAAATAACTCTACAGTACTTACAAATTTTTCTACTTACAAATGGAGCTCCGTCCGCCATCTTGGATGCGGTTTAGATAGGGTTGCTTCGACTTAAAATTTTTTTTCTCCCAATGCATTCCTATGGGATTCGACTTACAAATTTTTTCGACTTACAAATGTGTGTTCGGAACGCATTAAATTCGTAAGTAGAGGTACCACTGTAAATGCACTTTTCGACAATATTCTAATTTTCCGAGTTTCACCTGTAAGAGTTGTAGAGTTGGAAGGGATCCCCAAGGATCATCTAGTCCAGTGATGGCGAACCTTTTAGAGACCGAATGCCCAAACTGCAACCTACTTATTTATCGCAAAGTGCCAGCCCAGCATGGCAATATAACCTGTATACTGAAGTTTTAAGGGACGCGGGTGGCGCTGTGGTCTAAACCACAGAGCCTAGGGCTTGCCGATCAGAAGGTTGGCAGTTTGAATCCCTGTGATGGAGTGAGCTCCCATTGCTTGGTCCCAGCTACTGTCAACTTAGCAGTTCGAAAGCACCTCAAAAGTGCAAGTAAATAGGTACCGCTACACTGGGAAGGTAAACGGCGTTGCTCTGCTTCGCCAGAAGCGGCTTTGTCATGCTGGCCACATGACCTGGAAGCTCCCTTGACCAATAACACGAGATGAGTGCCGGAGCCCCAAAGTCGGTCAGGACTGTACCTAATGGTCAGGGGTCCCTTTACTTTTACTGAAGTTTTAGTTTTGAAAAAACAACTCATACATTAACATCTTTTGTCTTAAAAGAAAAACACAATGACGGAGCTTTCAATGATGCAACTTTTTTTATTGAAAGGTAAAAGTTTGCATTTTCTTTAATGAAAACTGGGGCATCCTAAGGGAAAGCGAGACATTCCGAGATGAAATAAGAAATGGGGACGGCTTTGTAAATCCGGAAAATAGGGACACTTGGAGGGTGTGCAAGTGCGCTAGCGATTCCTGCGGGGGCTGCAATCCTCGGCTTGCAGAATCATCCTGAGGGGGTGGTTCCGGGGGCCATATCAGGCCCACAGGGTCGTGAGCGAGCTCTTCAGTATACCTGAAGGAGCGTCTCCACCCCCATCGTTCAGCCCGGACACTGAGGTCCAGCTCTGAGGGCCTTCTGGTGGTGCCCTCATTGTGAGAAGTGAGGTTACAGGGAACCAGGCAGAGGGCCTTCTCGGTAGTGGCGCCCACCCTGCAGAATGTCCTCCCTTCAGATGTTAAGGAAATAAACAACTACAGTCGTACCTCGGGTTACGAACACCTTGGTTTGCGAACAGTTCGGGTTACGAACTGCGCAACTCTGGAAGTGTTTTTGCTGCGCGCGTGCGCGGTCTGCACATGCGCAAAGCGTGAAAATCGCGAAAATTGCGCTTTGCGCATGCGTGAAATGGCGCTGCACATCACGTTCGGTTTACGAACTATTCGGGTTATGAACTGCGATCCGGAACGGATCACGTTCGTAACCCGAGGTATTACTGTACCTGACTTTTAGAAAACATCTGAAGGGGAGTTTTTAATGATTGATGTATTTATCATGGTTTTAATATTTTATTGGGAGCCCCCAGAGTGGTTGGGTAAAACCAGCCAGATGGGCGGGGTATAAATTATTATTATTATTATTATTATTATTATTATTATTATTATGAGTCTGTCGGCCCAATGGCAGACCTTGGGGCAGACCTGTACTTTGAGACAACCCTACGGGCTGTGCTACCGGTACCTAACTTCCTCGCTTCCTGCACTGCGATTTCTCCTCTCTGCAGGCTATCCTCACCAAGTCGGCGCTCCTTTCACTCAACAAGGGGGAAAAGTAGGACTTGTGAGGGATGTGGCTTCAGAGAAGGTGTAACCTGGAAAGAGTTCCAAGAACTAAACAGAGATGCCTGAAGAGCCAGGTTTGGCCCTTGGATGTAAGGTTCCCCACCTCCTGTACTATAGATATTAAGGATATTGACAGTCTTTGAGTTGCTGATACGGTGCTTGAGCCTTTTCCATAACCTTTCTTATTCTTTGTTTTCACTAGCTTTTAAGGGCCAGTATGTGAAACCTTATGTGAAAACAAATTTATTTTGCCACAGTGTGTGTTGTTTAGTTTGGGATGTGTATTTGTCGGAAGGATTTTGTTAATGACTTCTTTATGGTCCCCAGCTCTTCATCAACAGACAGCACCTGTTAGTTTGACATCCTCAAAGCAGTGAAATGGAATTCAGAAAATGGTGAGGCAGAACGAGAGATCTACTTGTTAACACTGGAAGAGACAGGCAGGAAAATTGACTGTGACAGCAGGCCAGGTGGAAACGTAGGTGGATGGGAGTCATTACTCTGAATAATCATTCATTATCCTGGAACTGTTAAAACAACAGATCAGAGCCAATAACCCTAAATGTTTTGGATGTTACCTTGAACTCCCAGAGCAAGTATAACAGGACTTTTAAAAATCCAGATAACTTAAAACCAAATACTATGGTCGTGGTTTTTCTTCAGTAATGTTTTTTTTTCTAACTCCATTGGATCGAACAAGCCCAAAGTTCCCGGGGAACTTTCTGGTGTAAAATAATGTGGGACACTCTTCTGTTTTTCTGTAGCTAGCTGTATCATGCAATTCCATTCTGTATGGTTGGTATTCATTACTAGTCCTACCCACTGAAGTTCATGGTTAAGAGTAACAGGTTTCAGTGGGTCTGCTCTGGTTTGGACTTGGGGCTCAGCCAGATTCCCGATTGTCATGTTCTTAGAAAGGATGGGTCCAAGTGGTTTTCCACTTGTCCTTCACTTTCTAGGCATGGATCCAATAGGTTTTGGCCCTTGTGTCCATCACTTTCCCTGGGAAAACCCACTCTTTAGCAATCTGAAAAATGTTTGCTTCGATTCAGTAGTAAAGATCAGGTGTCCATGGGGGAACGTGGCATGACAACGTGTAGCAGTGATTTTAGATTGATGCTGGCAAACCGCATCAGATAAAAGCTAGCTATCAAAACCCTCAGCTATCAACACAACGTACAGTGCTGGCAAACCTTCCTGTACGTCAGTATGCACAAACACGCATCCACTAGTTGGGTCAGGGGGACATTAGAGGGCAGCAGGTCACTACTGGGCTGGCCAGAGTTGGGAGGATCCTGATGGAACCGGTTAGAGCAGGTTAGAGCAGGGGAGGCTGGTCCAAGCCTGAAGGGTCAGACCCAGGTTAGGAAGAAGACAATGGGAAAATGGCAGAGTGGTGGAAAAACCCCAAGGATCACAAGATTGAGAGGAGGGGGATGTTTAAGGAGTAGGCATGTGACAGGGCGAGGTCTGAGAAGTATGTGAGGACCAGGCACTTCCTCTATGGCGGAGTTTTGGGGTGTTGGCAGGATGTGACCTATGCAAGGACACCACCTCTTTTGGAGTTGACCACTTGTCATTGGATGAAGGATGCACCTCTAGTTAATCATTGACAGTTCTGAAACTTTACAATAAAAGGGGGTGCCTGCTTTCATTCTGGGCGACCTTCCGATCCACATTCTGTCTCCCGCTGTGTTCTTTATCCCGTGCTCCCCACAACAACGAGCCCTTACCTGAATACCACCCTGTTGTGAAGCAACCGAAAAAAACTCTATAGAGAATACAATTTCCGATGATAAAAACATACAGTGAGATGATGATACTATGTAATGGTACCAATGCCGAGTGGCACAGATCAAGTTGATTTAAATGTTTCATTAACGACGCAGCTGGACTTTTCGTCCAAAAGAGCCTGAGGCTACTATGAAATGCAAAAGGTATGTACCAGTCATTGCTTAAATGGGAGCTCATTCTAGTGCTGGCATATGATGTACACACAGTACTTTATAAAATAATCTACCGGAAAATTATTACATCACTCTTCGCCTACCTTTTTCTGTTATAAATGATATTCCTGTTATACTTAATTTGGCAGTGTTTGACTCCTAGGCACTCAAACTAATCATGTCACGCATACCTTGAGAGACACGGACAGCATCCCTTTGGACTATATTAGAAATAACTTGTTGGTCGTGTTGCCCATTCAGGAGAAAATCCTGTGTGTATTTTGGATTTCTTTGCCAACCCTTAATTGGAATTGATGAACTAAAACTATTCAAGGGTTGCCAGGTTATTTAAATCGGTACTAGTGAGACTGATGAAAGTTGTGACTTTTCCCATAAGGGGATAGGTGAGAGCAGACGCGTTAATTGTGTATGTGAGTGTGTGCGGCAGGGTGGAAAGAGAGAAAAGAAAGGACCGGCTTTTAAGGTGTGAAACTTGGCAGCTTTGCACTGTACAATGGGCATAAGAAACCACATTTTTCTGTCCATGAGCACATCTGACTTGCTGCTATTTCACAGTTGGATGACTGTATTGTTAAAGTAATGGAATGTTTTTTAATAAATGCAAATCATGAATTAAGTGCTTGAACTGGCTACAGTTGCGCTCTCTGGTGTGTAATTAATGTGTGTGTGTTGGAGACCCATGTCTGCGGGAGTGTTTCATTTATTATTTATAGCACACATTTCCCCCCCTTCTTTTTTCTTTTTTCCTTCTAGCACACCTCCTCGCATACACAGAAACGTCCTATACCTGCAGTGTTGATGGTAAAGCCCTGCTAACAGATACGGCTTTAGCCATTGCTACCTCAAATTGCTATCTTTTACTTCAGTGTTTAATAAGGAAATTTCCCAGTCCAGATAACTGTTGGGCTCCAGATACAACCGTGTTCATGGACTCATGACTTCAGCATTTTGTAGTAGCTGTTGTTGTTGTTGGCATCTGTCTGCCTCAAGAGACAATGGAATGTGCCTCTCAGAGTGAAGTCAAATTGCGCACAAGCCTGGGCCGTGTGCATGAAGGTCCTGGGCTGCCCAGACATCAGCCTCGCTGATGGGGTCCAAAGGAAATCAGAGCAATACATTTGGCACCATCATGGCTGCAAGAGTTGCCCGAAGGCGGCATACAAGGCGCTACCCAACTCTCTTAAGGACTCTACTCCAGATTTGTGTAAGGTTTACTCCTTAGCGGCTTGGCCCTTTATTCTCCCAAAGATATCCCGCAAGGTAGCGGAGGTTTAGGAACAGTGCTTTCCTTCTCCTAGATGGGCTACTTTCGCAGATTGATGAGCTCCATCTGCCCCTCCCTTCCCTCTACAGCACATGTAGAAACCGCCCTCTTAACCACTGGACCCACTATTGGTCTTGTCCACTCAATCCTCCTGAGCCTGTCTTCACATGAGAGGAATTCCCTATCTCATTGAGGGTTTGAGACCCATCAGCTACCCTCACCTGGTTTAACTGGCCAGTCGAAACTGTTTCCGTGGTGTGGCTGCTGTCACATGCTGACAGTTACTAGGAACCACAGGTGAGTGAGTTGTGTGCAGGGTGTGGAGCAATGGTGGACAAACTACTCCAGAAGGAGCACAATGTATCCCCCACCACAGGTACTACTCACCCCCTAACACCCCATCAACCCCATCTTCAGCACCACCCCATAGATAACCAGTGTACTTCTTCATGACCTGGAAAGCTGTCTGTGGACAAACATTGGCTGCCTCGGCCTGAAGCGAAATGACAAGTTAACGGTCCAGGGGTCCTTTACCTTTACCTGCTTCTTAAAACCACAAACCTAAGCACTTTAGAAAGTCAAGACTACATTTATTTTAAAAATGCGTATTTTATTTATTTCATAAAATTTATTCAACCACTTGATTGTTAAAAAACCCCAAACCCTGAAAATTGTTTACAAAAGATAAAACAGTAAAATTGAGAAAAATTTGCAACCATACTTTAAAACATAAGCAAGTTAAAATACAAAATATTAAAATGTGTTACATGTGTTTGGTTTGGTTTTTTTTTTTTTAAAAAAAACAAGTTTAAGTGTTCTGAAATGCACGTTAATTTTCCACTAGTCTGCTGGGGGCAGGCAGAGTTTGCAGATCACTGTTCTGTAGGTTGCAATCTTATGCTCACCCAAGGCCCACCCATAGCTGCCAAGTTGTCCCGTTTTTAAAGGGATTTTCCCTTATGCTGAATAGGCTTCCTCGCGAGAAAAGGGAAAACTTGGCAGCTATGGGCCCACCCTACATTTAGGCTCCAGACAACTGCAGCAAAGTTTTGGTTATTTAATTCATTATTATATTTTTTATGCCAGGAAGTGCTTGTGGGATTTTTCTGCCTTAGATGCCAAGCTAACCCGGCAGCTTTGGGTGTTGTGCATCTTGACATGGTTGGTGGGTGTGTTTTGTCCTCTCATGAGGAAAACAAGCAAGGCTTAGTGGAACTTCAGTTAATCACAGCCTTATCAAGGGAGTCACTGTCATGTGCAGAGTTGTTGTTTTGTTCTGCTATTTCATATCTTGAAACTGCTGTGAATGCAAATGTTACGCTTGCTTTCATCTCTGTCAGAGGAATGCAGTTGACAAGGCCATAGAAGGAATGTTTCAAACACAGAAGCTGCCAATGAATGGGCATATCACAGCTCTAATATTGTCAATCGCTCTTCCTTTACCAGTACTTCCTAGTTCCTGAGGTTAATAACCACTGGTTACCCACTCATGTTAACTCTGAGCTTAGAAATACTGCAAGTCAAAACAATATGCTTTCTTTGTAGTTCCTTACAGAAACATGAAAAAGGAGATTACCAGCACTTTTAAAGCCTCAGACCTGGGTAATTAAAAAGCCACTTCTTCTCATACCATGTACAGTATATGTGATATACACATACACAAAGACTCATACTCCAATCAGTCACAGTCCTTTTCATCATGGCCAACCAACCTCTACTTAAAACCTATATAATAATAATAATAATTTTTTATTTATACCCCGCCCATCTGGCTGGGTTTCCCCAGCCACTCTGGGCGGCTTCCAACAGAAGAATAAAATAACTGATTAAAGATTAAAAGCCTCTCTAAACAGGGCTGCCTTCAGATGTCTTCTAAAAATCGGATAGCTGTTTTTCTCTTTGACATCTGATGGGACGGCGTTCCACAGGGCGGGCGCCACTACTGAGAAGGCCCTCTGCCTGGTTCCCTGCAACTTGGCTTCTCGCAACGAGGGAACCGCCAGAAGGCCCTTGGCACTGGACCTCAGTGTCCGGGCAGAACGATGCGGGTGGAGACGCTCCTTCAGGTATACTGGACCGAGGCCATTTAGGGCTTTAAAGGTCAGCACCAACACTTTGAACTGTGCTCGGAAACATATTGGGAGCCAATGTAGATAGATCTTTCAAGACCGGTGTTATGTGGTCTCGGCGGCCGCTCCCAGTCACCAGTCTAGCTGCCGCATTCTGGATTAGTTGTAGTTTCCGGGTCACCTTCAAAGGTAGCCCCACGTAGAGCGCATTGCAGTAGTGCAAGTGGGAGATAACTAGACCATGCACCACTCTGGCGAGACAGTCTGCGGGCAGGTAGGGTCTCAGCCTGTGTACCAGATAGAGCTGATAGACAGCTGCCCTGGACACAGAATTGGCCTGCGCCTCCATGGACAGCTGTGAGTCCAAAATGACTCCCAGGCTGCGCACCTGGTCCTTCAGGGGCACAGTTACCCCATTCAGGACCAGGGAGTCCTCCACACCTGCCCATCTCCTGTCCCCCACAAACAGTACTTCTGTCTTGTCAGGATTCAACCTCAATCTGTTAGCCGCCATCCATCCTCCAAGTCCACTACCTCTTGTGGGAGTCTGTTCCACTGTCAGTTCTTACTGGTGTTTAGTCAGTAACTCCTTTCTTATAACTTGAATCCATTGGTTTGGGTCCTAGCCTATGGAGCAGAATAAACAAGCTAGCTCCATACTCCATGTAGCAGCCCTTTAGATATTTGAAAATGGCTTTCATGGCTCCTCTTAATCGCCGCTTTACCAGCTTTAACATACCCAACTCCCTCAATAAGGCTTATTTCCAGACCCTTTGTCATTTTGTCACCCTTCTCTGCACACATTCCAGTTTGTCAATATCCTTCTTAAATTGTGGTGCTCAGAACTGGACACAGTACTCCAGGTATGGTCTGATCAAGGCAGAATAGAGAAGCACTATTACTTCCCTCGATGATGATGATGATGATTTATTGCTTATACCCCATCCATCCAACTGGACACAGTACTCCAGGTATGGTCTGACCAAGGCAGAATAGAGTAGTACTATTACTTCCCGTGATAATAATAATAATTTATTATTTATACCTCACCCATCCAACTGGGTTGCTATACTTCTGTTGATGCAGCCTAGAATACCAGTAGCTTTTTCGCTGTTGTATCACTGTTTATTGCAAGGGACCCAGGTTAAACCACAGAGCCTAGGGCTTGCTGATCAGAAGGTCGGCGGTTCGAATCCCTGTGACGGGGTGAGCTCCTGTTGCTCGGTCCCAGCTCCTGCCAACCTAGCAGTTCGAAAGCACGTCAAAGTGCAAGTAGATAAACAGTGGGAAGGTAAACAATGTTTCCGTGTGCTGCTCTGGTTCGCCAGAAGCGGCTTTGTCATGCTGGCCACATGACATGGAAGCTATACGTCGGCTCCCTCGGCCAATAACGCGAGATGAGCGCCGCAACCCCAGAGTCGGACACGACTGGACCTAATGGTCAGGGGTACCTTTACCTTTACCTTTACCACTGTTTATTAATGTTAAGTTTATAGTCTACTAATACTCATATATCCTTTTCACATGTACTACTGGTAAGCCAGGTGTCCCTCATCTTATACTTGTGCAGCTGGTTGTTCCTGCATAAGTGCAGAAGCGTACCTTTGTCCCTATTGAAATTCATTTTTTTAGTTTTGGCCCACTTCTCCAATCTGTTGAGGTCATCTTCAAGGCCACAACTTCCTCTTTGCTTCCCTAAAGAGTCTCACTTGGCTTTCTGGCACCTTTTGTGACATGTAAAGAACAAGCTCTTTTGGAACAAGACATGAGTATTGGCACCTCATTTGTTACAAAACAACAACAACAACAACAACAACACAGTATTGATACAAAAGATTTGGTTAGTTACCTGTACTTCACTCTCTCATCTCTGCAGTCTTACTATATATTTAAAGATAGCAAATACATTGGTGGTGAGGTAGAGAAAATATGTTCCATATTGTATTTACCAAGGGTTCCCCCCACAAAAAACTGTTTAACGCTAAAACCATAAAGCTAGTATTATTGCCTTTAAGACACAATGCTCCATTGATTGAAGAATAGCTTTTAAGCCAATTAAAGTTTGGCAGCCATCCTACTACAGGCAATGCAATGCTTGTTAACAGTTCGTTTTTGTTACACAGTTTTCAGTATAATTGTGCATTTCTAAAAAGCCTATTTAATGCTTATGAGTATTTTGAAATCTCATTTTTACAGACATTTTTAGCCTTTGCTTTCATATTGAAAGGTATTTTAAATGTTATGGGCACCCATATATTTAATACAGGGGAGACAAAAATGTTACTAGTGTGTAGAAATAAGCTATGCAGTTAACAAGCAGTTAATGCCTGTTTACATTTTAAATATCCTTCGGGTTCTGAAAATATACACAAATCTGTTTGAGTGTCTGTATTATTAATGGCAACTCTATCAATACTGTGGCCTATGGACCCCTTTGGAGCATTTAAAAAAAGGCAGTTTAACACAGTAGTAAGCTTTCACAACTGTTGAAACAAAAAACAGAAAGCCTGCAAAATCTTTATAATTCATTAATACCCAATATGCAATATACTAGGCTTTGTGCTAATTTCTCACACATCATCTTATTACCTGTCAATGCTGAAACAGATTATCATGGGAATTTGAAATAAAATTTAACGAATACCTGATTTGTAATTGTAATTTGCAAACAACTACAATCAGAAACTTCATTTTCCAGGTCACAAGCACAATATCCTCAAGGAAGCCTGATCTGGGAGGAGATAGTTCTTCATTTCATGGATACAGATGATACATTTCTTTCCATTGTTTGTTATGCAACTTTCTGATGATGTTTTGAATCGTATCCATCTTGTGTGAATATTCTCTGCAAGCCAATGTCCATAGTTTAAAATACTCATAGACTAGTGAAGCAATTTTAAAGTTGGAAATATCTACAGCGAGATCCCCTTATCTGGTGCAGCAGTTATCTAAACTGAACACAGCCACATTGAGCTAGCGTTACACAAGAAATCAGGGACGCATCACTCACTGACAGAATAGGTTTACAAACCCGAGGCTGTGGGAGTAACTCAAGGTGACTTAATTCCGAGCAGATATTATTAGGACAGCACTGCAAATTCCACACCAGGCGTTACTCCCAAGTTAGCAAGTCACCCGCACTTAACCTGGGAGAAAGGCCACCATCCTACACCCCCTAACTTGGGAGTAGGCGCTATTGAATTCAGTGAGACTCGGCGCCTAGTTTAGGCACACATAGAAATTGAACCTGCAAATAAACATGCATATGGGGTTGCACTGCAGAATAACACAAAACATGCAGCCCCATCTCGTGCACGTTCCGCCGATTTCCATCCCCCAAGTAAGTGTTCCTCGAATTGAAATTTGCAGCTGCGAGGGGGGGGGGACCTCCCCTTTTGACTGACAGCTCCTCCAGAGCAAAGCCTCATCTGAGAGTGAGGTGGGTGGTAGGGGGGAGATCTTGCATCAAAGCAAGGGATCGCTGCCTGCAAGGAGAAGGTCGTTCATCCGGCTAAGGGTGTAAGCCAGGCCAGATCCACCCATCAGGGCGATCCCTGCCTCTAAGGAAAAAAACTGCTCTGCAGCCTCTCCTTGGGTCTGGGAGGTAGGTGGGTGGGTGTAGTAGCCACGGCGGGTCACAGCCAGGCGCAGCTTCGCTCCGATTGGCGCTCGGCCTCCCGTGGGGCGCGGCGGTTGGCTGGCGAGGCCGCCACTCCCGCTACCCGCCTCCTCCCGTGCTCCGCGGCCGCGAGTGAGAGCGAAGGGGAGCGTCGGGCGGAGGTGGGCGGCGCCTGAGCTGGAGGTCGCGGCGGCGCGGAGGCGGGCAGGCAGCATGGCAGCGGCTCTGGTGCTGAGAGGCTCCGCCAGTTGGTTGCGCAGGCAGAGGAAGGTCTGTGTGGGCAGCGTGGCGATGGGTAAGGAGCGCCGGGCTGCGGGGAGAAGAAGCTCGGGCTATGCTGCTCGTGGATCCTTGCAAGAGGAGCAGGAGAAGAACGACCAGGCCTCCTGCTAAGGAAGCCCCGAGGGTAGATGGGGCTGCTCTTTCCCTCTCCACCCCACAGCCCCTCGCCTTGTCACCCAGTGCAGGGGCTGACAACCCTTTGCCCAAACTTATTGGCGCCCGCCTAGTGCGCCAGCTGCATAGGTAGTAAATCAGGTGCAAAGAAGCGGTGTGTTAGAAATGCAGTCTTCCTTAACGATGACATCTGCGTCTTGCTTCTCCAGAGCTAGCCTGCCTTTTTTCTTTTTTAACCTCCTGGTCTGAAATTTGCATAGGCTTGCAAGGTGCTGATCAGGGGCTTTCGCAGAAGGAAAGTTGCAAGGTTGTATGACTTGCATTTTGCGCCCTTTACAAGTATTGTGCCCGCGCTGTTAAAACCCACACAAGCTGTAAAATTATATTGGGCTAATATCAGAACGTACGGTCGGCTGAAGAGAAGGCCGGTGTAATAAATACTTTAACGTGTTTACTTAAAATAACGTGCGCCGTGTTTAAAACAGGCCACAAAAGTTTATGTGACGCTAGTGACCTAACATATTGAGTTAATGGTATTTATAATCTGTGCTCACATTTGCTTTTCACATAATACTGATTATTTTTCTCGCAGAGAACTCGGCATTTTATTAATTGCTGTGATCTTGGACCGTTTTATACATACATGTAAAACTTGGTACAGGTGTGGTTAGTGTTGTTGTACCATGTACATTATCCTTTTTGTAAAGTTAGCCATAGCCTTGTGGGTTTGCACAAGCGATATTCATGCTGAAGCACAAGCCAATGTCTGAATTCCATGGAGTTTGCTCTGAGATAAGTGTACAGTACAGTATCTAGGATTGCAGGGTAGTTTCTCATCTTTAAAGGAGCAAATTTAATTGAATGCTTTTACTTGTCTGCCCTAGTTAGGTTATTAGTAACGCCAAATAATATGAAAGAAAATGTTTTAAAGCCCTCTGGTTTGTCCTTAATCAGTGACCTCTGTGTGTATTTTTCCATTCTTTTTGATAAGGAGTTCTGTGCTGTCAAAAGGCTTGCATGCTGTCTTACTAGCAAAAGCCTGGCTTTGTATGAACCAGCTTGTTTTATTGGGTGAAACTATTGACATCCAATATTCAGTGGTGCTTGTTTAACTTCCCAAATGACTTAAATTCCTAGTGTCTTTAAATAGAACAACATGTGACCACATAACAGTGAATTTCAATAAATTAAATGGGTTCTCAATAGGACTTGTACAGAAGTTCTGTACCATTAAAATTGTGCCCTATGAGTACAAACGTCCTTAATTCAAAACGCCCCTCTGTCATGAACTCATGCACTGACTTTAGGGAAGACATTTCTCATCCCATTCCCAGATCTGTAATATGATAAAACTAAAGATGGCTTGCTTTACAGGGTGGTTTTACGGATTACCAGGAAAATATACACGGAGCGCTTTGAGCACTTCAAAATTACTATATAAGCAATGAGTTATATATGTACATATATATGTATGCTTGCATGTATATTATATACAGTATTGTTGCCATCATGTGTCAATAAGTCTTTGGTCATGTTAGAATCGTAGAGTTGGAAGGGACTCCGAGGGTAATCTAGTCCAACTCCCTCCTGCAGCGCAGGAATCTTTTGCCCAATGTGGGGCTCAAACCCATGACCCTGAGATTAAGAGTCCTATGCTCTACCAACTGAGCTATATACTGCATTTATGCGCACACCACATACTTTACACAGTTGTTGGATTGTTCAGCAGTGTGAAATTCCTTCGCTTGCTTATCATGCTTATGGCATTAAAGTTGAAGTCCTAAACATGAGCAAGCCCCAAAGAGCACAGTGGTGGTGTTTACTTTTAAGTAAACATGAATAGGATTGGTGCCGCACATCATTCATTTCCTAGTGGCTTTATGACATGAAGGTAATTAGACTTCTTGTCTGTGGAAATCAACTCGTTCCTTATGTTTACTGTCCTTTAGTGTTTGTAAGTCATCCTTGGCTGTTCTGTGACTAAGTCACATGATTACACAATACTACATTTTAAAAAAAATGTGGAGAGCCTTCAATTGCTGTAGCTCAGTGATAGACAGCTTGTAAGGGGTCTTAGGCTGAATCTATAGCACCCCTAGATAGTGCTAGGGAAGCTGTCTGAAATCCTGAAAACCTGCTGCCAGTCACTATAGACAGTGTAGGTTAATGAGACAGGATTTGCATCTGCAGAAGCCATAACAGCTGTTATTCAGCAGGGCTTGTTCTTCTCTTTCCCTCTGTAAGACCTTGATATCAACCTCTCCACAAATCACTCCATGTTTGGCACTACTTGAAATATTGCAGGGGTAGGGAATCCGTTGCCCTCTAGATGTTTGATTACAATTCTCTTTAGTTTTAGTTAGCAAGGGATGATGGAAGATGTAGTCCCTCAACATCTGGAACAGAGCCTGCATCTCTGTTGTGTATGCCCCTTTGTCTGTATGGCTACTGTGACATAGAAGATCATCGCAAACCCCCTATCGAGCAGGTACAGAGCCCGTGGTCCTCCTCCCGATATAGTTGGACCTCAGCTCCCATTAGCTCTTATCTATTGGCCATGCTAGCTGGGGCTGATGGGAGTTGGAGTCCAGTAACATCTGAACAGGTCCCCTATCTGTGTGATACGAGGTGTGAAATAGAAGCCTTGTGTCTTGTTGTTAAACTGTTGTACCCCTATTTATTAAAAATATTTTTAGTAATATTGCTCCTGGGTAACTTTCTACAGGTAGAGAACAAGTTTGTCTCAGCTTGCACATCTTCTGCTGGCTTGATAGTTGTCGGAGGTAACTGGTTAGGACTCTAATCAGGAAGTCTGATACAAGATGTTGGCGTATTAATCATGGCACCAACAATATCGTGTGGAGAGCAGCTACATCTGTCTTCTGTTGGGGCTAAGAAGGAGCTTAACATTCGAAGACTAATAACTCAGATGCTACTGATCTGAGAAGGAACGCTTCCAATGTACTCTTGTCACTTCCTGATTTTTCAATATGAATGCTATTTTTCTTTCCATAAGCTGTTGAGGTTGAGCAGTTTGGTAAATTCCATGTAAGCTTGATATTCATTCATAATGATGCCTGGTATGATTCTACTCCATTTTATTTTGCTTTAAGTCAACGTTTCTTACAATTGGCAGTCAAACTGAGAACAGATGGCATTCAAGCTCTAAGCTAGGATTGTATTCATTTAGAAAAGGAAATTATTGTTTATCCTGTTGCCTAACATTCCCTGTTCATGTATGCCTAGTAGCTAGTGCTTACGTTACGACTGAACGGTGCAATACTGAGAGTTGAGTGCCTCTTAGATTTTTTCCAGTGGGTCTTGAATACACTTTTTCTGAATTTCATCTATAGCCCATACCATACTGTAGTGTTACAGGTTCTAATTCTGTTGATGGCTACTCTTGGCATTCGAGTGTTTGTCATTTGCCTAATTTTCAAGAACGTTCTACTAACACCAGAGGATAGCTTTCAGACTGCTGGGGAAAGGCATTAAATAACTGTGGTGTGAAAGTTACCCATTATGCTTTTTTTAAAAATGCATCTTTAGTCCATGCAGACAAACTGCCATATGATAATAGTTTGCACATCTCAACATCTGGTGGACAGCTGTTTGTGTCTTGAATTACAGCTGATACTAACTGGCTGGATTGGCAGTCAGGAAAAGAAAAGGGATCAGCTATGCGTGGAATCTGTACAATCTTTCCTGCCAGTCCATATTAAGGTTGAACTCATTCTCCTTGCCCTGTAACCCAAGAACAATGGGTAATCAAGTGGAATTGTTTTAGAATTCACATGACAAAATTTAAGCAGAAATGCCCCTGCAACTGAAAGTTAAAGGCAACATACAAAGCACACCTTAAAATAATTTTGCATCGCTTTGTTGCATGAGATTACTCAAAATGGTAACTATTACAAATTAATATTATTTAATTTAAATATTATTATTTATTAAACTAGGGTAAACATTTGTTAAAGAATAAGAAAAAATACTGTGTTTATTAAAGTTTTCTTAAAGATGAAAAAAATGGCAAGAACAAGTTCAAGCAAGTTTAAATTCTAACTGAAATATAACATAAATAGATTTTATCTGTGCGTGGTACAGTGGCCATGATAAAACATAGGAATAGTACAGATGTCTTCAATCACATATCAGTAGCAGATAAAAACTCTTGCCAGGGCAGGCACCAGAGAAGCTGGGAAAAAAGACATAGCACTAATAATATATGACATAATAATTAACAATACAAACTCAGAGATGAACAACAGCATGAAGTTGCTACTGTAGATGGTCACAAATAACGGTAACCTAACTATGAATTTCTTAAATCTGAACCATATAATCTGTTTTTGTTATGGAAATGTATTTCAAGATCATTTACTAATGCTGAAACTCTTGGAACTGTCTTTAGTGTCTTCTAGGGCAATGGCTTCCAAAACTGCTGTTGGATTCGTTGGTTTGGGTAACATGGGAAATCCAATGGCGAAAAACCTTGTAAAACATGGGTACCCTGTTATAGCATATGATGTATTTCCAGAAGCGTGTAAAGAATTTCAAGACTTGGGCTCACAGGTATAGTAGTATCTTATTTTAAGAATCTTACCTCGTAAGTGGTTGGGGCGGGGGCTGTGAAATTCCGTTAATTCCATCTCAAGATAGGAATTGTTATTTTTTTAAAAAAAAATCCACTCTGGGCAGCGTCACAAGTTAAAACACAGCAAGACATCAAACATTAAAAACTTCCCTATACAGGGCTACCTTCAGATGTCTTCTAAAAACTGTATAGTTATTAATGTCCTTGACATCTGCTAGGAGGGCGTTCCACAGGGCAGGTGCCACTACCAAGAAGGCCCTCTACCCGGTTCCCTGTCACCTCACTTCTCATAGTGAGGGAACTGCCAGAAAACCCTCGGTGCTGGATCCCAGTGTCTGGGCTGAGTGATACGTGCTTCCTATGTGTTGGGTGTGATTGTGGCCTGGTTCAGACATCCTGGGCACCCATGGCTAGTTAAAACAAAAGAGACTCAAGCTGTGGTTTGTAAAGTTCAGGTATAATTTCTCAGTTCAATAGTTCACTCTCCTCCTGATGTGCACAAGCAAGAGAGGGATAAAGACTTGAGTAGGGTCAAATGGGCCCTGATCCTGACCGGCTCACCCTACGCCTTTCATTGTTGGACTACAGTTCCCATAACCTTTGCTCATTGAGGGTCACAAGCTCCCCACCTGGATACTGTACTTAAACCCATTCTTTTTCCTTTTTTGTAACTATATGGATAAGCTATAGTTGACCAGAATGTCTTAAGATGAAATGTATGTGCCTGTAGTAATGATGATTTGGTTAACAGTGAATTAATTAGCATCATGGAACAAATAAAGGGTTCTTACTGTCACTTGTACTCTGCCTGGACCCTTGATGCCCTCCGTCTAACCAATCAGCCTTTACATCTTTGTGCTGTCTCTTGTTAAAATTCATAGGAGCAGGAGGATACGGCAAGATTTCACCCTTCCATTGTCGCATCTGATTCTGTGGCTTAGCTACACGGCGCTGTTTCCGTTCTACTGAAGTACTTGTAGTACTTGCTTAAAAGGTTGAAACAATAAAACATGAAAGGATAACTTCTGTTTCAATAGGCAACAGAACACTGATCTTTTTCTTACGCCCTCTTTCTTGAAAGGTGACAGATTCCCCAGCAGATGTAGCAGACAAAGCTGACAGGATTATTACGATGCTTCCATCTAATGCTAATGCAATAGAAGTCTACGTAGGCTCCAATGGAATTCTGAAGTGAGAATTTCCTCTTATCTTCCCTCCTCTCCCCCATTTATAAGCCTAATAATAAAATAAAGCATTTATGCTACATTCTGCCTAGAGTGTTATTTGCATTCGTTTTCTACTTGCCTGCTGAATTAAAACGTTGCTAAGCACATAGTGTCTATCAGCTATCCGTGTGTGCAAACATTTCCCTGCTGCGCCTATGGCAACAAACTGCATTTGGCAATAGATTTTTTTCTCCTAGAGATGCATGTGTTTGTGTGATGGTCTGTCTCCAAACTTGAGCACTAATCCCTGTTAGTATATGAATGCAACATCTCGCTGCTCTTGCAGGACTCTGGAAAGAAATAATAGCTGGAAGTCCATTATCTTAATCCTTCATGTGTGTGTTTTTCCTTGCAAGGGGAGATTGTAAGGAATTTCTAATAACGCAAGTTGATATTTTGATGACTTGAATAAATTTTTTCAAAACCAGGGGTAGCCATCTTAGGCTACTGCAGCAAAAGCATAGAATTGTTGGGTTGGAAGGGACATCCAGTCCAACCGCCTGCAATGCAGGAATCACTGACAGATGGCCACCTGGCCTCTGTTTAAAAACCTCCGATGAAGGAGAGCCAACCATCTTCTGAGGTTGTCTATTCCATTGTCGAACAGCTCTTACCATCAGAAAGTTTTTCCTAATGGTTAGGCACAACCTCCTTTCATGGAATTTGAATCCATTGGTTTGGGTCCTGCCCTCCGGAGCAGCAAAAAAAACAAGCCTGCTCCATCTTCCATGTAATAGTATTTTAGATATTTTTATTTTGATTTTTATTCAATTTGTATATTGCCCTATTCCTGTAGATCTCAGGGCTGTTCACAAAATATTTTAAGATGTCTATCATATCACCTCTCGATTCAGGTAGGTAGCCGTGTTGGTTTGGCACAGTCGAAATAAATTAAAAAATTAAATTGAATTAATTGAATTAATTTTTTAAATTATTTCGAAATTAAGATTAATTGAATTTATGAATTTAGAGAGAATGACGACAGCAATTAGAAATACATCTAAACAGAAATCCAAATTGGAATGGGGGTTTGTGGAAGAATATTTTTTAAAAAAATGATATAAAAACTGAGTTGATGATTTGTTAAAATTAGACTGTCATGAGGAAAACAGAATTTGAAAACTAAGGAAGGTAAAGTAGAGCTACAAACAATAAATGAAAGCAACACAAATTAAAAATGAATTAGAAAAATAAGCGATGTGAAGTGACTGGGAAGTTAATTTTCCTTTTTAATAGAATTGTACATTGGAATCAGTTGTATACCAAGATCTACACAAATGTTGTAATTTTTATGGTGTTGTATTTTATTGAATTTAAATAAAGACTGTTTTTAAAATTTTAATTTTTTTTATAAAAAATGTCCAGTAGCACCTTAGAGACCAACTAAGTTTGTTCTGGGTATAAGGTTTCATGTGCATATCTACACACGAACTTCTTCAGATATCTGAAGACGTGTGCATGCACATGAAAGCTTATACCCAGAACAAACTTAGTTGGTCTCTAAGGTGCTACTGGACAATTTTTTAAATTTTTTTATTTATATCACCTCTCGGTACAAATGTTATCATGGCATAAGCTTTCATGTACAGTCGTACCTTGGATCCCGAACACCTTGGTACTCAGATGTTTTGGCTCCCGAATGCTGCAAACCCAGAAGTGAGTGTTCTGGTTTGCAAACGTTCTTTACAACCTGGACGTCTGGCGGGGCTTCCGCAGCTTCCAATTGACTGCAGCCAATCAGAAGCCATGCCGTGCTTTCGTTTCCAAACGTTTTGGAAGCCAAACGGACTTCCGGAATGGATTCCGTTCGACTTCCATGGTACCACTATACTAGAGTTCATTTCATCGGATGCATGAAACATAATCCTCAGTTGCGGGTGTATATATAAACACACATGGTTATAAAAAGGTTGTAAACCGTGGGCTCGGAAGAGAATGAAATGCAAAGGAAATTAAATGCAGGAAGTGCAGATGGTAACAATTCAGTTTACACTTAACTTTAAACCATAGTTAAAACTGCCTGATTTAACACGAATGAGCAGTGTGCTGTGCTCAACAGTCTGCTTCACTTCTACTGAATTTGCCATGTCAGGCAGGAAACAAACCATAGGCTGGCTTCCTGTTGTGTGTGAAGCAGCTCTGGTTCACATGCAGTGTGACGCCAGCTTCTGGTTTGTTTCGTGCTCGAGGGAGGGAGGGAGGAAGAGAAGTGGGGATGTTTGAGCAGCGTCAGTGTGCTGATCGTTCACATTAAACCATAGTTCATGATAAAGTAAAACTTTGTGTGTACCAGGCCAGAAGATAAGCAAGAGAAGCACATTGGCCCTTCACAACAGCAGTGATAACAGCATTGCCAAGCTTATTGTTTTGATTAACATCTCCAGTGGGAAAGAAAACCATTGTGTGTATTCAGATAGAGTTGACCATCTTGATAAATTGTAATTTAGAAGATTCACACAGGAGCATCTCTTAGAAATTCCTTTCTCCCAAGTATGTTCCAAGAGCAGTGGCAGAATGCCCTGGTAAATTGTGTTATAGTTTCCAATGTGAATTGAAGAAATGGCATGCCAGTATTGAAGATCTCATTGATACAACTTCCTTTTTTAAATCTGCGATGATCTTAATTTGATTGTGCCAGCTTCTGTACTCAAGCTGTGTTGCCTTTAGGCCAGATGGTATCAGTAAAAAAAAAAAAAGCTAATTGTCTTGATTATTTTACATATCTACAAAGTGTCTTATTCGTCTTTTACTTCTTTTTCTTCTTAGGAAAGTGAAGAAAGGTTCTTTGTTAATAGACTCCAGTACTATTGATCCTGCAGTTTCAAAAGATCTAGCTAAAGAAGCTGAAAAAATGGGAGCTGTTTTTATGGATGCCCCTGTTTCTGGTGGTAAGCTCCCCCCCCCCCCCAAACTTGTGTTTTCCCTGATGTTGGAGGTTAGGGAAGGCTGACCTATATACGTACTACTCATTAGGAAAAATAAAAAAGAACCCTGAGTTTTCATATCCAAGATTCATAAAGATATGTAGGTTCATGCAGAGGGGCTCATGCTAGCCGAGTGAAACGATTGCTGTCTCTGTTGACCCGCTCACTGCATTACAAACTACTTTTAATAGTCCCCTCTGTTTGGAAAGAAATTTGCCATGCGGCATGAGGAGCAGGAATTCACTGAAATTCCAAGTTCTGTGGATCCTCACACCACATATTTTGTGTTTTCTCCCTCTCCAAATTATTAAGCTGGTAATTTTCCACTTAGTATATTGGAAGCTTGTAAAGTAGACGGTCAGCAATATGAAACAAGGAATATCCAGCAAATTCAGCAAAAGATTGATGGATTCAACAACAACAAAAATGATATTTTGGGTATACAGTGGTGCCTCGCTAGACGAATTTAATTCGTTCCATGGGTCTTTTCTTATAACGAAAAATTCGTCTAGCGAATCCCATAGGAATGCATTGAATTTTTTTTGCCCATAGGAACGCATTAATTGAATTTCAATGCATTCCTATGGGAAACCGCGATTCGCTAGATGAATTTTTCATAAAACGAATTCGTCTAGCAAGGCAACCTCCGCTCGAAAAATCCTTTCGTTAAGCGGAAATTTCGTTAAGCAGGGCATTAGTTAAGCGAGGCACCACTGTACTGGATTCCTCAACCTCTTTACAAGACGACATTGTCTAATTCAGATAGAAGCTGGAGGTTTAACAATAGAAGTACATACCTCACTGAGGCTTGTCCAGTGATACCTCCTTTTGGGTTGAAAGTTGTTGTCTATTCATTTTGCCTTGGTGAAACCTTTGATATTTGCAGATGTCAATGTACTTTTGAAATACTACAGTAAACAAGGTACCACTTTAACTGCTGTCTTACACAGAAGTGCATAATAGGTAACGCCACTGACCAGGTTGGAAGTCAAACGGACCTATAAAAAGGATAGTACATGTTACTAAACAGTGCTTTTGAACAACTTACTGGCTTTATGGCTTCACTGTCCAGCCAGCTCTTCTCCTCCACACTTTTTCTTATCCTTAAACTTGAAGAAAAGTTTTGGAACTCTTCTGTTTGTGACATTTTGGTTAGTCCTAGGAATATAGGAAGCTTCTGTATACGTAGAGGCTCGGTATTGGTCCATATAGTATTGCCTACTCTGACTTACAGCAACTCTCCATTGTTTCAGACGGTAAATTCCCATCCTAGTACCAGGAATTGAACCAGGGACCCATAGCTCTACTGCTGCGCTACGGTCGCCCCCGAATAATTGTCTGACTAACTTTTTAATTTATTCTAATGGAGCAACACAACCTCCTCTGCTTTTTGTGTATCTTAGAGAATACCAAGTTTAGCCATAGATCAGGGGTCAGCAAACTTTTTCAGCAAGGGGCCAGTCCACTGTCCCTCAGACCTTGTGGGGGGGGCGGACTATTTTTTGGGGGGAAATGAACGAATTCCTATGCCCCACAAATAACCCAGATGCATTTTAAATAAAAGCACACGTTCTACTCATGTAAAAACACCAGGCAGGCCCCACAAATATCCCAGAGGTGCATTTTAAATAAAAGGACACATTCCACTCATGTGAAAACACACTGATTCCCGGACCGTCCGCGGGCCGGATTGAGAAGGCGATTGGGTCCAGATATGGCCCCCGGGCCTTAGTTTGCCTACCCATGCCACAGATGATACCAAAGCCGGAATATTACTTTCGACCGCCTGAAAATTGGACTTTTATTTTGTGGCAGATGGGGTGGGGTTACATGACCTCCAGCTTTTAGATAAAGCTTTGCAAGCTGGAAAATTAAAAAGCTTGTTTATGGCTTGGTGACATTTTGGTTGGCTCTGACAAAGGTGGCACGGGTGGTGCTGTAGGTTAAACCACAGAGCCTAGGGCTTGCCAATCAGAAGGTTGGCGGTTCGAATCCCCGCGACGGGGTAAGCTCCTGTTGCTTGGTCCCTGCTCCTGCCCACCTAGCAGTTCAAAAGCACGTCAAAGTGCAAGTAGATAAATAGGTACCGCTCCAGCAGGAAGGTAAACGGCATTTCCGTGTGCTGCTCTGGTTCGCCAGAAGTGGCTTTCTCATGCTGGCCACATGACCTGGAAGCTGTACGCCGGCTCCCTTGGCCAGTAGAGCGAGATGAGCGGCGCAACCCCAGAGTCGGTCACGACTGGACCTAATGGTCAGGGGTCACTTTTTGTTGTTGTTTAGTCGTTTAGTCGTGTCCGACTCTTCGTGACCCCATGGACCATAGCACGCCAGGCACTCCTGTCTTGCACTGCCTCCCGCAGTTTGGTCAAACTCATGTTCATAGCTTCGAGAACACTGTCCAACCATCTTGTCCTCTGTCGTCCCCTTCTCCTAGTGCCCTCAATCTTTCCCAACATCAGGGTCTTTTCCAAGGATTCTTCTCTTCTCATGAGGTGGCCAAAGTATTGGAGCCTCAGCTTCACGATCTGTCCTTCCAGGGAGCACTCAGGGCTGATTTCCTTAAGGATGGATAGGTTTGATCTTCTTGCAGTCCATGGGACTCTCAAGAGTCTCCTCCAGCACCATAATTCAAAAGCATCAATTCTTCGGCGATCAGCCTTCTTTATGGTCCAGCTCTCACTTCCATACATCACTACTGGGAAAACCATAGCTTTAACTATACGGACCTTTGTCGGCAAGGTGATGTCTCTGCTTTTTAAGATGCTGTCTAGGTTTGTCATTGCTTTTCTCCCAAGAAGCAGGCGTCTTTTAATTTCGTGACTGCTGTCACCATCTGCAGTGATCAAGGAGCCCAAGAAAGTAAAATCTCTCACTGCCTCCATTTCTTCCCCTTCTATTTGCCAGGAGGTGATGGGACCAGTGGCCATGATCTTGGTTTTTTTGATGTTGAGCTTCAGACCATATTTTGCGCTCTCCTCTTTCACCCTCATTAAAAGGTTCTTTAATTCCTCCTCACTTTCTGCCATCAAGGTTGTGTCATCTGCATATCTGAGGTTGTTGATATTTCTTCCGGCAATCTTAATTCCGGCTTGGGATTCATCTAGTCCAGCCTTTCGCATGATGAATTCTGCATATAAGTTAAATAAGCAGGGAGACAATATACAACCTTGTCGTACTCCTTTCCCAATTTTGAACCAATCAGTTGTTCCATATCCAGTTCTAACTGTAGCTTCTTGTCCCACATAGAGATTTCTCAGGAGACAGATGAGGTGATCAGGCACTCCCATTTCTTTAAGAACTTGCCATAGTTTGCTGTGGTCGACACAGTCAAAGGCTTTTGCATAGTCAATGAAGCAGAAGTAGACGTTTTTCTGGAACTCTCTAGCTTTCTCCATAATCCAGCGCATGTTTGCTATTTGGTCGCTGGTTCCTCTGCCCTTTCGAAATCCAGCTTGCACTTCTGGGAGTTCTCGATCCACATACTGCCTAAGCCTGCCTTGTAGAATTTTAAGCATAACCTTGCTAGCGTGTGAAATGAGCGCAATTGTGCGGTAGTTGGAGCATTCTTTGGCACTGCCCTTCTTTGGAATTGGGATGTAGACTGATCTTCTCCAATCCTCTGGCCATTGCTGAGTTTTCCAAACTTGCTGGCATATTGGGTGTAGCACCTTAACAGCATCATCTTTTAAAATTTTAAATAGTTCAGCTGGAATATCATCACTTCCACTGGCCTTGTTATTAGCAGTGCTTTCTAAGGCCCATTTGACTTCACTCTCCAAGATGTCTGGCTCAAGGTCAGCAACCACACTACCTGGGGTGTACGAGACCTCCATATCTTTCTGGTATAATTCCTCTGTGTATTCTTGCCACCTCTTCTTGATGTCTTCTGCTTCTGTTAGGTCCTTACCACTTTTGTCCTTTATTATGGTAATCTTTGTAAGAAATGTTCCTTTCATATCTCCAATTTTCTTGAACAGATCTCTGGTTTTCCCCATTCTATTGTTTTCCTCTATTTCTTTGCATTGCTCATTTAAGAATACCCTCTTGTCTCTCCTTGCTGTTTTTTGGAAATCTGCATTCAGTTTCCTGTATCTTTCCCTATCTCCCTTGCATTTTGCTTGCCTCCTCTCCTCCGCTATTTGTAAGGCCTCATTGGATAGCCATTTTGCTTTCTTGCATTTCCTTTTCCTTGGGATGGTTTTCGTTGCTGCCTCCTGTATAATGTTACGAGCCTCCATCCATAGTTCTTCAGGCACTCTGTCCACCAAATCTAAATCCTTAAACCTGTTCCTCACTTCCACTGTGTATTCATAAGGGATTTGATTCAGATTGTATCTTACTGGCCCAGTGGTTTTTCCTACTTTCTTCAGTTTAAGCTGGAATTTTGCTATAAGAAGCTGATGATCTGAGTTACAGTCAGCTCCAGGTCTTGTTTTTGCTGACTGTATAGAGCTTCTCCATCTTTGGCTGCAGAGAATATAATCAATCTGATTTCGATGCTGCCCATTTGGTGATATCCATGTGTAGAGTCGTCTCTTGTGTTGTTGGAAGAGAGTGTTTGTGATGACCAGCTTGTTCTCTTGACAGAACTCTATTAGCCTTTGCCCTGCTTCATTTTGAACTCCAAGGCCAAACTTGCCAGTTGTTCCTTTTATCTCTTGATTCCCTACTTTAGCATTCCAATCCCCTGTAATGAGAAGAACATCCTTCTTTGGTGTCATTTCTAGAAGTTGTTGTAGGTCTTCATAGAATTGGTCAATTTCACTTTCTTCAGCACCGGTAGTTGGTGCATAAACTTGGATTACTGTGATGTTAAAAGGTCTGCCTTGGATTCGTATCGAGATCATTCTGTCATTTTTGAGATTGCATCCCATTACAGCTTTTGCCACTCTTTTGTTGACTATGAGGGCCACTCCATTTCTTCTACAGGATTCTTGCCCACAGTAGTAGATATGATAGTCACCCGAACTGAATTCGCCCATTCCCTTCCATTTTAGTTCACTGATGCCCAGGATGTCGATATTTATTCTTGTCATCTCATTTTTTACCACATCCAGCTTACCTCCACTCATGGTTCTTACATTCCAGGTTCCTATGCAATATTTTTCTTTGCAGCATCGGACTTTCCTTTCGCTTCCAGGCATATCCGCAACTGAGCGTCCTTTCGGCTTTGGCCCAGCCGCTTCATCAGCTCTGAATCTACTTGTACTTGTCCTCCGCTCTTCCTCAGTAGCATGTTGGACGCCTTCTGACCTGAGGGGCTCGTCTTCCAGCGTCATAACTTTTATATGCCTGTTGTCTTTGTCCATGGAGTTTTCTTGGCAGGGATACTGGAGTGGCTTGCCAGTTCCTTCTCCAGGTGGATCACGTTTAGTCAAAACTCTCCACTATGACCTGTCCATCTTGGGTGGCCCTGCATGGCATAGCTCATAGCTTCTCTGAGTTATTCAAGCCCCTTCGCCACGACAAGGCATTGATCCATGAAGGGGAGGGGTCCCTTTATCTTTACCTAATAAAGGTACAGTGGTACCTCGGGTTAATAACTTAATTCGTTCCGGAGGTCCGTTCTTAACCTGAAACTGTTCTTAACCTGAGACACCACTTTAGCTAATGGGGCCTCCTGCTGCTGCCGTGCCTCTGCAGCACAATTTCTGTTCTCACCCTGAAGCAAAGTACTTAACCCAAGGTACTATTCCTGGGTTAGTGGAGTCTGTAACCTGAAGCGTATGTAACCTGAAGCGTATGTAACCCGAGGTACCACTGTATTTAGCCTAACTGGATTTTTAAAGAATAGTGGAGAAGGTATGGGTATCTGGCTGAACCTGGATTAAGATCAGAGTATGAACAGGAGTAGAATCAATATAAGAAAATATAGGCTAGCAGCAGTGTGGCAAGCTGCCAACCCAAGTAGCTGATTATAGTAATGGTGAAGAGACAAGAAAGGTACAGGAAAAAGGCATTTATTCAGCACAAACCTAGAAAAAAGAGAGGGCAGATAGCCATGTTGTGGCTCAATCTGTAGGAGAAAATCCAGTTTCTTATATTTGCATTTCCCACAATGTAACACTATGCAAATACACATCATTGACTTGCCCTGTTCAAGAGAGATCTATGTTTATATGCTGGTCTCCATTTTTTTGTCTTTATTTTCCATTACCTTCTATCATCTTCCCTTGTACAAGCAGCTGACCTCTGTAGGTGAATGTAATTTGAAGTTCTCCATATTGCCTGGATAGGTTCCCCTCCAATTGCATCTCGGCTGCGTGAAGGGAAACTGGAATATGTTAAGTCATTTATTGACGCTGTAGTGACAAGTGTAAACTGAGAACGAAGAAAGTGACTCCTCTATGGCCTTGTATGCATAAGAGCTCCTTTGTACACATCATGTTACTAGTGTGGCATTTGCAGCAGTTGCTTGTGTCAAACGAATGTGTCCTTTAAGGAATCTTAAGAGTGTGTATGTATATATATATATGCATGCATGAGTGCATCTTTGTGGATTTTTTCTTATTGGAGAAAATAACATATGTTGAATAGAGTCGTTTTTACTAACTTATATAAATGCTTTCTAGAAGATTGAAACAGTAGGCGGCGGAGCTCGTTAAAGACTTCTTATTTTACAAGCTTTAAAGAATTCAGAATATGGCTTGGCTCCCTTTTTTTTTTTAAATCGAAACCCTCATATAGACTTCGTTTCAGAGCCAGCATCAAGTCTGTACAGTGCTTGTCTTTTTTTAAAATACAAACATACACTCTTGCTCTTTCTATTTACTGAATCAGAACCCTACTGTTTCCACTGGTGCTGTGTCTAATTTATGATGTGACCACAAAAACTAAAATTATTTATATGTTGGCACAAAACGGCACCACTGTAGTTAAGAGTCTGTTGGCATTTCCATTATAAATCCTCCCTAGGCCAAGTTTATAACTTGGCATTTTTACTTTGCTTCAGGCTCTAACCATGCTGTTTTCTGTCCAAGCACAATTGGGGTTGTTTTTTAGTATAAAAAAATCATTTAAATAAGCTTGGGCCACTTGTTTATATTTCACAACTAGTACTGCAAGCTAGAGTTTTGAGAATGGTATATGGCCCAAACTGTAGCGAAATAAAATAATAGTGGCTTTTAAAGGGACTTTACAAACTCTTTATTATTGTTTACTAAGTGGCACAAGTATACATGCAACAGTTTTAGGTGCATTTCTTTTTTTTTGGCATAGTGTTCTACATTCCAATCTTTTCATTGAGAGGTCTTAACAGTTAGCAGTGCACATTTAATAGGATAAATATTTTAAAAACCCACAGAAATAGTCTGTGGATGTATGAACCCATGTTTATCAGACTCATGATTCCTCCTTTTTTTAATCCCAAGTTCTTTCCCCCGCCCCCTGTTCGAAATCAGTTTGTATTTTTCCTCTTCTGTGTCTAAATGAAGGCCACTGGTAAACTGGTAGGAAAGGATAGCTCAAGAAAAGGGGACCAGTTAGTAGATTGTGTGAATTTTTCATTACAGTTACCACTTTGGACTGCATGTGAGAGTCCAGTTGGACGAGAAGCAGTTTTCTGGTCTTGTGCAGTTGCCATGTGAGTTGAATTTTTGGTACTCGCAAAGCTCTTTCACTAGAAGGGCTCCCACTGCTCACATTACCCCCCCCCCCTTTAGTCTTGTTGCCTTTCATCTTCCCTTGTCCTTAGTTTACAAATCCTTGTTTCCATTGGTGTGCCTGAGAAAAGGATTCTGTATGTTTAAGACAAGGTCAGCTCCAGGTGTGAGGGGACCCTGCACAGAGGCCACCTCTCGACAGGCCACATCCTCCATCAGTGGGCCCTTGTAAGCTGGTGTAGGCGGCAGCAGTGCCAAGCAGTGCTTGTTGGTTGGGTCTAGCTGCCATTTTGGTTGTTTGTGGTGCCCCTGATATTGTGTCATACTGTACTGTGGAGGAAAATTAAGCTGTGACTTGACCCAGCTCCTTGATGCTGCTCAGCATGCCGGGCCAGAAAAATTCTAAAGGGCAGCAGTGGACAGAAAGGGGGCAGAAAATGGTCTTATACTATGTACTATACTATACTACCAGGCTTCTTGTTGTCAATACGATTGTCCTTAATTCTAAGTTTTCCCCCCTGCCAGATAAATTTTGATAACACCTTTTGCCACTCCTTGAAGCAGCTCAACTTATCAATAATAGGAAGAACTTGAAATAAAAACAACATTTTTGGCAATACATTCATCTTTACAACTGATATTCGGCCCATCAAAGATAACTTTAAATTCGTCCATATAGCCAAATCTCTCTTGACTTCATTCCATAATTTATCATAATTATCTTTAAACAAATTCAAAATTTTGGCAGTCATATTTACACCCAGGTACTTCACCTTTTTTTTTTTTTAACAAACATCAACCCAGTGGCTTCCTGTAACTTATTTATCTCTTCTGGTGTCAAATTTCCCCCTAAAACTTTGGTTTTCGCTTTGTTCAATTTGAATCCTGCAACCTGTCCGAACGCCAATGCTGATTGTCAATGACTCCTGGCAAGCCCTACCTGGAGAAACTAGACATGGAACCCACAACCTTTTCAATACAAAGCATGTGCTATGGCCAAGTTCTGAAGCCAGTCCTGACTTGTGATTGACAGGTGCCAGGAAATGATTCATAATCATTCATTGTGGCCTGGGGAAGCAGACATACTATGATGTTACTGGATGGATTTATTGAATTTTGAAAAAAGAAAATTGGCGTGATCTCTGTGTGCATTTGTTTTGAGGGTGGGGGGAACATAGTGATGCTGTTTAGGTAAAGGTAAAGGGACCCCTGACCATTAGGTCCAGTCGTGACCGACTCTGGGGTTGCGCGCTCATCTCGCATTATTGGCCAAGGGAGCCGGCGTATAGCTTCCTGGTCATGTGGCCAGCATGACAAAGCCGCTTCTGGCAAACCAGAGCAGCACATGGAAACGCCGTTTACCTTCCCGCTGTAGCGGTTCCTATTTATCTACTTGCATTTTGACGTGCTTTCAAACTGCTAGGTTGGCAGGAGCTGGGACCAAGCAACGGGAGCTCACCCCGTCCCTGGGATTTGAACCGCCGACCTTCTGATCAGCAAGCCCTAGGCTCAGTGGTTTACAGCTCCTCATATCAGGCAATTGCTCTTCAGCCATTGGCTCAATTGCAGTTGATTCCCTAGCTGCCCAGCTCACTGATAGATGCACATTCTTCTTTCCCCACTCTTCCACAGCTGTTTGGGCTGGAGTTGACAACTACCATTTCCAATGAAAACTCAGTTCTGGAAACAAATGGCATTCTTGACGTTTTATGGTGTTAACAACTTTAAATATCTTTCCCATCCGCTGATAGAAGAGGAAAGGAATATCTCTCCCCCCTCCCCAAATTCCATTCTCACGTTGAATATAATAAACAACCCCCTGAAAATATAAGCGTTGTTGTGAGGAGAGGAACATTCATCAGCTGCAAAATACTTTTCTTTTTTTTGGTAGAAACAGGCTAAAATATATCTCAAAATGAGAATGCAGCATGTTATTGCTTTATGGCTTTGGCCATGGAACAGAGCTAAAATTCCAGGCGAAAACCTACCAAGGTTAGTCAAAATATTGCATGTTTTGTTCTTAAACCTCATGCTACTGTTTACACAGCTGGCATTACGTTATGGTTATGGATTTTGCAGCTCGTCCCCAGCCTGTGGCACTCATGAGTCACCTGGAACCGTTGTCGAATATAACAGAGCCTTAAAGCCCTTGGCCCCCACTAAGGGTAGGTTCCAGCATTCAGCCTCCGATAAGGGCATTCCCTTGCTTCCAGTGAACAAAGTGGGGATCGGAACAGCATTTGCAAAAGAAAGAGAGGGAGGGTGGAAAGTAGGGTGGAAAGTTGCCATATTCTGAAGAGCAAAAAAGAGGATACATTTTCCGACTTTTACTTTTAACTACAGATCGCTATGATGATTCTCATTTTAAATACCCCTACTAGATATGGGATGCAAGCAGCACTGTGGGTTAAACCACAGAGCCTAGGGCTTGCTGATCAGAAGGTCGGCGGTTGAAATCCCTGCGACGGGGTGAGCTCCCGTTGCTTGGTCCCAGCTCCTGCCCACCTAGCAGTTCGAAAGCACGTCAAAGTGCAAGTAGATAAATAGGTACCGCTCTGGCAGGAAGGTAAACGGTGTTTCCGTGCACTGCTCTGGTTCGCCAGAAGCGGCTAAGTCATGCTGGCCACATGACCTGGAAGCTGTACGCCAGCTCCTACAGCCAATAATGCGAGATGAGCGCCGCAACCCCAGAGTCTGTCACGACTGGACCTAATGGTCAGGGGTCCCTTTACCATTACTAGATATGTAGTTGGACGTGGGTCGCACTGTGGTATAAACAACTGAACCTAGGGCTTGCCGATCGGAAGGTCGGCAGTTCAAATCCCCATGACAGGGTGAGCTCCCGTTGCTCGGTGTCTGCTCCCGCCAACTTAGCAGTTCGAAAGCAGGTGAAAGTGCAAGTAGATACATAGGTATCTCCAGCGGGAAGGTAAACGGCGTTTCCGTGCACTGCTCTGGTTCACCAGAAGCGGCTTTGTCATGCTGGCTACATGACCCAGAAAAACTGTCTGCGGACAAACCGGCTCCCTCAGTCATCTGCGACTGGACTTAACTGTCAGGGGTCCTTTACCTTTACCTTCTTACTAGATATGTAGGCTATAGAAGCTGTGATATATTGCTAGTAGCAATGTTATTAATATTTCAATAACAAAATAATAACACCCTTCCCTCCATTTTGTACATTACAGGCAACCTTCTCATTAGGAATTAACTCTTGCATAGCTAGCTGGAACGAGGAACGGTTGCAGGGTGTGTTTAAATACTATTTGGTCTGGAGTACTTATATCCCACAACTGATTTGATTCATTAATATGCCGCTTAACTACGATCATCCTTAAGTGGTGTACAATCAATATAATACAGAAAAGATTATTTTGATTGCTGAAATGCATGATTCATCTGAGAGTGCCATTACAAGATGGAATAGAGGTATCTACACTTTTAAAATCAAAGGTAGGTAACTTTTTGGTGTTGGGAAATAGCAGTCATTTAAACTGAAGCATCTCAGGAAAATAGTGGACAGAATGTAGAGAACGGTAGGCAGAGTTCCATCTGTACAATAGGACTTTCCCGCTGGAGCCTCTTGCATAAAAGCCACTGTGGAGAGTGATGTCATGTCAGGTGCTATCATCTGTGAATGGAGGGGAGGGAATTGGCAAAAACTGGAGACTCCCCCCCCCCCCCCCCGTCCTCACTTCTGTGAGCAGAAGTGCCATTTGTTCACACAATTAGGCCCTTGGATCCTGGCCATTGTGTCACTAGGAACAACAACAACAACAACATGATTAAAAGGTTGTTCAAAGGTAGAATCCTCCCTGAGGATTGCGGCAAACTCAACAACAAACCTGTAGTGCTTTCAATCCATCATAAAGACTGGGAGGCACTTGTATCATTGGGAGTAAATGAATGACCTGAAACTATGCAATTAGCTCTTCAAATGTTTGCGACCTTGTCTCTTCTTGCAGTTACAACTGCGGTCCATAATATTCAACCATGCAGAGCCTTACCCCTAGATTTCACCAGATAGAATATCAACATTTGCTATAAAGAGCAATGTCAGAGGGCATTTTCAGAGAAGTAGTTTTTAAAACCTGGTTCAAACACAGCTTGCCCTAAGAGAATTCTGGGGATTTCAGCTGTGTGGTTGCTTATAGATTCCTATGAAGAGACTTGTGGCACCTTAAAGACTAACAATAATAATATTTTCTATTATTATTTCCCCAGCCACTCTGGGCAGCTCCCAACAGAATATTAAAAACACGATAAAACATCAAACATTAAAAACTTCCCTAGACAGGATTGCCTTCAGATGCCTTCTAAAAGTCAGATAGTTGTTTATTTCCTTGACATCTGATGGGGGGACAAATTTCTTACAGCATAAGCCTTTGTGGAGGACAGATCACTTTATCAGATGCAACAGGACCTAGAAATGATAGATTCTGGGGGCTCTTGCAGAATAAGTTTACATATACACTGTAAGATGACATGATTTCCTAGCATAATCCTGACTGGTGAGATCACATTCAACCCTTTGGACAGCCTAGTTCCCTACCAGTAATTCTTTTTAAAAGTAATAATTATGTAGTGGAATTTTTTTTTCTCTAAATCTACTCTAAGTCTGCAGTTTATTCCACCCACCTCTTACATTTGAGTGAACTCATTTCCACTATCTCATTTGGTATAATAATGCATGCATTATTACCATCCTAAGCTCTCAGCAGAGAACTTGAACTAATGTAGCTCTTTATAATAAAAAAAAAATGGGGGAAGGACTTGCTTCACATTAAGGTTAAGGTCATTTGATTGTCTGCCAAATAGCTGGTTTAGCAAATGGCAGGAAAATTGCAATTAAGTCAACATTCATATTTCCACAGGAAGACCTGCTATATAAATCAAAATTCTTTAAAAAGCAATAAAATCACACTATAAAACCTTACATCAGCTCTCATCTTGCAAGGTTTTCCAGATTATTAGAATAATTATTTTGCTTCACGTATTTTAAAAGGTGACAGTTGGCTAGCACTGTAAATTGCACCACAGATCAGAAGAAAAATGGCCAAAAAAAATCAGCATAAATTCATATTGCACTAACTGTTAACAAGCAACAATAGGGTTTTAAAGCATCAATATCTGAAGCAGAATTTATCCACACATATGGTAGGAACTTCCTGAATGCTGAGGGTTCCTAAGTACACCTGTGACCTCCTTTTTTTTGGGGGGGGGGGTTTAAAAGTCTATAGTGAGCCAGTCTCAGAAGGTGGCTGCCAAACAGCAGTGCCTATTGATCCTTTGTAATGGCGTGTGACTTCCATAATCCAGTATTCTACATTTCTGCTCAGAAGGAAGTCCCACTGAGTTTACTTGGAATTTGATGTAGGATTGCAGTGTTAGTAATGTTCAAACATGTGGAACTTGCGGCTTCTGTCACACACTGAAAAATGCTTTCTAACTTCTGACTCACTGCATAGTTATTTGCTCTGGAATCCACTGAAATATGTACTATACTTACCGGATGGGTGATGTTACGTGCTGCCTCTCCAAACTTGACCACAGCCTCGTCTGTTGCTGTAATGAGGCACTTGGGCCAATGCTTTGGGACTAGGTAATCTGAAGGACCTTGTCCTGCATGATCCTACTAAGGTCACTAGGAAAGGTTCTCTGAGTCCCACCCTCACCAGAATTTCAATTATTGGGTAAACAGCTGAGGGCTTTCTCTACTGCAATACCCAAATTTTGGAACTCTCTGCTCCAGGAGAGCCACCTGTCTCCTTTTCTGATGACATTTCATTTTCATTTCATTTCAACAATCATGTGAAGGAGCGTCTCCACCCACATCGTTCAGGTCCAGCTCCGAAGGCCTTCTGGCGGTTCCCTCACTGCGAGAAGTGAGGTTACAGGGAACCAGGCAGAGGGCCTTCTCGGTGGTGGCACCCACCCTGTGGAACGCCCTCGCATCAGGTGGCAAGGAGATAAACAACTATGTGACTTTTAGAAGACATCTGAAGGCAGCCCTGTTTAGGGAAGTTTTTAATGTTTGATGTTTTATCGTGTTTTTAACGTTCTGTTGGGAGCCTCCCAAAGTGGCTGGGGAAACCCAGCCAGATGGGTGGGGTATAAATAATAATATATGATGATGATGACCTCGTTTGAACATTTTGGACCATGATCTGTCAGTCCCCTCTGCCCATTCTTTTTTTTATCTGCCCGTTTTATCTGCCCGTTTTATCTTATTTTGCATTGTATTGCAATTTTAACTATGTTGATTGTAGGCTGCGTTGTTGGCCAGTGGAAAGGTAGGATACAAACATTTTAATAAATACTAAGGCAACTAAGAAGTGGTTGACTGATGGCGTCTCACCAGTATCAAAGGGTAGTATCCTGTTCTCTGCCAAGGAGCTCTGAGCATCATACTTGGGTTCCCATCTCTTTGTTTTATCCCTGTAACAACCCGGCGAGGTAGGCTGGTTTAAGAGAGAGGAGGAGAGAGACTCACCCATGGCCACCCAATGAGCTTTATGGCCAAGTGTCTCTTTGAACCCAGATCTCTCCAAAGTCCAATACTGTCTACTTCACTTCACCACATTGGTTGAGTGTTTTTATGGGCAAATGCTACTAGTACTTCAGACTGGAAATGGTAAAGCTATACTCTTCAGCATTGACACTGGCCCAAGAGAGATTATAAACCATTCTGAACAAAATTTATTTAACCTATTAAAAAGTCAACCTTAAACTGCAGTTAATTAGTTTACACTATTACCTCACTTCTGCTGAGGACTAAAATTCCCTCAGAGTAAAAGGAGCTATATCAGGTGAGTGGACTGCTGCCCATATGGAGCTTTAAGATAATGATGAGTTTAAATTTCCTCTTAGAGCTAAGTGAGAATAAAACTGAAGGCAATAAATACTGTTGGCCAAACCCATTAAACCAAAAAAGCTGGGAATTCTCCAGTTCTTGACTTAAATTGTTTGTTTATCAGCTGGCGCCTAGTCTGGAGTCAAGAGCTGGAGATTTCTATCTGTGACAGAACTTTGAAACTCTTGCAGGACACTTTCATTTTAACTTCAGGTAACTTGAGTTTATAGCTTTGGCTTTAAAGATTACTAATGATTTACTCATTTCCTTACCATTTAACCAGAGTGGACTTCTTTCCCAGGAAGGGATCTGTGTTTATTTAGGGTCTTTGTCTGCGGAGGGATTAAAAGGCAGGCCACCAGCATTGTGAACTTGATGGTAATAAAGGGTCACCAAAACACGCCATAAAAACATTCTTACTATGGAATTAATTATACAGTGTAATTTTACAAAGCAGTTCAGTAACCCTTCTTTTAAGGCTTCAACAACATTTTATTCTTCAGAAAGTTGGAACTTGGAGGGGGGGAGAGAGAAAACAGTTTTTATTTAATGTCAAGAAGCCTGATGTGTACATAAACTGATCCAGGCGTTCAACTTACAAAGACTTGAAACAACTGGGGAAATCCTAGTTTCAGTTTCTGCTATATGTGTAAATTTTAAACACTTTACTAGGTTGTGCACAATGAGGATAAAAGTCTTTTTGAAGCTCTGTTAACAGATGCAGCTATAGATACCTAGTGCAGGGGAAATTCTTAAGAACGCTGCATGTTTTCCCCCACCTCCCCCAAAACCTTTCAATCTCTTCAAAGGAATCCATTCATTTTCCGCACCACCAGGTGGCATTGCAACCAAGCATGATTTCAAAATAGTTGGCGGGTGCATTTGGAAGTATTTGGGCAGAAGTGTACCGTATCATACTTTGTTTTGTTTTTTTAAAGAAAACCTTCCATTTTCAAAACTTTGTTTTACAAAGAAAAGTAGTAGCTGCTTAGGATGACTTGGGAAGTCAGATTTTTGAGCTTCAAGAGAGGGTTGTACAATAGGAAGAGAATAGAAGTGAACGGTTGTTGGAGTGGAAAACTGAATGATCTGTCAAAGTGCTTTGCTATGAAATGATGATTCGTCCTTTGTTGATATGAATCAGCTGTGTACTGATTTATCTTTTAGTTCAGCTGTGCGAAAGGAATTCCGAAATTTGCTGGTTTATTTATTTGAAGCTTTTCCAAAAGGAAGTCTTCAAGGCAGCTTATTCACCCATCTTTTAAAAAACCTTTCACCTAATCTAGCAAGCATTTTAGGCATGGGTAGGCAAACTAGGGTAGGCACGGATAGGCCGGATCTGGCCCAATCGCCTTCTAAATCTGACCCAGGAATCAGCGTGTTTTTACAAGAGTAGAATGTGTGCTTTTATTTTAAATGCATCTCTGGGTTATTTGTGGGGGATAGGAATTTGTTTGTCCCCCCCCCCACAAGGTTGGCCCCCCACAAGGTCTGAGGGACAGTGGACCGGCCCCCTGCTGAAAAAGTTTGCTGACCCCTGATTTTAGGCATGCAGTGAGGGGGGGGGGGAGTCTGCAACCAGAGCAGTTGTTTCAGGTGCCCCTGGATCCTATTGCAAGGAATGAGGAAAAAGCAGATCCAGAGAGGAGTCTTCAACTCTGGATGTGGTTAAACTGATGTGTGCAGAAAGCGGTGCCAGTTGGATGGGACTGGATGTGGATTGTGTTGAAAACAGTGTGCATGCTAGACAGCCGCTTTGGTCCCCATTGAAATACACAGCACATGCTTGGAAATAATTTCAGCCTGATGCAGGTGTTCCACTGCCATGGTACCTCGACTTACGAAGGTTTCGACTTACGAAGTCCGCTAACCCGGAAGTATTTTCACCACGCCCGGAAGTATTTTCACTGTGTGTTCATTCTGCGCATGCACAGAAGCGTCGCGTGCGGTCTGCGCATGCGCAAAGCGCAAAATGGAAGCTTAGACTTCCAAAGCTTTAGACTTCCGAAGAGCGCCGTGGAACGGATCGGCATCGTAAGTCGAGGTACCACTGTACGTGATGAGGAGCCTTCATGAGTACTGGAGGCTCATTATTTCACATAGTTTCCCTTGAACCCGTAGCGAGCAATGAAAACAGCAATGAGGGGAGTAGAGCTTGTGCATTTATCACATATTTAGTGCACAAAGGTATCAAGACCTGGCTTTGCTGTGAATGATGGTTGTATGACTGTCACGCATTGTATGTCGCAAGTTGTTGCATGCAGCTATATTTGCATCATAGCTGGAATAGATGTTTTGAGCATTGGAAATCCATTACACCGACTGGTTCAGTTGAGAGGGAATCTTTACAGTCTCTGTAATGGGGTTTCCCCCACTCCAGCCCATCCCATAGAAACCTGGATAGCTGGATGCAGAGAAACGTCCTCTGAAGAAAGTGCCTTTCTCCCACAGAAGAATCCTTTTCCCCCGATAATCCAACTCAAATGTTTACTCTTCTTATATATTTTTTAAATTAAGACTATTACCCTTTCAAAGTATGGTTATTTCCACCACCACCACCCACATGCATTGGACAGAACATTAGTTCTTAGAAATTCTTGGGGAATTTTTATAGAAGAAATTTAAATTATTCCCCCCCCCTCCAAAAAAATCCCATCTTACTAAATCAAACTGGAAAATGGCAACTTAGAGAAAGAATTTGTTTCTCCTCGTAATAGTATTTTACCCTTTCCGTGGATTATCCCTGCCTAATTCATGGAGGTGATAATTTATCAACAGCTTTATGAAGTGCCATTCATCTTACGCCATTACTCTCTCTCTTCAAGTATTTAATGTGTATAATCTGTTGAGAAATGTATATGCTTTCAAAGTGAATGCCTGTGACCTCCCACCTTGTCCTCGGACCGAGTATATATCTTACGGCCTACTTGTTCAAAGAGCAGCTTGAATATTTTATATCTGAAATCCCCAAGTGTTGAGAAAAAGAGATGTCATGTTATAATTTACATATATGGGCTTTTGAACAGACACATTTATTGGTAAACAGCAGCAGTATACGGTAATTGTGACTTTTGACCCTCCGTGTTACACTTTTAAACTTGATACAACGGTCTGTTTTCTAAGCTTTGTTGTTGTGTGCGATGTTGCTACTTATTTAACATAAAAAAGCTGCGCCGGTTGGCCTTTATAGATGGTGCCTGTGCTCTGGAATTGCCTCCTGCTGTCCCTGAAATGTTGCTTGGTTTAATGTGTCAGATTTTCTCACCAGAGCCCTTAATAAGCAAGACTTTAGCTAACACACTAGTCTTTATCAAATCTGATGCAGCGGAGACTGTGCTTGAGTAACTGCCCAATTCATTAACACACATAACAGCTTGGGCCTTTTTTCTTGGAGCATTTAATGATGTTGTGTAGTAATGACATGCACATGCAGATTTTTACATTGCATGTAATCTTTGTGTTTCCCCACTTTTTTTTAAAACAGACATTGCTTTAGGTCTGGAGTAAATGAGTGTTTTTCTGCTAAAGATTCTCAAAGTAAACTGGTCTCATTAAAAATAATGGTCGCTGAGGGGGGGAGGGGAAATCCCACAAGTTACAACGAATAAAGCCACTGAAATCATAACTATACAGTAGTTTCTCCTCTAGTTCGGTTTGGAATGGCACCTATTACTAGTGCATGTTGCCATGGGAACCTCTGCATAGAGGTGAAAAATAAGTAGGCCTCGGTTAAAGGAAAAATTGAATAATAGCTGTCGGCTTAAATGATCTATTGGCATAATGTGTATGTGTTGCAATGGAAGTCTAATAATCTATGCCTTCCGATTTTTTCTGCTCCCTGAGTCTTCCAATATGTTTAAGAGTGCTTTTGTTTATATTTGGTAAATAAATTAAAATTGGGGGACCTTCTTAGAACAACAGTCAGGTTGTGTTTATTTGAAATTAGCAAGTAGCCTATTCTTCGTAGAGTGTGTGTGGAAATTACTTTTCAGGTTAACAGTTGTTGTGAGAGGGCTTTAGTAGTTAGATGGGTAGCTGGTGTTGGATAGCTGGTGGGATTTTTAATCTTGTCGCCCCATTTGTGGCATCTGTGGCTTTTTCCTTTTTCAGCACCAGGTGAAGATAATTTTATTTGTCTAGGCATTCATGCATGGAATGTGCATTAGTTACTAAAATAGGTTTTATCCCCACCATTGAATTTTTACACTGATTTTTTTTTAATGCTGCTGTTTTGCTTTGTGTCCATTTCACCCGTGAGTTTATATTGACATTCTTCCTGTTCTGTTGTATGCCACATTGAAAGGCGGTTCTCTGAAACTGCGGGATTTATATGGGATTGTGCAGGTAGGATTCTACCCTTGTTCTGGAAAGTGTCATTTCAAGATTAATGATTTGATGCTTTAAATACACTGTTGTATGGACATTATTTCCCCTTTTATCTTTAAACCTGTATCCGTGACAATGGGGAAACTTAAATACAGTGGTGCCTCGACTTACGAATTTAATCCGTTCCGAAGGCACCTTCGTAGGTCGAAAAATTCGTAAGTCGAAAAGCGCCATTGGAAACGCAATTTCCCATAGGAATGCATTGGAAAAGGGAAAATTCGTAAGTCGAAGCAACCCCATCTAAAAACTCGTAAGTCGAAAAAACCCTATCTAAAACCGCCATGGTTTCCGTTCAGATGTCGAGAAATTTGTAAGCGTGTGGCCATTTGCCCCATTCGTAAGTCGAAAAATTTGGTTGTTGAGTCGTTCATAAGTCGAGGTACCACTGTACAACTATTAATTGCCAGGATGCTGGCTGACTGGGCTTCCTAATGAGTTTAGCTCTAAAGGAGTTTTAAGTTGTATTTCATAGTATCATAGAATTGTAGAGTCGGAAAGGACCACGAGGGGCATCTAGTCTAATACTGGGAATATTTTCCCTCTTTTTAGTAACTGATGCAATGCGCCACCTATTGAAAGCATCCCTATAAATTGCAGCAGTTGGAGGGAAAGCAACAACATCTAGTATCTCTGGGCAGCTGCCAAACCATCAGCACCCTGGAAGTTCCTGCTGCTGCTGATTGTCCTGGGGACACCCCCCCCTTCTTTAAACAAATTTTCCTGGTCCAGCACTCTGAACAGCACTGTGTGCCTGGTGGCAGCTGCCAGTTTAATTTCTGTATCAGCTAAAATAGGCAGAATGAAAGGATGGCAGGTGGGTGAGAAAATTCCCCTTGCTGGACCAGAGAGAGAGGTGGGGAAAACCATTAGAACCAAGAAGCTCTCTCATGCAGGCTTCCAGCCTGCCTCATTCCATGCCTTGCCTGGGGTGCAAAAAGTGCAGCCACCTGAGAGCTTCATGTTATGCAAAGCAGGAAAAATACAAAAAAGAAAGGAAAAAGGAAACACCCTCCGCACCTTGTAAGTAAGCAGCAGGGCAAGGTAAACAGAAATGTCTTCCTACCCCCAAAGCAGAATAAAGTATAAAAAGCTCCCTGGCCAAGGTGGACACTTTGGTTCGGTGGTTATCAACCCCTGTTCTGGAGTATTGTTCTGGACTTTGAATCCACTCTTAATGAAAATACGAACAAATAGTGTGCTACATTAAAGAGTTGTCATGAAGTTAACAGCCTGTGAGTTATAAAGTAGCTGTTGATGGAGTTTATGGGAAAGGTTTGACTTTGCAAACCACGCATATGACTTCCTTTCTGAAACTGATTTTCTGGTTGGTACACATGTAAAGAGGAATGAAACGTAAGTTTAGGGGGAGGGGGAATAGTTAACAGAAATACTGCCTGAGGGAAATGAGTTTATCTCTTTTGAAAACACTGTTTTCCTTTTAACACTGCAGCTATGGCATGGGTCAAAGACAGAGGACTTAAATCAGAATTTCCCAATTTTGGGTCTCCAGCTGTTGTTGGACTACAACTCCCATCATCCCTAGCTAGCAGGACCAGTGGTCAGGGGTGATGGGAATTGTAATCCAAAAACAGCTGGAGACCCAAGTTTGGGAAACCCTGACTTAAATAGATGACCTTCAGTTATGTTCAGTTTGTGATTCTGCTGCTTCAAGAATGTTTTAATAAATCCATATTTGATTTCTTTCTTCACCTCCCTCATTTTATCAATTTACCAACAGAATCATATAACCAGACTTGCTCACTTCTGTTCGAAACAGCTTTGGGCCAAGTTTAAGAATTCTCGTCTTGAGTAATAAGCTTTTTACCATTCCCGCATCACACAAATTCTGAACTGGCATTTTTAAATTTCTTCCGTCAGACCCAAAATTTCATGGAGTCAGACAGTGATTGACTAATCTGATGATGTTCCTGGAAAACCTGCATTCAGGATCAGTGGATATCAGTAGGTGGTGAGCGTCTACCTATTGAGGCAGGCAAGTGCCACCTACTTCCCCCAGTCTATGCATGTCAAACGTCTGAACCCGATACAGTGGTACCTTGGTTCTCAAGCGCCTTGGTACTCAAACAACTTGGAACACAAGCACTGCAAACCCAGAATGCTTGCGAACATTTTTCAGAAGCCAAATGTGCTCCGTTTTGAGTGTTACACTTCCTATATGAGTGCCACACATCTGTTTTGAGTGTTACGCTGAGGTCTGTCTGTTTTGCTATTTATTTCACGTTTTTGTTTTTGTGGTTCTTTTTTGTGATTGTGTGGAACCCAGTTAAGCTAAAATAAAAAAAATAAAAAAATTCCTTCCAGTAGCACCTTAGAGACCAACTAAGTTTGTCATAGGTATGAGCTTTCGTGTGCATGCACACTTCTTCAGATACACTGAAACAGAAGTCACCAGACCCTTATGTATAGTCAGAGGGTGGGGAGGGGTATTACTCAGAAGGGTGCTGGGAATGGGTGATTGGCTGATAGGAGTGGTAAAGCTGCTGACGACTGTTGAGCTACTGATTGATTGATTATGTGACTGCAGTATGTTGTTTATTGCTTTCATTATCTTGTTAGATAGTAAAATTCATGTTAAATTGCTGTGTTAGGGGTTGGTTTTTTAAAAAAGTCTGGTGTGGATTAATCCATTTTGCATTACTTTCTATGGGAAAGCACGCTTTGGTTTTGGAACAGACTTCCGGAATGGATTAAGTTTGAGAACCAAGGTACCACTGTACTGATGTTCAAATGAATCTGTGTGAATCAGGGGATCAACTGAATAGAGCTAGAGAGAGCAGACAAACTAGTTTCACATTGTATAAGGACAATACGCCATTGACATTGAACAGAAGGCACCAGCATAAATATGCCACACAAGTAGAAAGGGATTCCAGTCTGAAATTATAGTAGACAAAGGGAGGCCTCAGCTTCAAAAACACAT